>NC_140382.1:19170000-19347500 GCF_054491055.1 Hypomesus nipponensis | reverse complement strand
GCTGAAAAACTAATACATGCTTTTGTTACGTCCCGATTGGACTACTGCAATGTGTTGTTCTCTGGCCTCCCAATTACCTACTTGAAAAATTTACAGCGGGTACAAAATGCTGCTGCTAGACTATTGACAAAAACAAGAAAGTTTGATCATATAACATCTACTCTTATCTCTTTACACTGGCTCCCTATCCAAGCCAGAGCTGATTTCAAAGTTTTACTACTAACTTACAAATCTCTACATGGATTGGCACCACTGTAACTCTCCGGTCTCCTTGCACCCTATTGCCCCGCAAGGACTCTAAGATCTCAAGATGCCGGCTATCTGGTAATACCCAAAATTAAGAAAAAAACTGCTGGAGGTAGGGCGTTCTCATATAGAGCACCTCTTCTCTGGAACAAATTACCTGTCTCAATTAGGGAGGCTGATACTGTTTCGACATTTAAAACTAGATTAAAAACGTTCCTGTTTAGTCAATCCTATGATTGTTAAATGTGTGTACTTTCTATGTAAACCTGGGGTGTGCGTTTGCCTATGTGTGTATCACATGTAACTTTTAAATTGTAATTTTAGCTTATGTTCACACTGCCCATTTAAATGTTACAAATAAAGTAAACCTGTTATTGTATATTGTTACTGTAATAGTTCCGTTGCTGTATATTTTAATTGTTATAGTTTACTAGTTGGAGACAACGGGGGGCTGGTTGTTTTCATCTTTATTCGTATAAATATAACCTATTTTAGAGTTGTTTCCCCTGGAACAGATTTCATGTTCCAACCAAGGGGGGCTGTCGCTGTCTTGGTGTGTGGGGCTGCATCACATACCCTCTTAGCTTTGTTAAATTGCTGCACTAGTCCACACTTGACTGGTGGGGATCTCATTCTATTACGACTGTAACTGTTAGCTGCTCCTGGCATTCTCTAATCCCTGTTTTCCTCTCTGTCCCCCCCACACATCCCTTGTGGTGTGGGGGGTCTGAGCTGTCAGGACCTGCCTGGTCGTCGGTCTACCAACGCTGGACCAGGTCGTCAACCGGAAACCAGCCTCCATGACGGCCAACAGCGAGTTTCCAGGTCCCATCCAACGTCTATAAAGCCGAACAATGGATTTTTGGTGTTTCAAAACCCATTGACACTGTATGACTATGTTTAGCTTGTGTTCTGCTCCTCTCTCCTGCCAACCGTCTCTGGAGGAGGGGATCCCTCTCTGAATTGCTCCTCCCAAGGTTTCTTCCATTTTTTCTCCCGTTGGGAGTTTTTCTGGGAGTTTTTCCTTGTCTTCCTTGAGGGTTTAGGTTGGTTGAGGGGCAGTTCTATGGGCGTATGTGAAGCCCTCTGTGACATGCTTGCGTGTAAAAAGGGCTATACAAATAAATTTGATTTGATTTGACAAGCTCTAACTGATCACTTCATCAAAGCCCCCTCTTCCAGTGGGTGGCCAGTATTTAGACTGAGGAGCGAGTCTAACAGACAACTTAGTTTCACAAACACATACACACACACACACACACAGACAGAGTCTGACTTGTTGTAGAGGACAATGTCTGGTCTCCAGACCAGCCCGCTGGGAATGCGTATGACCTCCAGACCGTCATAGTCCTCCTTGTCCCACTTCAGGTAGGCATCATGCCAGATCTGTCTTATCCACAGGTAGGTGGTCAAAACCTGGTTCCTCTCATCCTGTAGAAACACACACACAGATATGCACATAACACACAAACCCCCCACACACAGACATAGACACACACACATAAACTCACCAGCAGTGAATCTGGTTCATACAGGAATGAGGCGTGAGTCAACATCAGGTGTGCATTGGTCTGAGGTCAAATGTAAATAAACTTCTCAACTCATATTAGGTCTCTATTATTAAAACTTCAGCCAAAAATACTAAAAATTGAAAAGGAAACATTTATCAACCGACATTACAGCAAGAGACAGGGCCAGGGAGTTTTCAGACTATCTTTATGAGGATGGATCAAAACTTTTTTGCAAAGTTTGTCAACATTCAATCAACCGTATTCGGCATCAAACTGTTGTGGAACATCTTCGGTCGCTCCGACATAAGAACAGGACGGCTAGCAGAGTTCCGCAGATTTCTGCAGGTTTTCAGTCTGAATAACCTCTGAAAATTTGAAAATTTCTGCATATTACCTTTGGACCTGGTCATGTGCCTACAAAGGAAATGTCAGACACACCAGCCAAGGGAAGAGGCAGATGAAGCAACAGAAACCTCTCAGGTGTGTAAAGTCATACTTGAAGAGCTCTAAGAAGGCTATAGGAGAGGTGCATGAGGGGTGGAGGAGGGTGTAGGAGCGGTGCATGAGAGGTAAAGGAGGGTGGAGGAGCGGTGCATGAGCTGTACTGAGTAGAAGTGGGTGTGTCTCACCATGTCCTTGATCTGGGACAGGGTAATCTGCAGCGTGACGTTCAGGGTCTTGTCCGTGTCCTCCACCGGGCGGAGAGCGTTAGAGTAGTTCTCCATCAGGTCATTCAGCAGCTTCAGAGCATATCGCCCCTGAGCACCATGAGAAACTAAACAAGCCGTAGAGACAGAAACAGAGTCAAAAAGAGAGACAGAGAGAAAGAGTCACCAAAAAAAGAGAAAAAGAGGGAGAGACAGATGGAGCCAAACAGACAAGGGGGAAATAGCGAGAAAGAAAAAGGTAGTTGTGGGTTGAAGGTGAGCAGAGAAGCAAGAAAAACACAATGTGTGAAAGTGAAAAAATTCGAGGATTTCTCAAAGCAACAACTTTCTCTTACATAATTCAGAACCTCAAACCTAAAATTAAGAGTACCAATACCATACTTGTCAGATAGATAAACACCTTATGTGTGTTTAGATCTTGATAAATTCTGCTCCCTTCTAGAGAACTCACCGTGCAGCAGCAAGCTGATCCCCAACACCAGAACCATCGTCTTCATCTCTGAATGATTAATCAGATTCACCAGCATTAGGGTTCACCAGGGCGTCTGGGAAATTAACTTGTCTGGAAGTCACTGTCTGCTCTCAGTCTGGAGAACCATGCTGCTCCCTCAGCAGAACCCTCTAGAACGCTGGGTTCCCAGATTTCGATGCTTCACTGCTTGTTACTTGTGGAGTGACTTCACGTTGCTCTCTGTCCCAGTGGCTGCGTGTGTGTGAGCTGCCCTGGGTCCTGTTCCGCACACACACACCGAGTATCACATAGCACACAGGGACCAGGTGAAACAGGAGCTGCAGTCCTATCTGTTGCTTCCAAGGGCCTGCATATTGTAATACACACACACGCACACATCCTTCCTGTGTTGCACACACCACCAGTCAGCTGTCAATCACTCAGTTACAGGCTGAGAACAAAACATACATGAAACCAAAGTGTGTCAAAGACCACAGCCGGCATGTCACACACATGTCACACACACCTCATACATAACTAATACATTTTATGAAACAGGTAGCACATATGTGTGGTATATGAATCGTACACCATGGCTATGATTTCTACTTAATACATTTCTACTTAAATTCTGTAAAACACATCTGCAAGCCAGCTAGCAAGCTAACAAACACAGTTAGCTAACATACAAAATGCAAAAATACTTAAATCAACAATGTTAGGATTATGGCTATGTTAGCATGTTGATACTGGTTGTGTTATGTTAGCATGTTGATACTGGCTGTGTTATGTTAGCATGTTGATACTGGCTGTGCTGTGTTAGCATGTTGATACTGGCTGTGCTGTGTTAGCATGTTGATACTGGCTGTGCTATGTTAGCATGTTGATACTGGCTGTGCTATGTTAGCATGTTGATACTGGCTGTGCTGTGTTAGCATGTTGATACTGGCTGTGCTATGTTAGCATGTTGATACTGGCTGTGCTATGTTAGCATGTTGATACTGGCTGCACGCTGTGTTTGTGCCAGTGTGTTACACTTTCACATGTTCAAAATGGCTATATGATTGGTGTTTACAATATGTAGTGTGTGTGAGTCATGTGTGTATGTAGTGAGTAGTGTGTGTGTGTGTGTGTGTGCATGTGTAATGTGTGTAGAGTGTAGATGTGTGTGTGTGTGTGTCTAACCCAACTGTGGCTCAGAAGTGTCACAGCCTCGCTAGCAACGGCAGACTCACACAGGTGCTTCCTGTTAGGTTAGAGAGGGGGAGGTGGGGAGAGAGAGAGAGGGAAAGAGGGGAGGGAGAGAGGGGGAGGTGGGGAGAAAGAGAGAGAGAAAGGTGGGGAGGGGAGAGAGAAAAAGAGAAAGAACAAGGGAGGTAAAGAGAGACATAAGAGAGAGAGGGAAAGGTAGAGAGGGAGGGAGGGAGAGAAGTAGAGACAGGGAGAGAGGAAGAGAGAGGTAGAGAGTTGTGTGTGTTGTGTATTTGATGCTGAGAAGATGAAACTCAGAATAATAAGACTATAATAATAATAATGCTATGAACACAGATGGTTGTCATAGAGAAACAGACTCCTTTTCTACATGCTATTTGATGTAGTGCTAGTGTGTGTGTAAGAGACTTTATTCGTTGACACTAAGCAGAGGGGAAGTGGTTTTCAGTCTGTCATCTTAAAGCCTACAGTATGATTGTGAGTGTGTGTGTGCATGTGTGTCTTACAGCTCACAGAATCTCCTAGAACCACAGACATCGGAGGGAGGATGAGAGGAGCAGAGAATGGCAGGACAGATAGACAGAGAGAGAAAGACAGATAGACAGAGAGACATCTGGTCGTTCAAGTGATTGAGCTGCTAGTTTCTCCTCCAGTGCAGGGAGGTCTCAGAAGGTCTCCTGGTTCAGAGCTGCAGCCACAGCTCCTATCTGAACCCTCACCACAGAACACTGCCACCACCACCCCTCTCGTGTGTGTGCATATATGTGTGTGTGCTGAATGTGAGCTTGCTGTGTGTGTGCTGTGTGTGAGCTTGCTGTGTGTGTGCTGTGTGTGTGTGCTGTGTGTGTATGTTGTGTGTGTGTGCTGTGTGTGTGCCTTACACTAAGGATCTTTAGCCCCTTGGTTGTCTACACCAACAGAGGGTTGGGGTTAGGATTAGAGAGGGTTAGGGTCAGCTAACCCTGATCTGTATGGGTTAGGGTTAGGATTAGAGAGGGTTAGGGTTAGCTAACCCTGATCTGTATGGGTTAGGGTTAGGATTAGAGAGGGTTAGGGTCAGCTAACCCTGATCTGTATGGGTTAGGGTTAGGATTAGAGAGGGTTAGGGTCAGCTAACCCTAAACTGTATGGGTTAGGGTTAGGATTAGAGAGGGTTAGGGTCAGCTAACCCTAAACTGTATGGGTTAGGGTTAGGATTAGAGAGGGTTAGGGTCAGCTAACCCTGATCTGTATGGGTTAGGGTTAGGGTTAGAGAGGGTTAGGGTCAGCTAACCCTGATCTGTATGGGTTAGGGTTAGGATTAGAGAGGGTTAGGGTCAGCTAACCCTGATCTGTATGGGTTAGGGTTAGGATTAGAGAGGGTTAGGGTCAGCTAACCCTGATCTGTATGGGTTAGGGTTAGGATTAGAGAGGGTTAGGGTCAGCTAACCCTGATCTGTATGGGTTAGGGTTAGGATTAGAGAGGGTTAGGGTCAGCTAACCCTGATCTGTATGGGTTAGGGTTAGGATTAGAGAGGGTTAGGGTCAGCTAACCCTGATCTGTATGGGTTAGGGTTAGGGTTAGAGAGGGTTAGGGTCAGCTAACCCTGATCTGTATGGGTTAGGGTTAGGGTTAGAGAGGGTTAGGGTCAGCTAACCCTGATCTGTATGGGTTAGGGTTAGGGTTAGAGAGGGTTAGGGTCAGCTAACCCTGATCTGTATGGGTTAGGGTTAGGGTTAGAGAGGGTTAGGGTTAGCTAACCCTGATCTGTATGGCTTAGGGTTAGCTAACCCTGATCTGTATGGGTTAGGGTTAGGGTTAGAGAGGGTTAGGGTTAGCTAACCCTGATCTGTATGGGTTAGGATTAGAGAGGGTTAGGGTCAGCTAACCCTAAACTGTATGGGTTAGGATTAGGATTAGAGAGGGTTAGGGTCAGCTAACCCTGATCTGTATGGGTTAGGGTTAGGATTAGAGAGGGTTAGGGTCAGCTAACCCTGATCTGTATGGGTTAGGGTTAGGGTTAGAGAGGGTTAGGGTCAGCTAACCCTGATCTGTATGGGTTAGGGTTAGGGTTAGAGAGGGTTAGGGTCAGCTAACCCTGATCTGTATGGGTTAGGGTTAGGGTTAGAGAGGGTTAGGGTCAGCTAACCCTGATCTGTATGGGTTAGGGTTAGAGAGGGTTAGGGTCAGCTAACCCTGATCTGTATGGGTTAGGGTTAGGGTTAGAGAGGGTTAGGGTCAGCTAACCCTGATCTGTATGGGTTAGGGTTAGGATTAGAGAGGGTTAGGGTCAGCTAACCCTGATCTGTATGGGTTAGGGTTAGGATTAGAGAGGGTTAGGGTCAGCTAACCCTGATCTGTATGGGTTAGGGTTAGGATTAGAGAGGGTTAGGGTTAGGATTAGAGAGGGTTAGGGTTAGAGAGCAACAATCTGACCTGTATGTCTTGTTTTTCATAGTTTGTCTGCATTGTTGCCTTCGATGTGGATGGTATGTTTATAATATGTTTAGATGTAGAGAGTAGGGGAAGTAAAGTGTTAACAGCTCTATTCCGTTTGTACAATAATCCAAACATATATTACTTCAAAAATATGTTTCTGCCTAGTATTTAATTATTACTTGACTATGGTGATATAATTGTATTTAATTATTACTTAACTATGGTGATATCGTTGGCATATTTCAAGTCTTTAAGTCAACAACTGACACTTCTTTAGTGATATAAACTGATACCTCTGCTTGTTGGACCAACTTGTTGCACCATAAATAAAGATAATTCATCAGAATAATTCTAAAAAGGCATTCACTTGATTACATACTTGATTACATATTTAATTACATATTTTTTCATTAATAAGGAATCAATTTTTTTTGTTGCTCTGTGTTGTGTTCTTTGTTGAACAAGCATTCACGAAAATGATAGAATATCCAACCGTAGTGGTGTATCCATCTATTTGTTATATAAAACACATTCACACAATACCACAACCAATATAATATAAATTACCTTATGTATTTATTTAGCTTTTAACTTTTGGATATAGAATAATAAACAATTGTGACTGTGAATGTATCAAAATAATTGTAAAAATCATATTCAATATTCCTGCGAAACAAGACATACAAAACAAGGTTGAATCATCATCTCTTCAAAAATACCAAATATTGTATTTAAAAACGATGGTTGAAACGAAGTTTGATTGAAAGGAATGTTATTTAAGTTTGTGTTGATTCTTTCAACTCATCAGACAGTGACACTGATGCCACAACGAAAAGGCACAATTTGTCAGTGAACACTTTATAAAAAAGTAAAAAGTAAAGTCTGATGTATTTCACACAACCAAGATTTAATTGGTGTTTTGCTCAACTCGTGTCGAATCCATCTCACCCTCTTCATACCAAACCCACAGCTGTGTTCCCTGGTCCCCTCGACGACTGGTCGCTGGTGACCATCCAGGTGAGGGGTTGAGGTGACAGGTTGAAGGTCAGAACACCTTGCAGTTGTTAAAATTGAATGCTCGTCGCCGAGCGCGTCTCCTGGCGTGGTTCACAGCCGTCCGCACCGCGTACTCAAACACCTGCTGCACGCCTCGGTTGCTGAGCGACGAGCACTCCAGGTAGCCCTTGGCACGGACGTCCTGCGCCAGGCGCCGGCCCTCGGAGGCAGGGACACAGCAGGCACGGTGCGGGCCCATCTCCCTCTGGTCGGTCTGCGTGGCCACCAGCAGCAGTGGGACCCCTGGCAGCTGCCCCCGGACCTCCGGGACCCAGCGGTTCCTCACGCTAGCCAGCGAGGCAGGGTTGGCCACAGAGTAACAGACCAGCACCACGTCTGCCTGCTGGTAGGACATGGGCCGGACATTCCTGAAGGTGTCATTCCCCGCCGTGTCCCACAGCCCCAAGCTGATCTGCACGCCGTCCATGAACACCTCCACACCCGTGTTCTCAAACACCGTGGGCTTGTAGGAGTCAGGGAAGGTCTCGGAGGTGAAGCGGACCAGCAGGCAGGTCTTGCCCACGGCACTGTCGCCCACCAGGACACACTTCACCGAGGTCCCCGGCTCAGCACTGCCATTCATGGTTACCGAGTGGTGTGGGAGTTGTACTTTTTGAAGAGGGAGGGGCTGTAGTCTTGTGGTTGTAAGAGGTCAACAGGTTTTGGGGGTTAGGATAGTTGCTGGTGAGGTTTTATGATGCATTGTGATGGTCGTAGTTTTTTGGTAGATATCTGAGTTGTAGTCCTGCTCGTCGGTTGACATATGTCACAGGTCATATGTCACAGGTCTGGGGTCCATCTTGCTGATCTCTCTGCTATGAGATCAGTCCTTGAGGTTGCGTCCTCGCAGTCTGGCAACAAACTCAACCTCAACAACGAGAAGCTGACGACTCGACGCCTCAGAGATCCACAAACCTTCTAGAACATTGGTTCCCTTTAGTCTCCATGGTGTCAAGGACAGACTTGCTCAGGGCTCAACGACCTCACAGGTGGTCACCCTGAGGGAGGGTAAATAAGTCAAAGAAAAAAGATTTCCACTTGAGTATGACCTTGATCTGATGGATGTGAATGATCCTGACTGACGCAGCAGTGTAGAATTGTCTTTGACTGACTGGCATGGTGACATGGTGTAGCTGCCACCAGTGAAAAGCTCTTTGAAAACCATTAAGACCAAAAACTGTGTGACTCAGAGCCTCTTCACTGCCTTTGACAAACACAGATGATTATGAAAGCCAAACCAACCCTGACCCTTCCTAACATTAAACCCAACCATAACCCTTCCCAACCATAACCCTTCCCAAACCTTCCTAACCTTAACCCTTCCCAACCATAATCTTTTCTTGCTTAGGAGGTTTGTAATTACACAAGTCTGTAGAGTTCCTCTCATTGTCTAATCTCTACAGGCAGATGTATTGATTGTGTTATTGAAATGAGGCTCCTGCTCACCCTCACCCCAGCCTTCTAACCCTCACCCTCACCCCAGCCTTCTAACCCTCACCCTCACCCCAGCCTTCTAACCCTCACCCTCACCCCAGCCTTCTAACCCTCACCCTCACCCCAGCCTTCTAACCCTCACCCTCACCCCAGCCTTCTAACCCTCACCCTCACCCCAGCCTTCTAACCCTCCTCATCCCAGCCTTCTAACCCTCACCCTCACCCCAGCCTTCTAACCCTCCTCACCCCAGCCTTCTAACCCTCCTCATCCCAGCCTTCTAACCCTCCTCACCCCAGCCTTCTAACCCTCACCCCAGCCTTCTAACCCTCCTCATCCCAGCCTTCTAACCCTCACCCTCACCCCAGCCTTCTAACCCTCACCCTCACCCCAGCCTTCTAACCCTCCTCACCCCAGCCTTCCAACCCTCCTCACCCCAGCCTTCTAACCCTCCTCACCCCAGCCTTCTAACCCTCCTCACCCCAGCCTTATAACCCTCCTCACCCCAGCCTTATAACCCTCCTCACCCCAGCCTTCTAACCCTCACCCTCACCCCAGCCTTCTAACCCTCCTCACCCCAGCCTTCTAACCCTCCTCATCCCAGCCTTCTAACCCTCCTCATCCCAGCCTTCTAACCCTCCTCATCCCAGCCTTCTAACCCTCACCCTCACCCCAGCCTTCTAACCCTCCTCACCCCAGCCTTATAACCCTCCTCACCCCAGCCTTATAACCCTCCTCACCCCAGCCTTCTAACCCTCCTCACCCCAGCCTTCTAACCCTCACCCTCACCCCAGCCTTCTAACCCTCCTCACCCCAGCCTTGTAACCCTCCTCACCCCTGCCTTCTAACCCTCACTCCAGCCTTCTAACCCTCACCCAAGCCTTGTAACCCTCCTCACCCCAGCCTTCTAACCCTCACCCTAACCCCAGCCTTCTCTGAGCAGGAATACTGGAAAACTCAGCAATCCTGATCCTTGATCTCCTGCTGAACTCTCTATGTGCACCATCTGTATGCTGCTTTGGAAACAAGCTTTAACTGTTAGCATGAGCCAGAGGTCAATATGGTAGAAGAAGTGAGACACACTATCATGCACTCACTCACACAAAAACTAATACACACACTCAAACAACAAAACACACACACACTCACAGGAAGATAAGAGGAACAATGGGCATGTCACAGTCCTCAGCGTCTCCTCAGGGCCAAATCATTTATGATTCTTTTGTTCAAATGTGGGTTATTTTTCTTCAAAAAACTATAATTTTCAGTAGAATGAGAATGTTAGTAATGAGAGTAATTTAATAGCATTGCATATAATAGCTACTTTTCTCTTCGCCACAGCAGCCATTTTGTAAGTCTCTAACCCAGTTTGTGTTAACATTTATAGTTTAAAATGTGTTAGGTCTACAAATTGTTTTTATTGTATTTTAACTGTACTTTGGTAGAGATTAATTAAAATGATTTAATAAGTGTGAAAATCAACCTCTCCCACTTGATTAAACTGCTATACATTCCACACTTCTAAGTAAAGTATTTGGGATGAGATTAACTTTTTTTGTCAGCCTACAAAATAAGTGAAAAAGTTGAATGAAACAACTCACCATGTTCCAGCCAAGACAACGGACGATCTCAACGGGCGGAAGCTGCTTCAGTTGAAAAGCCTCAGTTTTTCTGAGTAGCTCAACAACCGTTGATATGGAATTAAAACAAGTTGGGAACCAAACACAAAGCGGTTTCTTTATTCTGTCTGTTGGTCAGAAGAAGCTAAATAAATGTGTTTTAGAACCTCTTCATGTGAGCTTGTGAAAAATGGAAGTGAGATGGCTCCTCACTCTCTCCCTCCCTCTCTTGAGCTCAGTACAAGCATGTGTTCAGAGAAGTAAGGAGGCGTAATGGAGCAGAGAAGTGAGGAGGCGTGGTCTGAAGTGAGGAGGCGGGGTCTGAAGTAAGGAGGCGTAATGGAGCAGAGAAGTGAGGAGGCGTGGTCTGAAGTAAGGAGGCGTAATGGAGCAGAGAAGTGAGGAGGCGTGGTCTGAAGTGAGGAGGCGTGGTCTGAAGTGAGGAGGCGTGGTCTGAGCTGCTGTTCGAGCATACAAAACTCTTTATTCAATTGCAATTACATTTTTTTAATTGCAATTACATTTTTTTAAATCAACAATCCTGAATACAAAAATAGACATTTATTCTACAAGTTTGTAGAATTTAGTTTGTTTGGCATGTGCTAAGAAAGACAACAACTTTGTTCAACCAGGCTTGAAATCTTAAAAAATATATAGTTTTTGAAGCAGCACACAGAGTAAACCCAAGCATAGCGTTCATCCCATACTTCCCTTTTATAAAACAAACACACAACAATATATATATACGTAAATAGAATAAAAGGTTTTGGCTATGGCTAGATACAGCACTAATGGCACTTGTAGAAAATTAAAACTTGTACCCCCAAAAAGTATTAAACGACTGGCCTCATAGACAACGCACATGACAGCTTTCTAAGTGTCTACATTCAGAACGCAGCATGTGTATCTGCCACCTGCCTGTCTGCAGCTACCACCTGTCTGTCTGCCACCTGTCTGTCTGCAGCTACCACCTGTCTGCTGCTACCTAGCAGGTGTACCTGAGTAAAACCCTGAGTAAAATTCAAGAGCAGAACATAAGAAGATAAACCTCTTGCATCGTGATTAGTGTGTGCAGCTGTACCAAGGTGGAGCATTCTGTACACGTCAGTTAAAATATCCATAATCACTCTGGAGGCTTCAGCCTCCTGGTCCTCAGGATCCCCCCTGTGGACCCTAACCCTAAGGACCGTAACTCTGTATCCCCTGCAGGACTAACCCTGTATTCCCTGCAGGACTAACCCTGTATTCCCTGCAGGATAACTATAAATAACACCTAGGGAATCCCAGCTCGAAATTATTGTCTTAATCAAACATGATCTACAACCTTTAAAATGCCTCCACTTAAAATAATTACCAACCTGCCTTTCAGAACAGATATAGATTCTGACTGATTGACAGGCACAATTTCAGACATAGATTATAATTATTAATAATAATAGTAGGAATAGTAAATCGTCAGTGACCAAAGTCTGTACTGAGTCTGTGCAGGCGCTCTTCCCTGAGCTATGTCAATTAACATCTTAAAACAAAAATTGATTGATTGATCTATTAAAATGATGTATGAAAGTATAGCAAGATATAATTTCCGCATATTCATAAAATATTTTTGTAATATATTATACTATACAGGAATAACATTAAGAGATTATCTTGCTTTGCACACAGAATAATTGTAAAAAATAGTGTCATATCGTGTTATTTCTTTGTCAGCTATCAAAATAACTGAAAGAGGGAGAGTGAAATTGAAGGGGGAGAGAGAGGGGGGAGAAAGAGAGAAAGGGGGAAAGAGAGGGAGAGAGAAAAGGAGAGACGGAGGATGAAGAGGATGTTGGTTCTGAGGGTATGATAGAGTATACCAGTGTGGAGGTGTTGAAAAACCTGCAGGGCTTTAGACACTGTGTGTGTGTGAGAGAGAATGTGAGTGTTTGACTGTGTGTGATGCTCTCAGCTCTTCAGCGACACCAACACCAGGCCAGGTTTAGACTCTGTGTACCTGGGAGAGAGAGAGGGGGGTTAGGAGGGAAAGCTGTGTGTGTACCTGTAACTATGGCTGCTGAGATAGTGTGTGTGTGTGTACCTGTAAACATGGTTGATAAGGTAGTGTGTGTGTGTACCTGTAAACATGGTTGATAAGGTAGTGTGTGTGTGTACCTGTAAACATGGTTGATAAGGTAGTGTGCGTGTGTACCTGTAAACATGGTTGCTAAGGTAGTGTGTGTGTACCTGTAAACATGGTTGATAAGGTAGTGTGTGTGTGTACCTATAAACATGGTTGATAAGGTAGTTTGTGCGTGTACCTGTAAACATGGTTGATAAGGTAGTGTGTGTGTGTACCTGTAAACATGGTTGCTAAGGTAGTGTGTGTACCTGTAAACATGGTTGATAAGGTAGTGTGTGTGTGTACCTGTAACTATGGCTGCTGAGATAGTGTGTGTGTGTGTACCTGTAAACATGGTTGATAAGGTAGTGTGTGTGTGTACCTGTAAACATGGTTGCTAAGGTAGTGTGTGTGTACCTGTAAACATGGTTGCTAAGGTAGTGTGTGTGTACCTGTAAACATGGTTGATAATGTAGTGTGTGTGTGAACCTGTAACTATGGCTGCTGAGATAGTGTGTATGTGTACCTGTAAACATGGTTGATAAGGTAGTGTGTGTGTGTGTGTGTGTGTGTACCTGTAACCATAGTTGCTGAGGTAGTCTAAGACGGCGGGCCGGATGCGAGCCACGCCCCCCTGGCTGTGGTTTCCTCTTCCTGTGATGACAGACAGCTGAGGACCACACACACCTTGCTGCCACTCTGGAGAGAGAGAGAGAGAGGGTTAACACACACCCTGCTGCCACTCTGGAGAGAGAGAGAGACGGTTAACACACACCCTGCTGCCCCTGCTGCTGAGAGTGTGTTTAGTGTGTGTAGTGTTTGTAGTGTGTATAGTGTGTATAGTGTGTGTAGTTGTGTATAGTGTATGTAGTGTGTGTAGTTGTGTATAGTGTGTGTAGTTGTGTATAGTGTGTGTAGTTGTGTATAGTGTGTGTGGTGTGTATAGTGTGTGTGGTGTGTGTATAGTGTGTACCTGAGGTCTTCAGCTGCAGGACATGCTCAAGGGTGTCCAGGGCCTCAGGGACATGCAGCCCATGCAGGTCCAGGGTGTTCTGTGGCAGCAGGGGGGTGTTCACCTGCTGGAAGATCCTGGACGCAGCACGCTGGTGGGCCTCTCTCATCCTCTGGCCATGGAGACGCCCCTGACACACACACACACACACACCATACACACACACCATACACACACACACACACACACACCATACACACCATACACACGCACACACACCATACACACCATACACACACACCATACACACGCACCATACACACGCACCATACACACGCACACACCATAAACACACACATACATAACCACACACACCATAACCACACACACACCATACACACACACACACATACCAAAGAGAAATGGTTAGTCAAGTTAAATAAGAACTTGTTGCTGACTAGGAATGGGCGATATAAACGATATGCAATATGAACTATAGAAAATTTGCCTACGATAGAGATTTAAATTCTATTGCACATCGCGATAATGCATGTAGGACGCAATCTACCCGCGAAATTTAGAGAGACGAGCTGCAACGCATCATCGTATTAATCATCTTGAGTAGCTATGGCTGAAAGCGAAAGCTGGTGAAAAAGACCGGTGCAACATCCATTATTTGGACTTGATTCAGATTTAAGCCGTCCAACGAGCAGCAGCAAACTACTGGGGAGGGTCGTTACACAGAACGTTACACATAACCTTTTTTTTTTAAATGTATTACAGTATATCCTCTTCTACTCTTTCTTAGAAGCCTAACGAATCTCTCTCTTTCTCTCCCTGACCCTGTCTTTCTGCTTGAGCAGTACTGGTTGAAACCTCAAAATATTTTTTACAATTTCTGCATATATGCAGGTAGCAACGCTAGTGCTAAATAAGTATTTGGTCGGCTACATGACGCCGGGTAAGTAGGGCTCTTGAGACAGCTCACCAAAAGAACGATGGGGAACCCACTTGTTTAGCAGATGAAGACATGTTCGTAGGTACCTAGCGAAAAGTCACCTCAACTTTCCTAGACTTGTAGCTACGGTAGTTGAAGGCTCGCTGACATTGCATAGCGTCGTTGCTAGCGTGTGCTGACGTTATGACTGTGTCCGTGTGTATGTGAGAGATGTGTGAGTGACAGAGAGACAGAGGGAGAGCAGGGTAAGGAAATGCAGCTGAACTAATACGCTGATAATACTGCTTATAAAAAAAATAACAAAACGCAATTTCTGGCGGCCGGTGTTGATTCTGTGTGGTGCACCGCCACAAATTAGTCTATGTGTGGGGAAACACTGGGATCTATGTAACCTGTAACCTGAAATGGTTCTATTGTAATTTATATATCATGATATATATCGTTATCGCAAGAGGCTGCAATGTATATCGCAATATGGATTTTAGGCCATATCGCCCATCCCTATTGCTGACCAGAGTTGGACTCATTAATCCACTTCTGCCTCGCCTGATTACTGGCTGCCTGACTACCGGCTGCCTGACTACCGGCTGCCTCACTACCGGCTGCCTCACTACCGGCTGCCTCACTACCAGCTGCCTGACTACCGGCTGCCTCACTACCGGCTGCCTGACTACCGGCTGCCTCACTACCGGCTGCCTGACTACCGGCTGCCTGACTACCGGCTGCCTCACTACCGGCTGCCTGACTACCGGCTGCCTGATTACCGGCTGCCTGACTACCGGCTGCCTGACTACCGGCTGCCTCACTACCGGCTGCCTCACTACCGGCTGCCTCACTACCGGCTGCCTGGAGGTCGGCAGACTTCTCCTTTTTAGCACACAGCTTTGAGTGTTGTTTATTAAAAGTAGGCCTTCAAAGACCAAACTTTTTGAACAGAAAATGTAGTTAACTCCCCACAACGTGACGCCCTTAAAAATGCAGTGGCCCACACCTCACTGCGCCATTAAAGGTGCAGTGTCCATTTGAACCCGTCCAGAGTCCCCTCACCCCCCTACCTGCTGAGCGTAGAAGGAGGCCACCTCCCCCCTCCCCTGCCTGTAGGCCTCAGCTGCCTTAGAGAAGCTCTGCTGCTGCCGGCTCTGGTGCAGACGGGCCTCAGCCCTGAAGTCCTCGTACTCTGGGTCCTTCACATCCTGGTACTGCCGCTCTGCATGCTGGGACAGCTGCCGCTCGGCATGCTGGGAAGAGGGGCTGTCTGGAAGCTTGCGCATCTGATGTGGCAAGGGGTGAAGTGTGTGGTGTGAGAGGTAAAAGCAGCAGTAAGAAAGAGAGATAATCAAGTGAATACATTAAATACAATTGATAAATAATACAGATAGTGTGAGTGTGTCCGTGCATGGTGTTTAAATGCTTGTGAGAGTGTTTGTGAGTGTGTCTGAGAAAAGTATGTGTATAGAGATAGGTGTTTAAGAGAGGTGTGTATGTGTGTATGGCACGTGTATGGTGTGTGAGTGTACCTTTTCCCTTTCCCTGCTGGGGGTCCTGGAGGGGGGAGGAGCCACGACCGTCCTCACCGGACCCTCGTCCAGCATGAAGCGCAGGAACCGTTGTGTCTGTTCCAGACTGTAGCTGTGTATACACACACAAACACACACATAATAGTGCTGTCAGTTTATTAACGGCGTTAACGCAAACCAATTTTAACGGCGTACGTTTTTTTAACGCGCGATTAACGTTCTTTTTGGCCAAGCAAACTTTGTAGTTTTTTTTCACATACTGTTGCAGCAACTACTGACGTTCTAAAAACTACAACACCACACCGGATCTAGCTGGACTGGAAACAAAACAACAGGCACGCCGCACCCACTTTTCTGGGCTTGCCAGCCGGCTAAAGAGTAGTAGACTAACTTTACATTTTGAGTGGACGCCGAAATGGATATCAACAAAATTCTGAATGGAACATTTTCTTTTAAAAAGTTGCCAAATGGTTCCATTGACAAGACCAAAGTGATCTGTGTGTTTTGTCGTTGTGAACTGAGCTATCATTGCAGCACGTCCATTCTGAAATACCACTTGATGGCCAAGCACACAGCTGACGCAAATTCTCCGCCCCCTCGTCAAAGCCAGGCGATTGCAATGTTGTTTTCAATAAAATAAAATAAACATTGGCACTAAGTAATCGATCCACTTTTCCATGTCGATAAGAGACATGAGAAGAAAGAATGGGACAAAAAGAAATCAATGGACATTTAGATTAGAGTTAACTATGACATTAATGAGATTCATCGCAAACAAATATTTAAATAGTTTGACAGCACTAATATATATATATATATATATATATATATATATATATATATATATATATATATATTAGTGTGTGTATATATATATATATATATATATATATATATATATATATATATACACAAATCAAACTTTAATCTTGCTGCCACTGCGTGTGTCCATTTGTGTGTATATTGTTTGTGTGTATGTGGACGTGCATGTGTGTGTCCCTCACTTGTGATCCCTGAAGATGTCCTTGAGGAAGAGCGTGTCCAGCGAGGGGAACAGCTGGAACAGCTGCTTCTCTTTGAGCAGAGTAGCTCCATCCTGCCTGGGTGCCTCAGCCCTGCCCTGGAGAGCACACACACACACACACACACACACACACTGAAGACCTCAGCCCTGCCCTAGAGAGCACACATAAAGACACACACTGAAGAGCACACACACACACTGAAGACCTCAGCCTTGCCATGTCCATATAGGTATATGGGTAATAGTGTGTGTGAGTGTGTACCAGTCTCTGCTGCAGGGCCAGCTCCTCAGTCATGATGGCTCTCAGGGACACGTGTGGGCGGGACACACTCCAGTGGTCCATCAGCACCGCCTCATCCGGGGCCTCTGATTGGCCACCCAGGGATGAGAAGCAGTCTGCACCTATCAGAAAGTGGGCTGGCTGCGCCCCCTCCTTCGGTCTGGTTTTGCTTGTCTGTGATTCGCCCCAATGGACCGAACCTGGGAGAACCCACACAAACACACACATGGGAGAGATAGAAATGGGAGAATCGTGGGAACTTTGGAACTTGCTGGTCAGTTATTTGTTTATTTAGAAATAAGTAAGACCACACAATTGTTTGAGAGTGTGTATGTGGTGTGTGTCATAGCATGTATGGCGTGTGTTTGTGTGTGGTATGTGTCGTAGCATGTGTGGTGTGTGTTTGTGTGTGTTCACTCACTCTCCTGCAGCAGATGGTAGGACAGTGCTGCTTGTCTCTTCTTCTCCTGTAGACACAAGTTTAGGATCGCACACAAATAATTAGATAAAGATGTGGGTTTAAACTTTGGCCTTCAATGTTTATAGAGTAACATGGTGTGACCACTTACTACCTGTCTTCTGCCTCACCTGTCCTCTGCCTCACCTGACCTCTGCCTCACCTGACCTCTGCCTCACCTGACCTCTGCCTCACCTGACCCCTGCCTCACCTGTCCTCGGCCTCACCTGACCCCTGCCTCACGTGTCCTCTGCCTCACCTGACCTCTGCCTCACCTGACCTCTGCCTCACCTGACCCCTGCCTCACCTGACCTCTGCCTCACATGTCCTCTGCCTCACCTGACCCCTGCCTCACATGTCCTCTGCCTCACCTGACCCCTGCCTCACCTGACCCCTGCCTCACATGTCCTCTGCCTCACCAGACCCCTGCCTCACATGTCCTCTGCCTCACCTGACCCCTGCCTCACCTGACCCCTGCCTCACATGTCCTCTGCCTCACCTGACCCCTGCCTCACATGTCCTCTGCCTCACCTGACCCCTGCCTCACGTGTCCTCTGCCTCACCAGACCCCTGCCTCACATGTCCTCTGCCTCACAGGTCCTCTGCCTCACATGACCCCTGCCTCACATGTCCTCTGCCTCACCTGACCCCTGCCTCACATGTCCTGTGCCTCACCAGACCCCTGCCTTACATGTCCTCTGCCTCACCTGACCTCTGCCTCACCTGACCCCTGCCTCACATGTCCTCTGCCTCACCTGACCCCTGCCTCACATGTCCTCTGCCTCACCTGACCCCTGCCTCACATGTCCTCTGCCTCACCTGACCCCTGCCTCACATGTCCTCTGCCTCACCTGACCTCTGCCTCACCTGACCCCTGCCTCACATGTCCTCAGCTTCACATGTCCTCTGCCTCACCTGACCCCTGCCTCACGTGTCCTCTGCCTCACCAGACCCCTGCCTCACGTGTCCTGTGCCTCACCAGACCCCTGCCTTACATGTCCTCTGCCTCACCTGACCTCTGCTTCACCTGACCCCTACCTCACATGTCCTCTGCCTCACCTGACCCCTGCCTCACATGTCCTCTGCCTCACCTGACCCCTGCCTCACATGTCCTCTGCCTCACCTGACCCCTGCCTCACATGTCCTCTGCCTCACCTGACCTCTGCCTCACCTGGAGGGTGTCCTTCCAGGTCTGGTGGAGCAGCCGAGCCATGCCAAGATCCATGTGGACGGAGCAGTCATCTGCTGAGCACGCTCCTGACCCGTGGGGGAGAGGAAGAAGGAAGAGAGGAGAGAAAGAGGAGGAAAGGAGGGGAGAGAGAGGAGATGGGAGAGAGGAGAGGAGGGAGAGAGAAGAGAGAATGGAGAGGATGAAAAGAGGGAAGAGAGAGTGGAGGAGGATGGAGAAGTCAGCGTAAGCATTATATATTATATAGCATTATATATATATAAGCTTTATATCCTTCCTGTCTTGTTTGTCATGTTTAGGGATTAGGGTTGTCAAGTTAAAGGAAAACAGTGAGTTGATAAAAACAATTCAGAGATCAAATGGAACAGAATCATCTTTAGACAAGTTTGTTTTATTAGTTTCTATTCTTGGTGCTCCCGGGTATTACCTGGGTCGACCCCTACGGGCCCAAACAGCTCTGTGAGCTGCAGAGCCAGCTCTGTGGGCAGCTTCAGCTCCACACTCTGGATGTTCAACAGTCTGCTCCTCCTCTCTTCTCTCTCCCTCCTCTCCTCATCCGCTCGTCTGTCCATCTCCTCAAGCTGAGCCAGGAGTGAAAGCGTCGCCTCGTCTACTGATGACTCTCCCTCCTCCTCCCCCCTCCCTTGCCCCTTCCCCCTCCCTTGCTCCTCCCCCCTCCTTTGCCCCTCCCCCCTGCCTTGCCCCTTCCCCCTGCCTTGCTCCTCCCCCCTCCCTTGCCCCTCCCCTATCCCTTGCCCCTCCCCTATCCCTTGCCCCTCCCCTATCCCTTGCCCCTTCCCCCTCCCTTGCTCCTCCCCCCTCCCTTGCTCTTCCCCCCTCCCTTGCCCTTCTCCCCAACCTCCCCCTCCACTTTCTGACAGGCTGCTGGAAACCTCTGATGTCATTTCCTGTTCTAGGGACTTTCTTCTTCCCTGGGTTGGTTCAGAGTTTCTAAACCCACTCCTACCTCCCTCTCCCTCCAACCCATCACACCCAACCTTCTCTCTCCCCCCTCCCTTGTGTACCCCCACCCCTCCCCCACTATCAGGGATGGAGTCCCACCCACTGGTGACCACCTGCTCTTCTCCCTCTGAACCTCTTGGTGTCTCCACCTCCATCTGAACGCCCCATCTGGCCTCCAACCCTGACCCACCACGCAGGAGTGACGCCATAGATCCCTCCATCACCTCCTCCTCTACCTCCCTGTACAGCCTCTCTCCAGAGTCCAGCAGCAAGTTGCTGGTCCAGTCCAGGTTCTGCTGGCAGGTGTCGTACAGGTGCTCCAGTTCCTCCAGGCTGACCCGTCCAAAGTGCTGTCTGAGTATCTCCAGGCTCTGCTCCCGGCTGGCGGTCCCTAGCTCCGCCTCTTCCACCTGGGAGCCCTTCTCATGCACCGCATGGTACGGCACCCCCTGGGAGCCTGAGGGCTGAACTGCAGCATCTGAGAGCCCAGGCAAGAAATGGGAAGGGTTGCTGCAGACAACGGTGATGCCCGGAGGAAGGTGAGCCCCAGGTACACCAGTGTACGAGCCGTGGTCATCTAGGTGATTGTGGTTGTCTTGGTGATCAAGGCGCCAGAGGAGGGCAAAGTCTTGAGGGTCGGTTTGCGTGTGGCATCCAATGGCCGAGGACACAAGAGCAGGGGTGAGGGAGCAAGGGTGGAGATCGGGTGGAGGGTCAGGGTCACAGTTGAAGCTAGGATCAGGGTAGTGATGCTGTGGTGCTGTTTGAGGGCTGCTCTCCGGGGGATTGTGGTTAGGGGGAGAGGGGCAGTTCTGTGTGAAGGTGAGGGCTAGCTTGCAGGCTTTCCCTGACCTGCGACCTTGCCGCTGCCTGCGCTCCTGGCTGCCTCCACTGACATGGCCGCCATCTCCTCCCACACTGCCCTCACCTAGGGCAGGGCTGAGCTTGCCAACAGGGCTGTCATCTCCTCCCCCACTGCCCTCACCCTGAGCACGGGTGACCTTGCCAACATGGCTACCGCCATCAACTGCATTGGGGTTTTGTTTGTCAGCGTCAGACTCTACACCGCCTTCATCAACATGGCTGCCCTCACCGGCATGGCTGCCCTCGCCGGCATGGCTGCCCTCGCCGGCATGGCTGACCTCACCGACATGGCTGCCCTCACCGGCATGGCTGACCTCACCGACATGGCTGCCCTCACCGACATGGCTGCCCTCACCGACATGGCTGCCCTCACCGACATGGCTGCCCTCACCGACATGGCTGCCCTCATCAACATGGATAACCGCACCATGATGACAATCTTGTACTTCCACAATATCTGAAGCAGTATTATCACAAGAGAGAGAATCCTCTTGTGTTTGATTTTCCTTAGACCCTGTCTCAGTAACGCCTGGTGCAAGGACTAACCCCTCTCCTTCCTCACTTTCAGAGTCAACCACTGAGCTGTGTGGAGGTGTGCACTGCTGGGAGGAGCCAGATGCCTTCGAGGCAGAAACACAGTCTGGTAGCTCAGGCTGGTCATCCCCCCCCATTCCAGGGACTTGGTCTCTCCCACCCCCCCCCATGCCAGGTACTTGGTCTCCCCCTTTGCGCGACGCAAGATTGTGAGAGCCTTCCGCTGTCTCCTCCCCCTCCTCTGATTGATCAAAGGAGTTGGACATAAGGTAGGAGTCGTTGGGGGAGGAGGTTGTGGGCATGGGGGAGGAGTCACCAGTCTGGATTAGGTCTAGAAGTTTCCGGAACTCTGTCACATCAGGACCAGCCCGCCCTTCCAGCCTATTGTCACGGTGACCACCCTCCTCTTTGTTGTGTCCTTGCCCCCTCTGACCACGCCTCCTTCCCCTTTGCCCCAGTCCCCCCACCGGCCAGTCCCCCACAAAGTCCAACAGCTCTGGCCTCACCCTCTCTCCCCCCTCCCTCCCTTTCTCTCCCCCCTTCACCTGTCCATTTTCCAATTGGCTGGTGTCCTTCACCAGATCAGCAGGCTCTGGCCTATAGGAAGCGGCCTTCCTGTTACATTGACGCCTACCTCTCCTCTCCCTCTGACCAATTGATTCGGAGAATGCCATGGGTCTCTCGTTGCCATGGTGATCCAAATTCTGCACCAGTTCCACGACACAGTCCGGTATTTCCTGCTCTGCCTCGTGGTCAGCTTCCTGGGCCACTTCCTGTTCTGCTTCCTGATTCACTTCTTGCTCAGCTTCCTGGTCCAACAGGGCGTCTAGTTCTGCATCCAGATCTCCCAGGTTCTCCTCTGCCAGGAGTTGGGGATCTTCCTTCCTGTCTGACTTCCTGTTCCTGGGGAGGAGGGTTTCCCTGGAGCCCTGGTTGCTGTCTCCCGGCAACCTGGACTTCCTGCCGACAGACGACACATCAGGAAGAGCGGAGAAGAAGGGGCGTGCCCTTTGGCTGGGGCTCTCAGCCAATCGCGGTTCACCTACTAGGTCAGGTTGAGCCATTTCAGAAGACACGGGCCTATCACAGCAAAGCAGGAGGGAGACAAGAAGGGAAACACAACCATTACCATTGTCCTACCAACCAACAATAAGCTGCAACAACTTTATACCTCAACTGTTTCTAACTGTCTCTGAGTGAGATGGGCTCAGCTGCAGGCTTACAGGGTGGGGGTGATATTCTGCTGGGGTGGCCTGGGGGTCTGGGGGCCCATGATGGATTGGATGGAGACCATTTGCTCGTAGCCTTCCAGCATCCTCTTGATCCTGTCCACTGGGACACCGTGCTTGGTCCGTCTACACACACACACACACACACACACACACACACACACACAATCCAACACACACACGATGAGGACACATACACAAGCCATAAAAAGAGTTGACTTCGTTCATTTAAAAACGTGGTTCAAACTTCATTGTTTCATAAGTATAAGTATCGTGCAGGTAACATGTATATAGATGATAAGAATGATAATAAGAACTATACAGTCTGTTGTGTTCCAGCTGCTCACCTCTCCAGCTCTCTGGCCTTGTGTTTCCACCAGGTGTCCGGTTCACGGAACAGCACCTTATACCCGTGCTTCACAGCCTGTCAGACACACACACACAATAGGACTTGTAACAGCAGTCTGAATACAGTCAGCTTCTCACCTGAGCTAGGTCTCATCAAAACATCTCACCTGTGCTAGGTCTCATCAAAACATCTCACCTGTGCTAGGTCTCATCAAAACATCTCACCTGTGCTAGGTCTCATCAAAACATCTCACCTGAGCTAGGTCTCATCAAAACATCTCACCTGAGCTAGGTCTCATCAAAACATCTCACCTGTGCTACGTAAGGTTTCATCTCCCACCCCTGCATGTTGGTGTTGTCAATTATGATCGGGAACATGCCACTCTCAAACGCTTCCTTGGCTGACGAAGACACATTGAAGAGAAAAGAAAGATTTGTTTGTTAACTGCAAGATATAGGGACAGAATGAGACCGACAAGCAAAGTAGGAGAGCTAAAGGCTGAGCGGAAAGATAAAGACAGGGTTACGGATAGAAAGGGGGATAGAAGAAAGAGAGGGATAGAGAAAATGAGAGTTATGGATAGAGACAGAGAGGGTTACAGAGAGACATGGTTTGGGGATAGAGAGAGAGACAGAAAGGGTTAGTGATAGACAGAGAGAGAGAGGGTTAGGTTAGGGTTAGAGAGAGAGGGTTAGGGATAGAGAGAGAGAGGGTTAGGGATAGAGACAGAGAGGGTTACAGAGAGACATGGTTTGGGGATAGAGAGAGAGAGACAGAAAGGGTTAGTGATAGACAGAGAGAGAGAGGGTTAGGTTAGGGTTAGAGAGAGAGGGTTAGGGATAGAGAGAGTGGGTTAGGGATAGAGGGGAGGGTTAGGGATAGAGAGAGACAAAGTTAGGGATAGAGAAAGGGTTAGGGATAGAGAGAGGGTTAGGGATAGAGAGAGAGAGGGTTAGGGATGGAGAGAGAGGGCTAGGGATAGAGAGAGACAAAGTTAGGGATAGAGAAAGGGTTAAGGATAGAGAGAGGGTTAGGGATAGAGAGAGATGTGTTTACCTCTCTTCTGGTTCCACTCGTGGGCGTCGCCCAAAGCAGAGGGGTCGAACTTATAGTCTCCATGACGACTGAAGTAATCATCGGTGCTCAAGACAACTCCAGTTGGGTTCTGCTTCAGCATGGCCCTGTACACCCAAACACACACTTTAGAAGACACACTTGCAATCTCTGAAAGGTCAGCTATTTCTCTGTTTTTTCATGGTGCTTACCAGCCCACCCCCCTCCCCCGCCCCCTTTACCTAGCTAGTGTTGACTTGCCCGACCCTGGAGCACCCCGCAGCAGAACAAGCACCTGGCCTTCCAACCGGGCCGTACCATGTGGGAGGGGTGGCTCCGGGGCGGTGCCCAGGGCCCAGGACTTAAGAATGTTGGCAGTTGGTTTGAGAGGCGCTTGACTGACAGTCCCATGAGGCAACCAGTGCGAGGCAGACAGGGTGTGAGTGTTCCAGGTGGAGGGGTTTGCAGTCACCGGGAGGATGAAGGTGGAGCCCTGGTTACCATAGGGACGAGGGCAGAACTCTGGGGCCTCTGCATTCCAGAACATTGAAGGCTCCTCACCAACAGTTCCTCTGCTTGCACTGCCCTTAGCCCTGGCGCCCCCCACCATACCCCCAGACTTTATGGCCCTCTTCTGAGAAGGGGAGATGGACAGGTCCTGTTTCCTGTAGGCCTGGAAGGCTGAGGGCCGGCCGGCCGCGCCCAGGTCCAAAGAACTGTTGTGTTTGTCTCCAGCTGGTTCAGAGGATGTCAGGTGCCTAAAGTCGAGCAATGAGCTGTGCTCCTGATAAACGGTCTCCCCGGAGAAGTTCAACTGGGTGACAGGGGAGTAGCTGCTGGAGGCCTGCCCCACACCAATCTCTCTCTCGGGCCGGCCGGCGCCTCTGGTCCCTGTCTCCACGCTGATCTGAAGGAGCTCAGGCAGGACCAGCTGGGGTGCTCTGGGGGGAGGCTGAGAGGCAGAGGGGGCTCTGGGGGGAGGCTGAGAGGCAGAGGGGGCTCTGGGGGGAGGCTGAGAGGCAGAGGGGGCTCTGGGGGGAGGCTGAGAGGCAGAGGGGGCTCGGGGGCTGGTCAGAGTCTCTAACTCGTGGTCAATGAGAAGGTCAAAGTCCTCCGTCAGGTGGAAGTCATCTTCTGTCCCGGTAAGGCAACAGACCTGAGGAGGGGGGGCCAAGGGCGGGTGAGGGGTCAGGGGGGCCAGGAGGGCAGCAGCCCTCTCAAACCCAGAGACTAGGGGAGTGGAGGGGGCCACACCTTCGGCTGCTTCTGAGAGCTCCAGGAGAGAATCCATTGCATTTTCAACTAGAGGGAGGGAAGAGAGAAGAAGAGGGGAGAGAAGAAGAGGGGAGGGAGGAAAGAAGAGGGGAGGGAAGGACGAAAGAAGAGGGAATGGAGGGAGGGAAGTGAGAAGAAGAGGGAGGAGAGAAGAGGGGAGGGAGGAGAGAAGAGGGGAGGGAGGAGAGAAGAGGGGAGGGAGGAGAGAAGAGGGGAGGGAGGAGAGAGGTAAATAATGAGTGCTGAGGGAGTTCACACACAAGGGTATCAGGGGTATAAACTACCAGTGTATCGGGGTTATGGTATCACTCACTATATCACATATTACACTCCTGAATCTACTCCCTGGAAAGTCGTGGCAGTACTCTGAATGCATCGTGTAATTATTAGTGGCTTATGTAGGATGACTGAGATGCAGCAGCTAGTTACATAATCATATTCTCAGTTGATTTCGAAGTCGTGATGCGGACAAGCACGCGACCACCGACCTGCATTGATGAACCTTCTACCCCGTGCGCGTGGTAGCACACCAGTTCAACTAACGAGACCCACAATAATACACCGAATATCTAAAAAGTTACGAGAGCGGCTTGTGCCTGACAGACTGGATTACCTTTAAAATCACATTCTGCTAGTACGATGTGAATAACTTCAGAGTCCAAATGAGAAAAAATGTCTTGCATGTTTTTCACGATGTCCTTGTCTTCATACAGCGAGTTCGGTAGCTGAAAGTTCTCCCCACCCATGGCCCTGTCGTCAGTACTACCGTGTGTTCGGTAGCCCGTGTTGCTGCAACTTTCGTTGGACAGTCCAGGCACTTGTGTTGGGATGTGCCCGTTTTTCTTTTTCCGTGGCATTCCCGTAGTCAAACGAGATGTGACCCAACTCTAATGAACCCAGTGTGGCTTGATGATCCGAGGCTAGTCGTAAACTAGATAGCTAGCGAGCGTTGTGGTTGGTGTTTATCTCAATGCTAAAAACAACCGAGAGAACTTGCAGGAAGCAACATTAGCTAGTAGTCAGATGACAGCACTCCTAGCGAATAATTTGGGAACAGAAACTCCTAAGCCTACCTTTGCTAAAACGTCAAATATGAACCTTCAAAGTACCAAACCCATGTCCATGCATTATTAACAACACGGAAAGGGGTTACCTCGTGCACACATCTCCTTTTAAATACATGGTATAATAATATACAATAGACTAACTAAAATATAAGAAATAGAACATTAGCGTTAAATAAATGATAACTACTTTGCATATTTGAGCTGTCAGTCGTAGTTCTGTTTGGTAACAAGCTCAAATGCCGCCCAGCTTTCTATTTTGCCCTGGACCTGGGTGGGTTAGTTAGGGTCTGGTAAGGTTAGTCAGTCGAGCAAGATCAGCTCAGAACGCGCGGACATTTCAAGTGCTCGAGACTCCCGCCTCGCGGTGTCGTGTTGCAGTACCTCCCGCAGACCGACGGCGGCGCTGCGCACCAGACCTTCACTGAGGACGCTGAAACTGCAGACTGAGGGTAGACACGGAGCTTTGTGCCGAAAGTAAACCCTGACTTGTGTCAGACTAATGAATTAAAACGGCCCAGTTTGCGAGGTAAATATATAAAAGCTAATATTTTATGTAGGTGCGAGTTACAGTGTTGTTTTGGGCGTAGTTGAATGTGTAATGATCTTTGTTGTGCATTCATTGAGATGTTCCAAATCAATCGTGGGGCAAGTTCGCTGAGGGAGGGCTTGAGCATTCTGCCTGAACTACCAGCCCAGTAGTAGGAAACGATGTGTTGCTGAAGTTGAAAGAAAGAGACAAGTACATCAACAGTATATTACTACCTTGTAAACTTTTAGTATTTGTTATATACGGCAGCAATTATCTATCGGAGGGGGTATTTTTTAAGAAATATTTCTGGATACTTAATTTCGGGTCTTTGTGGCTCAAGAGATGTCTGATGTGATGGTGATCTGTAAATAGTTTGCGGCCTAAATCAGCAAGGCCAGCGATGCTAACCAGCTAGCATGGCATTTCACTGGGTTAGCTAACGTGATAGCTTGGCTGCTAGCATCGTTACTCCCATCCCGCAAATTGTAGCAATGCATGTAACTTATGAATAGAATACTGTAGTGTGTTGAATCCGTAATTATAGATACCATTGGTGTAAATGAATGCACTGTGTGTATGTTGTGGTGTAAATGCAACCTAACTGGTGCCTTCAAAAATCTTTAGGAAGAGAATATGCGAATGTGGAGCGGATATGTTGGTGTCAGGTTAGCATACGAGCTAGCACAATGTGGATTTTATTGAGCTTTTACAATGAATTCCTATTTGGTGCTATATTTGACGTTGTTGACCGCTGCGTGTCTATTCCCTTTGAAGTTTATCGGCCAGAAAGAATGATTGTAAGCTGAAAATACTGTTTTAAACGGGCTTTTGTAGAAGTGCGGTAGAAGGGTTGTGTTGAACTTTTGTTTTCTGACCTATAGAGGCCAGTAGAAGACCATCTGGATTTTACGTTGACAAGCATGGAGTTCCCTCAACAGCAGAAACCGGCGGGGGACGGCAAGATTACCTATCCGCCTGGGGTTAAGGAGATAACGGACAAAATCACCAATGATGAGGTGGTCAAACGGTTGAAGGTGGGTAGAAACGGCCTATAGCTGTTTAAATTAATGAGGATACAGCAGTGGTTGATAATGCGGGCTCCTGACTGTGAACCCATGCGTCTTCAGCTCAGCTGGATCAATGTCCAACCTCTGGCTTGTTGCCATCATCACTCCAACTTTGTAAACATGCCTGCAAGCAGAAGGCACAACTCTGCGTGACAACGTGTTTATAACGTTATTACTGGTTATGTGACTTCCAGAGTATAAGAGATGCATGGCAGCATAGCAAAGCTCTGCTGTTGTGAGCTATAACTTTAGTACCTGCAGGGATGAAGGGGTGTAACCCAGTGCTAGAGAGGATTCAGCCTTAAATGGATTTAAGGCACTTTTAAGGGGAAAGAGGAGGTATTTAAAAAATGACCCCATGGTCTCTGAAGTAGGTTTGGACTGCTGGGTATCAAATACAAATAGTCCTACATGCATAACTACACTGCATAACAACAGTTTCCCCTGCAATGTGCCCATTAGGGCAAGCTTTCCCACCCAAGTAAGGCTGTGATGATACTTGGGGTGTCGTCCCATTCCCATTGTTACACTGGTGAGAGCCCATGTCGTGCAGTAGCAGCTCTTAAAATGTTTCTGCCCCTGCCCTTCAAACAGCCACAGTCTGCTACTGTCCAAGCCCCCTTCTGGATCTGTGGAAGCAGACTATATTAATTGGAAATATGGGGCAGCTGTCCATACACTGTCAGCCAGAATAGTAATAATTGGATTTGGATTAAATATGCACGCCTAATATTATAATTATATATTCTTAGTCATGCTGAGCAATTTTAAATGACTGTTCTGCCAAGCAAAGTGTGCTACAGTTTGGGTCACCTTCTGATCTGAATGTTGGTGCTGGATCTGTGCAACAATACTTATTTCAGTGAATCCCCATTTTAGTCATGCTTATCTTTCCCTTTTATCTTAAAGCTTAGCACTTAGCCTATCAGTTAATAAATGTGTGTGGCAGTTATTTTGAATTAATTTATACATTTTGTTCAAGATGTGAAAACAAAAACATTATCATCCCACATCAATTGCAATTAACCATGGCCTTCTTCAGTGTTTAGAATTGTATCCTACAATTTTCAATTGCTGCCATGTTCTTTTTGGGGCTATTATTCTCAATCTCCTGTTGAGAATATTGGCCATAGGCTAGCCCGTCAGAACGGTTTCAGACAGCTAATCAAATTACGCTAATTATCAGTAGGCCTAACTGCATATAGTTATGTTAAGTAGATTTGGTAGGCCTACAATTTACGCATTTTAATGGTCGTAATGGTTTGAAAAATGTCTCCCTTGCCTTGTTAATTGCATTGCCCTTTTTGGGGACAACTTCAAAAAAACTCACAAATCCATTACCATCCAATACGCTACTGAAAATAACATCTCTCTGCTGGTTTATGCTTTGCGACATAACTCCTCTTTTAAATGATCGCCTGATCTGGGCTGCACAGTCTGAGCTTATTGAGGTCTAGCTTGAAATAGCTTTGCCTGGTAGTGGAACGGAACGTTAGTGGAACAGCTTGAGGTTTAAGTCTAAGTTGACGTTTACCCAAGTGAGACTTATTTGTGTAAGTGCAGACAAATACAAGAACTGGCCTGATGCAAAGTGAGTGCAGGCTGCTGATGGTGTGTTAGTGAAGCTGCAGACCCAGATGACCACCTGTCAGCTGTATCTACCTCAGACATTCAAGCAGACTTCAATGTGCTTGTTCAAGCCAGAGACAAAACTGGATTAGTCTCACTGAGGAAGAAAAACTGAACTGAACTGGAAAACATCAAAAGCATTTATTGCTTTCCTATAAAGTTAATCAATTGCTGGTCTTTAACATACATCTTATGTATCACTTGACATATTTTCATAGCATTATTGTAACATGTATTACCAGGGGCAGCGCTAGGAATTTTGGGCCCCATGGCAAAAATTCAAAGTGCCCCACCCCCCCCCCCCCCCCTTTTGTGGCAAAAAGTGCCTTTTGTCGCCAAAGGGAATCAGTGCAAGCCCAACGTCACAACGTCAGCACACGTTAGCAATGGCGCATAACTACAACGTCAACGTGTATAGATGTAGTAAGACTGTTGCACACAGTAGGCTACTGGCAGCATCCTACATTTTAGTAATTCAAGACTTGCATGTACAGTAAGTAATTTCACATTAAATTATGTATTTAAACTCTCATTTGTGTGGTGTGTCGCTGTCTTCAATGCCACAGCCTAAACTTGATGTCAAAACAAACGTTTTTCATTTCCGGCGCATTCAAACAATCCCTTTAAGTTTGGCTATCAACAGCAGCTAGTCTAGCTTAGCACAATTTACCCAGGTCAGCTTCTCCACCGTGCAGGGCTCTAGTCTAAGATCAAATGGTCGTATTTGGCATTACTGACAATGATCGCTTCCAGCAAACTTCTTTTGAATTAGCCATTTCCCAATAAATGTCAAACTTATTTACGATTTTTGGGGGCATATTTTCAGTTACCAGATGGTACTTTTTCAATCCCTTTTCTATCTAATACTGCCGATGACAACGTTGTTAGAATAGCTTGTTTCAAGGGGGTTCAACTTGTTTCAAAGGTGGTGGTGATGACACTGTACCCAGCTAACAAAATGACGTCCCCAGGACGTCCCTTGTTTGCTGGGTAGCTAGATTGCCTAGTTTATATGGACATTAAACCAACAGGTTAATACCACTCACAGATTGGCTACCCAACTTTCTTGGTAAAACTGGGTTACTGATTGAAACCCTTTCTTTTGTCTATCCTCTCTTTCTTTTTTCTCTGATCTTTTCCGAAACCCTGATTTGTGTTTACGGCACGACATTCTAGCGACTAGCGCATCTACTGACTGCAAGTCAAACACCGTCACCGATAAGTGCGCTAAGGCAGGATCAAACCATTTCATGCAGATACAGGGGGATGGTCGGTCAATACGGATGTTAACTTTTTGGTCAATAGGGACATTTAACCTTTATTGCCAAAGACAAGTAAAAACAGAGATCATTCATTGTATTATTATACTTTAAATGTATTATATACTTGATGATGGTTTATATAATATAATATTACTTTTTGCCTATTTTTTGGGGCTTAGAATCGTTCTAACATTTCCCCCCTATACGGCGCCCCTGCCAGTAGCAGCTCAAAACCATTTAATGTACTTTAAAAAAATAATTAAAAAAATCAAATTAATATTGATCAGAATTAAGTTCAGCCTATTGGTTTGGCCCGCCACAACGGTCCCAATTTCTCATGTGGCCCTTCGGGAAAATGAATAGCCCACCCCTGGTCTAGGGTGAGATGTTGGACTAGAGATGGTCTAGGGTGAGATGCTGGACTAGAGATGGTCTAGGGTGAGATGCTGGACTAGAGATGGTCTAGGGTGAGATGTTGGACTAGAGATGGTCTAGGGTGAGATGCTGGACTAGAGATGGTCTAGGGTGAGATGCTGGACTAGAGATGGTCTAGGGTGAGATGCTGGACTAGAGATGGTCTAGGGTGAGATGCTGGACTAGAGATGGTGTAGGGTGAGATGTTGGACTAGAGATGGTCTAGGGTGAGATGCTGGACTAGTGATGGTCTAGGGTGAGATGTTGGACTAGAGATGGTCTAGGGTGAGATGTTGGACTAGAGATGGTCTAGGGTGAGATGCTGGACTAGAGATGGTCTAGGGTGAGATGCTGGACTAGTGATGGTCTAGGGTGAGATGTTGGACTAGAGATGGTCTAGGGTGAGATGTTGGACTAGTGATGTTGGACCCAGATGTTACTATCCAGCTGTTCTGTTACTACTCTGATATTGTTAAGTTGGCCCCATCACAGACGCCAGTCTCGTACTGCTTGGGGCAAGGCTGTTTTCTGAGGAGTTTGTGCGTGCTTGCGTGCGTGCGTGGGGGGGGGGGGGGGGGGGGGGTTAGGGTGGCCTCATCCGTTGTTTCTGAATTGCTGGATATGTGTTAAGAAAGCATTTTGTTGTGGCACTGTAAAACCGGTATATTCCAACACCCTGTTTACAGTCTTAGATTTCATAATTTGCAGCAGGCTTAAGCCAGCAATTCAGAAGCACCGGATGAGGCTACATTTGGCAAACAACTTTACACACACACACACACACACACACACAACATTACACACACACACACACAACATTACACACACACACACAACATTACACACACACACAACATTACACACACACACACACAACATTACACACACACACACACACACACAACATTACACACACACACACACACACACACAACATTACACACACACACACACAACATTACACACACACACACACACACAAACAACATTACACACAAACACAAACAACATTACACACACACACACAACATTACACACACACACACAACATTACACACACACACACACACAACATTACACACACACACACACACACACACAACATTACACACACAACGTTACACACACACACAAACAACATTACACACACACACAACATTAGACACACACCAACAACAATATACACACACACAAACAACATTATACACACAAACAGGAAATGGTAGGGATCCCTGAAGGAGAGTCGAGCAGAGTGAGAGAGAGTCGAGCGGAGTGAGAGAGAGTCGAGCGGAGTGAGAGAGAGTCGAGCGGAGTGAGAGAGAGTCGAGCGGAGTGAGAGAGAGTCGAGCGGAGTGAGAGAGAGTCGAGCGGAGTGAGAGAGAGTCGAGCGGAGTGAGAGAGAGTCGAGCGGAGTGAGAGAGAGTCAAACGGAGTGAGAGAGAGTCGAGCGGAGTGAGAGAGAGTCGAGCGGAGTGAGAGAGAGTCAAACAGAGTGAGATAGAGTCAAGCAGAGTGAGAGAGAGTCAGGCAGAGAGAGTGTAAAAGTATTCCTCTTCTCAGCTCTGCAGCTCCTAGCACCCATCCCCCACTCTGCCAGCATACTGACTGAAGAGGAAGCTCTGCTGCTCTTGTGGCTGCCAGCCTACACACACACACACACACACAGGCATAGGAAGTGGTGTATGGGTCCTAGTGCCTGTATGGTTTTGTGCGTCTGACTGTTTACGTGTTGAGTGGAAGAGACCAAATGTGAACGTTGCACAAGGTGAGGTAAGATAAGACGACCTCAGTCCACAGCTGTAACAGTCTTAAACTGTCACTCCCCTGGTACTCTGCGCTCATGGTGCCTTTCATGTTTTATATGGTTAGATTCAAAGATTACAGAACTCAGATATAAAATAAGCTTTTTCATATTTCACCAACTGCCATTCCTTTTGTTGAAATATGAAAGTACATAGTTTTTTTTACTATAGCACTGAAACTGAGTTTAACGTGTGTGTGGAGGGGGGGGGGGGAGTCGTATGCACGTGTGTAGGGATGCAACGATGGTCCAATTAAAGTCTGAGTATCTTGGTATCAAAATGGCCGTTGTACTCTTACCCAATAGGAGCTTCCATGCCCTGTCCATAGCCTTCTAAAGCCAACCATGTGGCTCCCAAAATCTGTGTGGCTTCTTCAGGCATGTGTTTCAAAACAAAATCCAGACGTAAATATAAACTTTCAATTTCCTTGTGTTCAAGCTTTTATTACTCAAATCCAGTAGGACTTAGGGGTCCTGACAACAGGGGAAACTGGTTCAGGAACATCTTTCAATTTTCTTTGGATATGCTCTTTTTATGCTCTTTTTGGCGTTTTTTATTTTATTTGACAGGATTGAGAAAAGGTTAAACTTCTCTGGAAGTTCTAGACCTGGGCAATTCCCCCCCCCCCCAGACATACATAGACCCTTTGTGTGCCTATAGCCAAGTGGGACATTTGTGAATTAGGCTACCAACACGCATCACAGGGCTCGACATTCAGGCTTGTCCACTTGTCCGGGACAAGTGGATTTTTTGTGGAAGAGAAATATACTTGCCCCACTGGACAAGTTAAAACTCAAACAAAATAAAATGCCATGTTACTTCACGTTATGTGCCACTCATTACGTCTATTCTACAGATTTTATTTGACCAAATTCTGCATTAGCGAAACACAAAGAAGTGGCTGTGTCTCAAGAGCTCTACAGATATTTACTGTGTCGTCTCAGTTACACTATTAGAGCTTGGAAATACTGGGAATTACTAAAGCAGGCAAATGGCTAGTAGAACATAACATTTCATAATAATTTCAGTAAATCAAACAGCTGCAAGACCCAGCAGTGTTTCCCCTAGGATTTTTTTTAGCAGTGGGGGCAGGTCTGTCCCCCCCCCTTTGGCCGAAATAAAGTTCTAACCCTATATTTTGGAGTAGGTTAATGTAATAGTCTAATAACATATGTAATATTGCATATATTTTTGGCCTATTTTCCGTAAAGCAATACAGTTAGGCTACTTAAAGTACTATTTACTACTACTACTACTTAGTGTTCTAAATGGCAGAAATATGCTTCCAATTAATAATTGACGTAACAACTTATTGTAAATGGTCAGTAACCTAGCCTATCGATCAAGGTACTCGAAAGCATGTACACTGTCGGCTTCATTTGATCTTGATAGGCTAAGCATTCTTTAGCAAATAATAACAATATACCCACTATTAATTAAACTACTTCAGCATAATAATGCACCTAAAATACAAACGTGAGCAAGGGCAGCAATCGCTATCGAATCAAGTGTCTGGTTCCTTGGGAAGACTCTGAAAGGTGTCAGGATTCCCGGTACAGCCTGGAACACTGCATTTACGACCTTAGTCAATTTTCTATATCTTGAAAACATATTAACTTTCTTATTTGTAATTCCTGTGGAAGAGAGCAGCGCGCAGCTAGCTCAAAAAGTGTCGGAGATCTACGCTACCTCCGTATATGTTCCTGGACCAGAAAACCAGAGGGCGGAATGTTGGGGTGTGACAAAGTTAATGCTACAACTTGTGACATCACAAGTTGCACTGTTTCAAAAGCTAGCGTTTGCAGGTTGCCTTCCCAAAATAGTAGTGAGAAGGGAAATTTTGATAGGAAAGAGGTTTCAATTGACTTTGAGGTTCACTGTATGCCTATTTTACACACCAAACTGTAATGTTTCAACTATGACAAGGTAAAATCGGTTTTGCAATCAATCGCCCCTTTAATTTTACTGACTGCAATGCAACCTTTGTTCATATTATTCTCCTCACTGTGCAACCGTTGTTTGGAAAACAATGTACCATAATGTCCCTTTTTTGTGAGAACATAAACACTCGTTGTAGATGAGCGTTTACGGTTACAAAACCAAGATGTTTTAAATCGTGGAAAATAGTAAAATCAGATAATTGCTGCATCCCTACACTTGAGTGAGTGTGTGTCTGTTTGTGGGTGTTTGTGTGTGAGTGTGTGTGAGTGTGTGTGTTTGTGGGTGTTTGTGGGTGTTTGTGGGTGTTTGTGGGTGTTTGTGTGTGTTTGTGTGTCTGTTTGTGTGTGTTTGTGGGTGTTTGTGTGTGTTTGTGTGTGTGAGTGTGTGTGTTTGTGGGTGTTTGTGGGTGTTTGTGGGTGTTTGTGGGTGTTTGTGGGTGTTTGTGTGTGTTTGTGGGTGTTTGTGTGTGAGTGTGTGTGTTTGTGGGTGTTTGTGTGTGAGTGTGTGTCTGTGTGTGTGTGTGTGTGAGTGTGTGTGTTTGTGTGTCTGTTTGTGTGTGTTTGTGGGTGTTTGTGTGTGAGTGTGTGTCTGTGTGTGTGTGTGTGTGAGTGTGTGTGTTTGTGTGTCTGTTTGTGTGTGTTTGTGGGTGTTTGTGTGTGAGTGTGGGTGTTTGTGTGTGAGTGTGGGTGTTTGTGTGTGAGTGTGGGTGTTTGTGGGTGTTTTTCACCTCTGGTTATCAGAATAAGAAAGGGTTTTATTCGCCATGTAAGTTTGCACAGACAAGGAATTTACTTTGGCAGGAAGGTACATACATTAAACATTTAGGAATCCTAAAACTTAAATATGTGGTCTAACTATACTAAAGGTACATGTCTACCTAATACTAATACAAAATATAAAGTAGCCAAATAATTTACAATATAAAAAATGTCTTGAGGCTTACAAAATTATGTTAAGTTTCCTGAACGATTTGGGGGAATTTTCAGGAAAATCTAACTTACCTGTGTGTTTGAGTCAGATGGTGACTGACCTGTGTGTTTGGTGTGTGTATGTATGATGTATGTGTGTCTGGTAGATGGTGGTGAAGACCTACATGGACATGGACCAGGACTCGGAGGAGGAGAAGCAGCGCTACCTGGCCCTGGCCCTGCACCTGGCATCAGAGTCTTTCCTCAGGAACCCCAACAAGGACGTGCGTCTGCTGGTGGCCTGCTGCCTGGCCGACATCTTCAGGATCTACGCTCCCGAGGCCCCTTACACCTCCCACGACAAGCTCAAGGTACCTGACCTCTGACCCTACACCTCCCACGACAAGCTCAAGGTACCTGACCTCTGACCCTACACCTCCCACGACAAGCTCAAGGTACCTGACCTCTGACCCTACACCTCCCACGACAAGCTCAAGGTACCTGACCTCTGACCCTACACCTCCCACGACAAGCTCAAGGTACCCTGACCTCTGACCCTACACCTCCCACGACAAGCTCAAGGTACCCTGACCCTACACCTCCCACGACAAGCTCAAGGTACCCTGACCCTACACCTCCCACGACAAGCTCAAGGTACCCTGACCCTACACCTCCCACGACAAGCTCAAGGTACCTGACCTCTGACCCTACACCTCCCACGACAAGCTCAAGGTACCTGACCTCTGACCCTACACCTCCCACGACAAGCTCAAGGTACCTGACCTCTGACCCTACACCTCCCCCTTGTCCCCTGGACAATCTTACTACCTCTTGTATGACAAGACTACTAGGAGACCTTGTGTTATTTGGAAGCCAAGCCAATCCATACAGCCCAACCCTGTACATGACCATACCCCTCTCTTCACACTCTCCTCTATCCCTCTCCTCCCTCACTTGCCCCTCTCTCTCCAGGACATCTTCTTGTTCATCACTAGACAGCTGAAGGGGCTGGAGGACACCAAGAGCCCACAGTTCAACAGATACTTCTACCTGCTGGAGGTACGGGGGGTAGAGAGGGCGGAGAAAGGGAAGGAGAGGGGGAAGGAGGGAGGGGATGAAGGGTTAAAGTTTGGAGGAAAGAAGAAGTAAGGTTGAAATGAGAGTAGATGGTGTCTAGCTGTGTTGTGTTGACCTTTACCCTCCCTCCCTCTTCCTCCTCTATTCCTCCTCCCTCTTCCTCCTGTATTCCTCCTCCCTCCTTCTTTATTCCTCCTTTTCTCCTCCTCTAGAACCTGGCGTGGGTGAAGTCCTACAACATCTGCTTTGAGCTTGAGGACTGTAACGAGATCTTCATCCAGCTCTTCAAAACCCTCTTTTCTGTCATCAAGTAAGTCTGATACTCTCTCTACCTGCCCCCCCCTCTCTCTGTCTCTCTCTTGCTCTCTGTCTCTGTCTCCTGTGTCTCTCTACCTGCTTGCTCTCCCCCCTCTCTCTATCTCTCTCTATGTCTCTGTGTCTCTCTACCTGCTCCCCCACAGTGCACAGTGCCCGTGATGCAAACAATGATTAAGATGTCAATGAAACACATGACACACTTGATCAAATCAAATGTATTTGTATAGCCCTTTTTATACGCAAACATGTCACAGAGGGCTTCATATACGCCCATAGAACTGCCCCTCAACCAACCTAAACCCTCAAGGAAGACAAGGAAAAACTTCCAGAAAAACTCCCAACAGGAGAAAAAATGGAAGAAACCTTGGGAGGAGCAATTCAGAGAGGGATCCCCTCCTCCAGAGACGGTTGGTGAGAGAGAGGAGCAGAACACAGGCTAAACATAGTCATACAGTGTCAATGGGTTTTGAAACACCAAAATCCACTGTTCAACTTTACAGATGTAGGCAGGACAGCCCAAAAGGGGGAAAGCTTTCTGGGGCCCAGCCGTGGTGGGGGGCCCAGCCGCAATGCAAGCAATAATCATGTTCGACCTAAATATTTTAAGAAATTATAACCAATTTTATTTTGAACTGAAATACTCACCATTACTTAAAAATAGCAAACATAAACATTGTATTGTGCTTTAGTAAAATGTAGCCTGTTTCATAATGAACCCCCCCCTGTCTCTCCTAAAAATGGTATGAGTCGTTTTGTTTAGCAATGTCATTTATTGATTTAAGGTTAAGCTAATACTAATGTCAGAGTAGACTACATTTTGTTGCCATGACAGGACTTGTTCAGAAATCGGGATATCAGAAAAGAAAAGAGAGAAAAAGGAGAGAGCTAGCAAGGGCATTACCCCCAAATAAAAGTAATAAACATGTTTTTCCAATCAACTCCGAAAGATGCTCCCAGCCAGGCTGCAGAGAGCAGCAGTAGCCACGATGCTAGCTAAGAGGAAGCTAGTTTAAGCAAAGCTGATACTGAGAGTGCATGTTCTGCATTGCTCGTATTGCTCTGAGAATATTCTGCACTTTACCTTAACCACTTAACTGTGGCAGGAGGAGAAAGGTTCTTCAGTAAACTCAAAATCATAAAAATTACATGCGCTTTACAATGAGCCAGGAGAGCCACATCATGGGCACTGCACTATCGACAGATAATTCCAGAAGTCTGTGTGTGTCACCAACATCATCACGGGCACTGTGCCCTAAAATTCCAGAAGTCTGTGTGTGTCACCAACATCATCACGGGCACTGTGCCCTAAAATTCCAGAAGTCTGTGTGTGTCACCAACATCATCACGGGCACTGTGCCCTAAAATTCCAGAAATCTGTGTGTGTCACCAACATCATCACGGGCACTGTGCCCTAAAATTCCAGAAGTCTGTGTGTGTCACCAACATCATCACGGGCACTGTGCCCTAAAATTCCAGAAGTCTGTGTGTGTCACCAACATCATCACGGGCACTGTGCCCTAAAATTCCAGAAATCTGTGGGCCACCAATTTTATCACGGGCACTATCTATAGTTCAAGTACCACAGGGTTCAGCTCTCGGCCCTCTGTTATTTTCACTCTATATGTTGCCTTTAGGAAACATAATTAGAAGCTCTGGGGTAAATTTTCACTGTTATGCAGATGATACTCAGCTATATATGAAATCTCTGAAATACTTGTTTAACCACCATTTCTAATCTAGTCAAATTGCCAATGCTGTGGTAGCCTACATTCATGCAAATGATTATATAGCTTAATTTGTCTGCGGTTTCCTACGTTATAAATTGTGTTATGTTGATCAAAATGTACTATATTGTTTTCTGTTAAATTGTCTTACCACCACAAACAACTAAACATTTAGTTAATAACAGAAGTCTTTACCAGCCCCAAACATAATTAGTGAGCGCAGAATTCTGACGAAAACCCACAGAGTTTCAAATAGAATGCATTGATCTGAGGAAAAATGTAAATAAACATGCAATCAAAATATTTAATTGCTTATTTCATATGATTAATCGCATTTGATCGCAAAATTATTAAATCTATTTAATCTGTTAAAATGTTACCCTAATAAATGATTTTTTTTGTGGAAATAACAGTAAAAGAATGTACTTAACTTCAGATAGGCCTGACTGGATGACAATGTCCATGTAACAAGTTCAGATGGAACACATCTTAAATTGTAAGGGAGTTTTATTCACTCACAAACTATACTGCTGTATAATAAACATCGACAAAATTAGACTTATTCTGGAATATAAAATACATTTAAGACATAGTGTCTCATAGCCTATTACGATATCCTGCTCCATAATATTCAAATCTCACTCATACTTCATAAACTTAAGCAACCACAGATTGACTTTAGTATTGAACACAGTTTCTATCTTGTTGAACCCAGTCAGCTGCTTCTTTTGCGAGTGTTGTCTGCCATATATTACCAGGACGACCGTAACTTGCAAAAAAGATTTGTGTCTCTGTAGAAAATGATTCGTGTACTTGTAAAAAAAGTTTTGTGTCTCCGTAGAAGAAGGCGGGAACACTGCTTCCAAAACCATCTAAGCCAATCAAATATAGCCATTTCTATGTGTAGTAGTATCATTGGACATTTTCGTCTGTCTATCACACAAAGAACGTCAGACAAAACTAGAATGCTGATGATTTCAATGGCGAGTCATTTGGTAACGTTTAATAGTGCAAAATATCCATGGGCATGTATCTTTAAATATTTAAATTATTCACACTCTTAATAGTATAAACTAATGGATAAGGGTCATAGTAAGTTGAATAGTTTTTTAATGTAAATATGTATACAGATATTTAGACAACTAGACCATGTTGTGTCAGTCCCTGAACATACTGGTTGTCTAATTAAAATCCGTATACATATCTACATTAAAATCTATTAAAAACTATACGACCTAGGTCATGTGTGATAGACAGACGAAAATGTCCAATGATACTAGACACAGAAATGGCTATATTTGATGGGCTTAGATGGTTTTGGGAGCAGTGTTCGCCTTCTTCTACGGAGACACAAAACCTTTTTTTACAAGTACACAAATCTTTTTCTTCTACGGAGACACAACTTTTTTTACAAGACCACGAATCATTTTCTACAGAGACATATCTTTTTTGCAAGTTACAAATCGTTTTTACAGAGCTCGCTCTCCTGGCACTAATTTCACGCCATACTAACGCTGCTGCTGCTACCGCTGCTAACACTGCTAGCTTTGGCTTTGCTTGCATGCGATAGTTTAGGCTGGAAGTACTCTGGTGATAACTAAACTCAGCCTGACAATCAGTACACACAGCCTTAGTTTTGTTACCGAACCGTCTCTGAACTTTTTGAAGAGGAACTTCCCATCTAAAATCCCTCTCTCCATCATTCAGCTACCGTCGGCAGTCGAAATCATGTGACAACAGGTGATTCCCAGGGTCAAAAAGAAACTTGCGTTAATGGCACTATTTTTTTGTCGTCTTAAAATGAGATTGCGTTAATGCCTTATTAACGCGTTAACTTTGACAGCCCTAAAATAAACTTGTTAACTCATATTATGTCTCTATTCTTTCGAAATATTTAACCTGTAAACAGAGCCCATTGCCACCAGTGTAGATAGGTCTGTGATGGCAATCAAAGGAAGTCTGTCCACCCTGAAACTGATACAGTAACGTTCACGTTTGACTAGCTGCTTAGTTCAGCCCTTGAGATAATTGACACGGAAACGCGTATCAACCAAAATTACAGCAATAGACAGGGCCAGGGAGTTTTCAGACGATCTTTATGAGGATGCATCAATACTTTTTTGCAAAGTCTGTCAACATTCAATCGACCATATTTGGTGTCAAACTGTTGTGGAACCTCTTCGGTCAATCCAACATAAGAACAGGAAGGCTAGCGGAGTTCCGCAGATATTCAGTCTGAATAACGGCAGAAAATCTGAAAACAAATCTGTAGATTTTGCTTGGGCTTGGTCATTACATGCACAGTGGTTGAACCAGTTGTCATAATTGTAGGGTTAGGGTTAAGGGTTAGGGTGAAGGCCTAATTCACCATACAGAGCTTGTACAGTGCCTTGCGAAAGTATTGGCCCCCCTTGAACTTTTTGACCTTTTGCCACATTTCAGGCTTCAAACATAAAGATATAAAACAATTTTTTTTGAAAAAATCAACACCAAGTGTGACACAATCATGAAGTGGAATTTTTTTTGGGGGATATTTCAAACTTTTTTAACAAATCAAAAACTGAAAAATTGGGCTTGCAAAATAATTTGCCCCCTTTACTTTCCGTGCAGCAAACACTCTCCAGAAGTTCAGTGAGGATCTCTGAATGATCCAATGTTGACCTAAATGACTAATGATGATAAATAGAATCCACCTCTGTGTAATCAAGTCTCCGTATAAATGCACCTGCTCTGTGATAGTCTTAGAGGTCCGTTTAAAGCGCAGAGAGCATCATGAAGAACAAGGAACACACCAGGCAGGTCCGAGATACTGTTGTGGAGAAGTTTAAAGCTGGATTTGGATACAAAAAGATTTCCCAAGCTTCAAACATCCCAAGGAGCACTGTGCAAGTGATAATATTGAAATGGAAGGAGTATCAGACCACTGCAAATCTACAAAGACCCGGCCGTCCCTCTAAACTTTCAGCTCATACAAGGAGAAGACTGATCAGAGATGCAGCCAAGAGGCCCATGATCACTCTGGATGAACTGCAGAGATCTACAGCTGAGGTGGGAGACTATCCATAGGACAACAATCAGTCGTATACTGCACAAATCTGGCCTTTATGGAAGAGATTTGTCTTCCAACAAGACAATGATCCAACACATAAAGCAAAATCTACCATGGAATGATTCACAAATAAACATATCCAGGTGTTAGAATGGCCAAGTCAAAGTCCAGACCTGAATCCAATCAAGAATCTGTGGAAAGAACTGTAAACTGCTGTTCACAAACGCTCTCCATCCAACCTCACTGAGCTTGAGCTGTTTTGCAAGGAGGAATGGGCAAACATTTTAGTCTCTCGATGTGCAGAATTGATAGAGACATCAAGCGACTTACAGCTGTAATCGCAGCAAAAGGTGGCGCTACAAAGTATTAAGTTAAGGGGGCCAAATACTTTTGCACGCCCAATTTTTCAGTTTTTGATTTGTTAAAAAAGTTTGAAATATCCAATAAATTTCGTTCCACTTCATGATTGTGTCACACTTGTTGTTGATTTAAAAAATAAAAAATAAATGTTTTACATCTTTGTTTGAAGCCTGAAATGTGGCAAAAGGTCAAAAAGTTCAAGGGGGGCCAATACTTTCGCAAGGCACTGTACATTTGCAATGTGGGCAGTTTTGACATCAGTACACATTCATATATGTAACAAAATTCACAGATCTTTACTGAAAGTATATCCACTTTATATTGTCGTTCTGTTAGCTAGCCAGCCCCTTTGAAAGCAGCTGAATATCATTTGTAAAAGCAAATTTGCTTCTAAATAACAAAACTGAATTTCCCCATTTTACTAATATTTCATTACGAATGCCTTCGTTAATCGCATTAGTTATATAAAGAGGACACGTGCAGGATATGAACTGTGCAGAGTGCCTGGTTCTTGCAGAGTGCCTGGTTCTTGCAGAGTGCCTGGTTCTTGCAGAGTGCCTGGTTCTTGCAGAGTGCCTGGTTCTTGCAGAGTGCCTGGTTCTTGCAGAGTGCCTGGTTCTTGCAGAGTGCCTGGTTCTTGAGCTGATTTTGGGAAACTAAACCCATTCTAATTTGTACACGCACATGGCATTATTAGAGATGACATCTTTTCATCTTTCGCTTTCTTCCCTCCCCCCCCTAGTAACAGCCATAACCAGAAGGTGCAGATGCACATGCTTGACCTGATGAGCTCCATCATCATGGAGGGAGATGGAGTCACCCAGGAACTCTTAGACACCATCCTCATCAACCTGATCCCTGCTCACAAGGTACACACACACACCATCCTCATCAACCTGCTCACAAGGTACACACACACACACACACCATCCTCATCAACCTGATCCCTGCTCACAAGGTACACACACACACACACACACACACACCATCCTCATCAACCTGATCCCTGCTCACAAGGTACACACACACACACACACACCATCCTCATCAACCTGATCCCTGCTCACAAGGTACCCACACACACACACACACACCATCCTCATCAACCTGATCCCTGCTCACAAGGTACACACACACACAAACACACACACCATCCTCATCAACCTGATCCCTGCTCACAAGGTACACACACACACACACACACCTTCCTCATCAACCTGATCCCTGCTCACAAGGTACACACACACACACACACACACACCATCCTCATCAACCTGATCCCTGCTCACAAGGTACACACACACACACACACCATCCTCATCAACCTGATCCCTGCTCACAAGGTACACACACACACACACACCATCCTCATCAACCTGATCCCTGCTCACAAGGTACACACACACACAGTATTGATGTTAATGTGTGTGTGTGTGTGTGTGTCCGTCCAGAACCTGAACAAGCAGGCGTATGACCTGGCAAAGACTCTGCTGAAGAGGACTGTCCAGAACATAGAGACCTGCATCGCCAACGTGAGGACCCCCCATCTCTCTCTCTCACCCCCCCCCCTTTCTCTCTCTCCCCTCCCTCTCCATCACAGTCCCCCCCTCTCTATCTCCCTCCTTCGCCCCCTTTCAGTCTGTCTCCATCTCATCTCTCTCCTTCTCGTCCTCCTCCCTCTCATAGCAGTAGACTGATGGAAGCTTCTAATCACATTTGACCACCTCTCTTATCTCCTCTTATCTCCTTCCTCCCCCATCCCCCCTCACTGAGGCCCCCATCCCCCCTCACTGAGGCCCCCTCCCCCCTCACTGAGGCCCCCATCCCCCCTCACTGAGGCCCCCATCCCCCCTCACTGAGGCCCCCATCCCCCCCCCATCCCCCCTCACTGAGGCCCCCTCCCCCCTCACTGAGGCCCCCATCCCCCCCCCCCATCCCCCCTCACTGAGGCCCCCATCCCCCCTCACTGAGGCCCCCATCCCCCCTCACTGAGGCCCTTATCCCCTCTGAGGTATGAGCGGGCAAGACACCCTAACCCTAACCACCTCTCCTCCTCTTATCTCCTCCCTCCCCCAGTTCTTTAACCAGGTTCTGGTGATGGGCAGGTCTTCAGTGAGTGACCTGTCTGAACACGTGTTTGATCTGATCCAGGAGCTGTTCTGCATTGACCCCCTGCTACTTACCTCCGTCATGCCGCAGCTCGAGTTCAAGCTTAAGGTCTCACACACATACACACATACACACATACACACCATACACACATACACACATACACACCATACACACATACACACATACACACCATACACACATACACACATACACACCATACACACATACACACCATACACACATACACACATACACACCATACACACATACACACCATACACACATACACACATACACACATACACACATACACACCATACACACATACACACATACACACATACACACCATACACACCATACACACATACACACATACACACCATACACACATACACACATACACACATACACACCATACACACATACACACACATACACACCATACACACATACACACATACACACCATACACACATACACACCATACACACATACACACCATACACACATACACACCATACACACATACACACCATACACACATACACACCATACACACCATACACACCATACACACCATACACACATACACACCATACACACATACACACATACACACCATACACACCATACACACCATACACACCATACACACATACACACATACACACATACACACATACACACCATACACACATACACACCATACACACCATACACACATACACCACGAGCACGCACACACATGTTGAGGGTGAGGTGTGTGTTGCAGAGCAATGATGGAGAGGAGCGTCTGGCTGTGGTTCGTCTGCTTGCCAAGCTGTTCGGAGCCAAAGACTCAGAACTGGCCACTCACAATAGACCTCTCTGGCAGTGCTTCCTGGGACGGTGAGACACACACACACACACCCCATAAATACACACACACACCATACATACACAGTAGTCATGGTGATGTCTCCTACAGGTTTAATGGGACTACACAGTAGTCATGGTGATGTCTCCTACAGGTTTAATGACATCCATGTCCCAGTCAGACTGGAGAGTGTGAAGTTCGCCAGCCACTGTCTCATGAACCACCCAGACTTGGCCCGGGACCTCACAGGTAGGGGGGACCACTGTCTGTATGGGTGTATGGGGTGTCTGCTTGTGTATCCAGTCCCTTTCTCTGTTTGTCTGTATTGATTCTCTGGTCCAATCAGAGTTCCGTAAAGGTGCTGATTATCTGTCTTGTCCAATCAGAGTTCCTGAAGGTGCGTTCCCACGACCCTGAGGAGGCAATCCGCCACGACGTCATCGTCACCATCATCAACGCTGGCAAGAAGGACCTGAACCTGGTCAACGACCAGCTGCTGGGCTTTGTACGGGAACGCACCCTGGACAAGAGGGTAGGACTCTCACTCTCTCTCACACACACACACCTGTCCTCTCCTCCTCAGTGGAGGATTCGTAAAGAGGCCATGATGGGCTGTAATCACCTCCTCTCCTCCTCAGTGGAGGGTTCGTAAGGAGGCCATGATGGGCCTGGCTCAGCTGTACAAGAAGTACTGTCTGCACCACGAGGCAGGAAAGGACCAGGCCCAGAAGATCTCCTGGATCAAAGACAAGCTACTCCACATTTATTATCAGAACAGCATCGATGACAAGTGAGGACACACACACACCATCACAAACACGACACACAGTCAACAGTCTAATCTGCTCCGGTTGCCACGGTTTTATAATGAACCCAGTTCTTTTAAACTTCTCATACCTGTACTCCTGCTCCTCTCATCTCTCTTCCTCTTCCCCTCCTCCCTTCTCCTCCTCCCCTCCTGTACAGGCTTCTGGTAGAGAAGATCTTTGCTCAGTACATGGTTCCTCACAGTCTGGATACGGAGGAGAAGATGAAGTGTCTTTACTACCTGTATGCCTGCTTGGACACAAACGCTGTCAAGTTAGTACACACACACTCGCACACACGCACTCACACACACTCTCACACTCAGTTCTAATGCACCACATACACGTTCAGACGTATGTACACATACTTGACACTCTTCCATGGTTTAACACAGGTTGTTATATTTGTGTATGGGTCTCCCTCTCCTCTCAGGGCTCTGAATGAAATGTGGAAGTGTCAGAACATGCTCCGAGGGCTCGTCAGAGAGCTCCTGGACCTTCACAAGCTGCCTGTGGTGAATAAACACACACACACACACCACACACACACATTGCTCCACACACACACACACACCACACACACACACGTTGCTCCACACACACACACACACGTTGCTCCACACACACACACACACACGTTGCTCCACACACACACACACGTTGCTCCACACACACACACACGTTGCTCCACACATACATGTTGCTCCACACATACATGTTGCTCCACACACACACGTTGCTCCACACACACACGTTGCTCCACACACACACGTTGCTCCACACACATACACGTTGCTCCACACACACACGTTGCTCCACACACACACGTTGCTCCACACACACACGTTGCTCCACACACACACGTTGCTCCACACACACACGTTGCTCCACACACACACGTTGCTCCACACATACACGTTGCTCCACACATACACGTTGCTCCACACATACATGTTGCTCCAGGGTGTAACTCTCTTTCTCTTCCTCTCCAGTCTGAGGCCAACAACACAGCCATGTTTGGGAAGCTGATGACCATCGCCAGTAAGTGGAACACACACACACACACACACATACATACACATGTTTATATACACTCACACAACCCCCCCCTCACCCCCACTCAAGAGAACCTTCCGGATGCTGGCAAGGCCCAGGACTTCATGAAGAAGTTCAACCAGGTTCTGGGAGAAGACGAGAAGCTGCGCCTACAGCTGGACACACTCATCAGCCCCACCTGCTCCTGCAAGCAGGCTGAGATCTGTGTGGTGAGACACACCCCTAACACACACCCCTAACACACACCCCTAACACACACCCATAACACACACCCATAACCATCAGACCCACTTGTTCCTGCAAGCAGGCTGAGATCTGTGTGGTGAGGAACGGCTCTAATCCTCCTGGGTCTAACCCTCCTGGCTCTAACCCTCCTGGCTCTAACCCTCCTGGCTCTAACCCTCCTGGCTCTAACCCTCCTGGGTCTAACCCTCCTGGCTTTAACCCTCCTGGCTTTAACCCTCCTGGCTCTAACCCTCCTGGCTCTAACCCTCCTGGCTCTAACCCTCCTGGGTTAACCTGTTGCAGAAATTTTGAAGTTTCAGACATTCAAATTGAACAAAATTCAGGCTGCTCAAAATCGAATGGTGAATTTCAGATCCCAAAAAATTTAATCAGATTATTATTTGACGATAGAAAAACATGTTATTTTGCTTGCAATTGGGGCGGGCGAGTGTCAATCGGCAGGGACGGATCTAGAAAAATATTCATGGGGTGGCAAGAGGGTGGCAGGAGATTTTGAGGGGTGGTACCCCCATGGCAGAAGTATATAATGCTGATTTGATTGTAGTCATATTAATCAATGTTTATTAGGAATCAATGTTTATTTGGAATGCCCCCAAATTAAGATATTTAGGATTCCTCCGTGAGGACTCTGGCTCCAGACGCAGCACCCGGATCCCCGATATTTTGGCTTTATTTTCGTACAGTGGCAGAAAGCGGAGATGTTGTCCCTTGGTTTGTTGTAGTTAGAGAGAGAGAATGCGACCAGGGCAAGAAAGGGCTGAGTGAATCGCTGTGCGCGCGCAGCTCTAATATCAAATATTTTTGGGCCATGTTAAACAGTAAGAAAAAAACAAATAAATCAATGTATAGGAAACATGCAGCCATGTCCACACAAACATACAGATGGTGATAACTATGTGCCGGGTTGCAGAAATCTGCCTATGTTATATTAACGTGTGTGTGAATGTGTGTGTGTGATTGTGTGTGTGCTTGCAGAGGGAGATCACCCGTAAGCTGACCTTCCCCAAGCAGCCCACCAACCCCTTCCTGGAGATGGTGAAGTTCCTGCTGGAGCGCATTGCCCCTGTCCACATCGACTCAGAGGCTATCAGGTACCACACACCTGCACACACCTGCACACCGCTGCACACACCTACACACACCAACACACACCTGCACACACCTAAATCATCACACATTCTACCTATGCTCTTGCGTTAGCAAGCTAAACTAGTTTACATGCCTACAGTCTAGGTGTTTTGCTATCTAGCTGTTCTTGCATTCCTTGCAAATCAGCGTTAATAAAAAGCAGATGAGAGTCTGGCTAACATTGTTCAAGTTCAAGAAGTTCAAGTCTTTTATTTGTCAGGTACACAGAACAACACAAGGTCAGACTGGGCACTGAAATTCTTAAGACAAGACAACGCAAGCACCTGGCATAACATAACATATAAGTACACAGAACATAATTTACATCTATGCTGAGCTTGAATGAGTGAAACTTTCTTAATATACAGATAGCAATAAATAATCGACGATACTAACCCTAATACTAAAACTTCCTAAATATACAGATAACAATAAATAATACACTATACTAACCCTAAATGCGCATAAAACCTATTACAACCCTATAACCTATTCTAACCTAGGTGGAGTACAGTACAATAGTGCAAAACTTCAGATCAGTGACTATGTCAATGACCATACAGTTCATATAGAAACTGTTGTCCAGTCTGCGTGTGCGTGACCAGATACTGCGGTAACTCCTGCCAGAAGGCAACGGGGTAAAGAGACTGAAGGACGGGTGGGAACAGAGTCTCTTAGAATCCTGCCGGCTTTCCTTAGGCAACGTGTGTGGTAGGTGTCCTGTAGGGCTGGGAGCTTCCTGCCGATGATGAACTCAGCAGAACGGACCACACTACATAGGGCCTTGCGGTCCCTGTCTGTGCAGCTCCCATACCACACTGTAATACAACCAGTCAGAATGCTCTCTATAGTGCATCTGTAAAAGTTAGTGAGGATGACTGAGTCCATACCAAACTTCTTCAGTCTCCTCAGGAAGTACCACCTTGTCCGTGTGTGGTCCATACCAGGTGAAATCTTTGAGGTGAGGTAATTGACTAGATGGGCATGGTTGATGTTTGTCTATTCCATAGTGTAGAAGATCCCTGTGCAGTTCAAACCTCGACACATTTGGGCGAACCATTTCACGACAAAAGAGGGTTTTGAAAACCTGGGACAATGTAAAGCAGGATTTGCTATGAAGTTGTTGCTGAAAAGAGGTGCGTTCTGACCTTATGTTCATCACAACCGCAAGCTGTAGTATGATTTTGTCAGTGACAGTTATTAGCAATGCTAACGTATCCTGTATCTAGCACCTGCCTTTCTCCAATTCTTTCAAAGATAATCTAGACAGGCGTTAGCAATAGGCTAGACTACTATTCGTTTTCTCTAATAGGTTAACTATTAGGGACAAAATCATACTTCCAGCTTGCGTTTCTGATGAACATATGGTTGGAACAGCACCTCTTTTCAGCAACAGCGGCTTAGCAAATCGTTCTTGAAATTGTCCAAGATTTTCATTCAAAACTGTCCTCGGTGAAATGGTTCGAGCAAATGTGTAATTGAGGGTCGAACTGCACAGGGATCTTCTCATAGACAAACATCACAGCCCGTCGAGTGATTGGTTCCTTAGGAAGACTAAGGAACCAAAAGTGTCAGCATTCCCTGTACAGCCTGGAACACTGCATTTACCACCGTAGTCCATTTTCAATATGCAAGAAAAACGTTGTTCTTTGTAATTTTGTGGAAGCATACAGCAGCGCGCAGCACATTTTGGGGGTTGACAAAGGTACAGACCAGAACCAAAAAAGGTGGAGCCCCGTTGGGACGTTGCAACAGGGATTTTTCAAAACCAACTGTTTTACAGCTACATTCTTTTATTGTCAGATTTACATAGGAAAGAGGTGACTTTGAGGTTCACTGTATGTCCATTTTACTCACTGAACTGTCGTTGTTCAACTGTGACAAGGTAAATTCGGTTTTGCAATGAATGACCCCTTTAAGGCCTTAAAATGTCTTAAAAACGGACAGATTTTCATCCGAGGTCTTAAATTTCATTTAGTCCGGTGTAAGAAAGGTTATCACCTTGTTCATTTCTAGAAACGCTGGCCTCAGAAAGTTATTACAAAGTAGCAAAACAGTATTGAATCTTGGCCTACAGACCGGAGCTCTAGAGTCTTTGCTACTAACCATCAGAACACTGTCCTCAGAACGTTGGTTTCGTCTGTTGTAGCTCTTTATGGGGGATCTTGGTGTTGGTACGTACGTGGTGATAAAATTACAAATCCTGTGATGCAATATCTGTCGTCGAAATACGTCTGCGTGTTCTCAGAGTTTCCCGGTTTACTCAGAGTTTACTCAGGGAAAGTATACTTTCAACGAGACAAGGCTAGATCACATCGATTTCCGCTGTTACCAGCGGTACCCAGCTCCAAGTACGAGGCTCGCTGCAAACTTTGCCCAAAAAAATATAAAATCACGCACTCTGGGTGTGAAAGCGCTGGAGTCACAGAGCGGACAAACACAACCTGCACACTCTCACACTTTCTCTCTATATGAGGTCAAGTTTGTTTTAGCCTATTTTCATATTGGGGTAAGGTTTTGGACATTTGGCACGTTGTTGGGTTTGGAAGGTTACTAATGTGATTACTTTATCTGTAAATTAAATGAATGCTTTATCAATGACTGAATTCATTGAAATCAAATTATTTTTTCAGAATTTCTTTGATTTTAATATTTTTTTGGTAATGCATTGTGTAGGTCTTAAATTTCAGTCTTTATGGTCTTAAAATGTCAGAAAAAGGTCTTAAATTTGACTTATTGAAACCTGCTGAAACCCTGACACACACCTGCACACGCACGTTCACAGGCATCCATGTGCCAGTCTTTCCCGTCATGGTGTGAGGCAATCTGCTCTACTCCACTAGGACACCTAGTGGAGGCTAGGTGTAACTGCAGCTCTCTCACCACTTGCCTCTAACTACCTGGTTAGGATTATATATAAGTGCTAACTACCTGGTAATGGTTATATATAAGTACTAACTGCCTGGTTCTCTCCTCAGCGCGTTGGTGAAGCTTCTGAACAAGTCCATTGAGGGAACAGCTGATGATGACGAGGAGGGCGTCACCCAGGATACCGCCATCCGCTCTGGACTGGAACTGCTGAAGGTAGGGGGGAGAGAGGAGAGGGGGAGGAGAGAGAGAGAGAGACCAGAGAGGGGGAGAGGGAGGATAGTGGCAGAAAAGTTGAAGATGTGACCCTTTATCCTGTACAAGAATGATACTGTGTTTAGGAGGGGTGGGACTCTTTTGGTAAACATAATTCCTATGTTAATAATAACACACCCTATACAAAATTCACACCCCATTCAAGACTTATCTGCCAGAAACCAAAGAAAAGAAATGAGTTCCCTTGTCCTGTCCTGTTTGTTTACCTGCCTGTTTCTACATCTGTTGGTCCACCTCACCTGTTGCTTCAGCTGGCTCTCTCACACAGCACCATGTTGGATGCTGTCCTCCTCTCCTACTCTTTCTTCAATGCCTAACAAATCTCTCTCTTTCTCTCCCTGACCATGTCTTTCTGCTTGAGCATCACTGGTTGAAGCCTAAAAATATTGTAAACAATTTCTGCATATATGCAGGTTACAACGCTAGTGCTAAATAACTAGCTGGTCGGCTCCATGACGCCGTGTAAGTAGAGCTTGTGAGACTGCTCCCAAAAGAAGTGAAGGGGAACACACTTGTCTAGCAGATTAAGACATGTCCCTAGGTACCTAGTGAAAAGTAGCCTCAACTTTCCTATACTTTTAGCTACAGTACTAATGCTGAAGACTCGCTGATATTGCTGTCTGTCTTACTAGAACGGCGGATCTACGTTGTTGCTAACGTGTGCTGACGTTGTGACTGTGTGTGTGTGTGTGAGAGAGAGGCGTGAGTGACAGAGAGACGGAGGGATAGCAGGGAAAGGAAATGCAGCTGAACAAATACGCTGCGTGTTGTAAATTATGGAGGACCAAACCTGCCATATTTACAAATGAATGAATGAATGAATAAATAAATGTCCACATCCATGCATTTAGACAGAAATAAACGAATATATATATATTAATTAATGCACAATTGTCAATCAATAGTTACATATATTTTACATTTATGTATTTATTTATTTTGTATTCATTTATGTATTGATTTATTCATTCATTCATTTATATATTTATTTATTCATTTATTTATTCATTTATTCATTCATTCATTCATTCATTCATTCATTCATTCATTGTTCCCAATATGATAATGATGAGGAGGCCAGTAGGCGTGGAAACTGATGTTCAGACATTGCAATCAATCCAGAGCCATAGATTCAATCTAGCTAACGCCTGGGACACACTGGCTGCGAAGCGCCCTGGAGCGCCACAATATACTACGAATGGCGCCATGCTGTTCACACTAGACGCGCATTTCTCCACGCCCGCCACCAAGCCTTTCACCTTCTCTGAGATTTTCTTTTCTACATGTAAAGCTGACATGTACATAAACATGTCATAGGCTACAGGCTATTTAGGCAACTGGTTGCTCCAACAATAACCGTCGCAACGGCATCCCTTTCCCAACATAACGTGGCAACGTTTGGCTTTTGTTGCCGTAGTCTTTGTAAAATATGTGCTATGGGGCATACAACTCCATTTAGGACTAAGATACTTTTCATCTTCGATGATTAACTTTGTGTCGTCAATCTTCACAAATTTCTCTTCTGCTTGATTGGGGGCTATATGCCAGATTGTCTATCTCGCTCTTACACACAGGACAAATATGTTGGTTTGACAATCAACAATCAGGATTTTTTATTTTAAAATGTTTACGTTTTTATCGGGGTAAACACATGGTTGGCCGGTCAGCGTAGTGAAGTTGGGTGATAAGTAATAGCCCACAACTAACCTGTCCATGTAGGCTATGTTGTCCATGACAGCAAGGATGGATGTAAGGCTACATAATCGAATACAAACCGTGGAAAACGATTAGCCAATGGTGTGTCAAATACCGCCTACCTATTTTGATTGACACATCTCATTAACATATTGAGAAGAAGAAATACAGGAATGAATGAATGAATGAATGAATAAATGAATGAATAAATGAATGAACACATGAATTAATAAATGAATGAATACATGAATGAATAAATAAATGAATACACAAATAAATACATAAATACATGTAAATTATAAGGTAATATTGATTGACAATTGTGCATTAATTAGTACATGTATTCATTTATTTATGTCTAAATGCATGGATGTGGACATTTATTTATTCATTCATTCATTTTTAAATATGGCAGGTTTGGTCCTCCATAGTAAATAGCCCGAACAAAACGTATAACGATATGTATAACGAAACGCAATATGTGGCAGCCGGTGTTGATTCTGTGGCGCACCGCAGATTAGTCTATGTGGGAAACACTGCAACATATTACATTTGATTCCAGTTTGCTGTTTAGTGATACTTGTTTCTATGTGACTGCGATAGGCAGTTAAGTTTTGACAAAAACTTGTGCATGCACCCAATGCATCAAAACCTTGAAATGTATAGTTTTTCTTGCAGTTTAGTAAACTAATTGTTATAAAAATGTTTTAAAAAAACGCAAGAAGACTGCATCGCGATTCAAATGCGAATCGACTTAACTAAGTTAACTGTAGGCCTACGTAAACATGCTTGACCCTTAGCTTGACCTGGGGGAAGGGTGAGCATTTGTTGCACACTTAAGAGGATGTTTGTGTGTTTAAAGGAGATAGTAGCTTATATGACACGAGAACCAGAGATTCAACTGGGGCTGATGACGCACACACGGTCTATGCAAGATGAGGGTTAGGGTTAGACCCAATGAAAGAAGAGCCATGTGACAGTTAGGGTTAGACCCAAAGAAAGAAGAGCCATGTGACAGTTGCATGCCTGTGTATGAACCAATGACTGTTGAGCGTGGTGTTGCTTAAATGGCTAGCTAGCACAGCAAGCTAACAGACAAACTTTGTAATACCATGGCGTTTGATGTTTCGTCTCCTTGTGGGCCGCAAGTAATAAAGCTTTCTTAACTTCTTCACTGACTGACTCTGTAATACTTGTTAAATATGAACATTTCTGACAGGGAGAGAGGGAGGATGGAGAGGGGAAGAGAGGGAGTCAGGAAAGTGTTGCAGTGACTAAAGAGACTGATCATGAAGGTTCCTGTCCTCCAGGTTCTGTCGTTCACCCACCCCACAGCGTTCCACTCGGCTGAGACCTACGAGTCTCTGCTGCAGTGCCTGAAGATGGAGGACGACAAGGTGGCAGAGGCAGCCATCCAGATCTTCAGGAACACGGGCCAGAAAATAGAGACTGAGCTTCAGCAGATCAGATCGTAAGAGAGGGGGGGGGGGGGGGGGAGGAGGGAGGATCATGAGATGTGGTACCACAGGCATATCAAAAGTACTGCTAACTGTGTTACAGCATAACAGTCTGTCATCCCTGCAAAACAATCTGTGTGTAACACAATCTGTGTTGTAATGGTAATTACACTTGATTTGTGTGTCAAATTATACTGTGTCCTTGTAATGTAGGAAATTGGATGTGGAAAGTCTTTAAATTTGATGTTAAATAGGTGTGGGAAGCCTGTTCGTGTTTTATGCATGAAGCATGATGCTGACAGCTGCCATAGTTCCTCTCCCTCCCCAGTACTCTGATCCCAGTATACCCTCCTCCCTCCCCAGTACTGATCCCAGTATACCCTCTTCCCTCCCCAGTACTCTGATCCCAGTATACCCTCTTCCCTCCCCAGTACTCTGATCCCAGTATACCCTCCTCCCTCCCCAGTACTGATCCCAGTATACCCTCCTCCCTCCCCAGTACTGATCCCAGTATACCCTCTTCCCTCCCCAGTACTCTGATCCCAGTATACCTTCCTCCCTCCCCAGTACTGATCCCAGTATACCCTCCTCCCTCCCCAGTACTGATCCCAGTATACCCTCCTCCCTCCCCAGTACTGATCCCAGTATACCCTCTTCCCTCCCCAGTACTGATCCCAGTATACCCTCCTCCCTCCCCAGTACTGATCCCAGTATACCCTCTTCCCTCCCCAGTACTCTGATCCCAGTATACCCTCTTCCCTCCCCAGTACTCTGATCCCAGTATACCCTCCTCCCTCCCCAGTACTGATCCCAGTATACCCTCCTCCCTCCCCAGTACTGATCCCAGTATACCCTCTTCCCTCCCCAGTACTCTGATCCCAGTATACCCTCCTCCCTCCCCAGTACTGATCCCAGTATACCCTCCTCCCTCCCCAGTACTGATCCCAGTATACCCTCCTCCCTCCCCAGTACTGATCCCAGTATACCCTCTTCCCTCCCCAGTACTGATCCCAGTATACCCTCCTCCCTCCCCAGTACTGATCCCAGTATACCCTCTTCCCTCCCCAGTACTGATCCCAGTATACCCTCCTCCCTCCCCAGTACTGATCCCAGTATACCCTCTTCCCTCCCCAGTACTGATCCCAGTATACCCTCCTCCCTCCCCAGTACTGATCCCAGTATACCCTCCTCCCTCCCCAGTACTGATCCCAGTATACCCTCCTCCCTCCCCAGTACTGATCCCAGTATACCCTCCTCCCTCCCCAGTACTGATCCCAGTATACCCTCCTCCCTCCCCAGTACTGATCCCAGTATACCCTCCTCCCTCCCCAGTACTGATCCCAGTATACCCTCTTCCCTCCCCAGTACTGATCCCAGTATACCCTCTTCCCTCCCCAGTACTGATCCCAGTATACCCTCTTCCCTCCCCAGTACTGATCCCAGTATACCCTCTTCCCTCCCCAGTACTGATCCCAGTATACCCTCTTCCCTCCCCAGTACTCTGATCCCAGTATACCCTCCTCCCTCCCCAGTACTGATCCCAGTATACCCTCTTCCCTCCCCAGTACTCTGATCCCAGTATACCCTCCTCCCTCCCCAGTACTCTGATCCCAGTATACCCTCCTCCCTCCCCAGTACTGATCCCAGTATACCCTCTTACCTCCCCAGTACTGATCCCAGTATACCCTCCTCCCTCCCCAGTACTGATCCCAGTATACCCTCTTCCCTCCCCAGTACTGATCCCAGTATACCCTCCTCCCTCCCCAGTACTCTGATCCCAGTATACCCTCCTCCCTCCCCAGTACTGATCCCAGTATACCCTCCTCCCTCCCCAGTACTCTGATCCCAGTATACCCTCCTCCCTCCCCAGTACTGATCCCAGTATACCCTCTTCCCTCCCCAGTACTGATCCCAGTATACCCTCTTCCCTCCCCAGTACTGATCCCAGTATACCCTCTTCCCTCCGCAGTACTCTGATCCCAGTATACCCTCTTCCCTCCCCAGTACTGATCCCAGTATACCCTCCTCCCTCCCCAGTACTGATCCCAGTATACCCTCCTCCCTCCCCAGTACTGATCCCAGTATACCCTCCTCCCTCCCCAGTACTCTGATCCCAGTATACCCTCCTCCCTCCCCAGTACTGATCCCAGTATACCCTCTTCCCTCCCCAGTACTGATCCCAGTATACCCTCTTCCCTCCCCAGTACTGATCCCAGTATACCCTCTTCCCTCCCCAGTACTCTGATCCCAGTATACCCTCTTCCCTCCCCAGTACTGATCCCAGTATACCCTCCTCCCTCCCCAGTACTGATCCCAGTATACCCTCCTCCCTCCCCAGTACTCTGATCCCAGTATACCCTCTTCCCTCCCCAGTACTGATCCCAGTATACCCTCCTCCCTCCCCAGTACTGATCCCAGTATACCCTCTTCCCTCCCCAGTACTCTGATCCCCGTGCTGCACCAGAAGGCCAAGCGGGGAACACCCCACCAGGCCAAGCAGGCCGTGCACTGCATCCACGCCATCTTCAATAACAAGGAGGTGCAGTTGGCGCAGATCTTTGAGGTACATCACCACACGCCACACAGCACATGCTGCAAACTACACACTGCAGGATTACATGCTACACACTATTGTCCACACACTACACACCACACATGTTCCAATTCACACGTTTCCTCCCCCAGCCGCTGTCCCGGAGCCTGAATGCTGACGTCCCGGAACAGCTCATCACTCCGCTGGTGTCTCTGGGGCACATCTCCATGCTGGCTCCAGACCAGTTTGCCTCCCCCATGAAGTCCATCGTTGCCAACTTCATCGTCAAAGACCTGCTGATGAATGACAGGGTGGGTCCCAGAGAATACACACACACACCCCATACACTCACACCCCATACACACACACACCATACACACACACACACCATACACACACACACACCATACACACACACACACCATACACACACACACACACACCATACACACACACACACCATACACACACACACACCATACACACACACACACACACCATACACACACACCCCATACACACACACACACACACCCCATACACACACACACCATATACACACACACACCATACACACACACACCATACACACACACACACTGTTAAACTGTGGTTTGTGTCTGCAGTCTTTGGGGAACAAGAACGGGAAACTGTGGACAGCAGATGATGAAGTTTCACCAGAGGTCCTAGCCAAGGTATACCTCTGTCTGTCTGTCTCTCTCCTGAGGTTTCTGTCTCTCTCCTGGGGTCTCTCTGTCACCTGAGGTCTCTCTCTCTCCATCTCTCCTGAGGTCTCTCTGTCACCTGAGGTCTCTGTCTCTCTCCTGGGGTCTCTCTGTCACCTGAGGTCTCTGTCTCTCTCCTGGGGTCTCTCTGTCACCTGAGGTCTCTCTCTCTCCATCTCTCCTGGGGTCTCTCTGTCACCTGAGGTCTCCATCTCTCCTGAGGTCTCTCTGTCACCTGAGGTCTCTCTCTCTCCTGGGGTCTCTCTGTCACCTGAGGTCTCTCTCTCTCCATTTCTCCTGAGGTCTCTCTGTCACCTGAGGTATCTCTCTCTCTCCATCTCTCCTGAGGTGTCTCTGTCTTCGTCTCTCCTGAGGTCTCTGTCTTCATCTCTCCTGCGGTCTCTCTCTCTCCAGGTTCAGGCTGTTAAGCTGCTGGTGCGCTGGTTGCTGGGGATGAAGAACAACCAGTCCAAGTCTGCAAACTCCACCCTCCGCCTTCTGTCTGCCATGCTGGTCAGTGAGGGAGACCTCACCGAACAGAAGAAGATCAGGTAGCTGGGGGGAGGGGTCAGGGGGGAGGGGTCAGGAATGAGGGGTCAGGAGTTTGATTACATTTGTCTGTAATCTTCCTCATTCTTCTCTCCCCTTCCCTCTCCCCCCTTCCCTCTCTCCCCCTTCCCTTCCCTCTCTCCCCCTCCTCTCCTCTTTCCCTCTCCTCTCCCCCCTCAGTAAATCAGACATGTCGCGCCTGAGGCTGGCTGCAGGCGGAGCCATCATGAAACTGGCGCAGGAGCCCTGTTACCATGACATCATCACCCCAGAGCAGTTCCAGCTCTGCGGCCTTGTCATCAATGTGAGCTGTGTTACTGTGTAGTATGATCTGTGCTCCTCTCCATGAAAGAGCTGTGAGGGTCAGGTGTGATGTGTGTTTCTAGCTGTGATGTGTGTTTCTAGCTGTGATGTGTGTTTCTAGCTGTGATGTGTGTTTCTAGCTGTGATGTGTGTTTCTAGCTGTGATGTGTGTTTCTAGCTGTGATGTGTGTTTCTAGCTGTGATGTGTGTTTCTAGCTGTGATGTGTGTTTCTAGCTGTGATGTGTGTTTCTACATGTGATGTGTGTTTCCAGCTGTGATGTGTGTTTCTAGCTGTGATGTGTGTTTCTAGCTGTGATGTGTGTTTCTAGCTGTGATGTGTGTTTCTACATGTGATGTGTGTTTCTACATGTGATGTGTGTTTCTACATGTGATGTGTGTTTCTACATGTGATGTGTGTTTCTAGCTGTGATGTGTGTTTCTACATGTGATGTGTGTTTCTACATGTGATGTGTGTTTCTACATGTGATGTGTGTTTCTACATGTGATGTGTGTTTCTACATGTGATGTGTGTTTCTAGCTGTGATGTGTGTTTCTACATGTGATGTGTGTTTCTACATGTGATGTGTGTTTCTAGCTGTGATGTGTGTTTCTACATGTGATGTGTGTTTCTAGCTGTGATGTGTGTTTCTACATGTGATGTGTGTTTCTACATGTGATGTGTGTTTCTAGCTGTGATGTGTGTTTCTACATGTGATGTGTGTTTCTAGCTGTGATGTGTGTTTCTAGCTGTGATGTGTGTTTCTACATGTGATGTGTGTTTCTAGCTGTGATGTGTGTTTCTAGCTGTGATGTGTGTTTCTACATGTGATGTGTGTTTCTAGCTGTGATGTGTGTTTCTACATGTGATGTGTGTTTCCAGCTGTGATGTGTGTTTTTCTCCAGGATGAGTGCTACCAGGTGCGTCAGATTTTTGCCCAGAAGCTGCACCTGGCCCTGGTGCGGCTGCTGCTTCCTCTGCAGTACCTGGCCGTGTTCTCGCTGTGTGCCAAGGACCCTGTGAAGGAGCGCCGCGCCCACGCACGCCAGTGTCTGCTGAAGAACATCACTGTCCGTAGAGAGTACCTCAAGCAGAACCCACTCGCTCACGGTCAGTCACGCCCCCAGACACGCCCCTACTCTAGCAGGCCACGCCCCCTCCAACACGCCCCTAATCTAGCAGGCCACGCCTCCTCAGACACGCCCCTACTCTAGCAGGCCACGCCCCCTCAGACACCTCTATTCTAGCAGGCCACGCCCCCTCAGACACGCCCCTACTCTAGCAGGCCATCCTCCTGGCCACGCCCCTACTGGAGTACAACGTTGTCCTACAGTTGTGCCTTGTAAGTAAACTCATCTTCCTCCCCCTCTCCCTCTCTCTGCCCCCCTCTCTCTCCCCCCTCTCTCTCTCCCCCCCCCCCCTCTCCCTCCTCCCTTCTCTCCCTCCCTTCCTCCCTCTCTCTCTCCCTCCCCCACTCTCCAGAGAAGCTGGTTTCCCTACTCCCTGAGTATGTTGTTCCCTACATGATCCACCTGCTGGCTCATGACCCAGACTTCACCAAACCCCAGGACTACGAGCAGCTAAGGGACATCAAGGAGTGAGAGATCACACACACACTCACATACACACATACATACACACACAGCCCAGGGCTCTAGACTGCAACAATTTTTTGAGACGGTCTGAGTATTTTTTTACTACTACTCGACTTTGTTTTGTCTTTTCTCCTTTGTTGGGAAGGGTGCAAGAGTAAACAATGTGTGTGTGAGGGGGGAGGGTCTGTGAGTGTGAGGGGGGAGGGTCTGTGTGTGTGATGGGGGAGGGTCTGTGAGTGATGGGGGAGGGTCCGTGAGTGTGAGGGGGGAGGGTCTGTGTGTGTGAGGGGGGAGGGTCTGTGAGTGTGAGGGGGGAGGGTCTGTGTGTGTGAGGGGGGAGGGTCTGTGAGTGTGAGGGGGGAGGGTCTGTGAGTGTGAGGGGGGAGGGTCTGAATGTGAGGGGGAGGGTATTCTGTGTCATCTATACTTGTGTCTCGCTCGGGTGTCAAAGGGAGTGATTAGGGCTAGTGATTTGGGTTAGTGATTGGGGTTAGGGTTATTATGATCCGTCAATCTAAAATCTGCATTAAAGTTGAGAATCTAAAGATGACGTTTATGCAACATTGGACCGGTGGGTTAAGGTTAGTTGGTGGACCGGTCACTGTATCAGCTCACAGTAGGCACATACTGTGCAATAAGTGAGCATTTTGTACAGAGGATCCATAACACAATATAAGATTTTGGTCATATTGCACGGCCCTACTGTGAACTAGAATAAAACTGCATATTATCATTAATACATTTAAAATGGGGAAAATGTGAAGAATTGTGTTGCAGGTGGATTTAAGGTGTGCACCCTTGCCAGGGGGGGTTAGGGTTCACTTCCTGCTCGTGCCCCTACATGTTGTTAGGGGCTACAGCGCTCCTACACCCACATGTATACCCTCATATACACAGACACTCACACAAACATTTATTTTGAACATTCATGACAAACTCTTCCACGTAGTTCTTAACACACTGTGACTTATTTCTAACTGTGTGTATGGTGTGTGTGTCCAGGTGTTTGTGGTTTATGCTGGAGGTACTGATGACTAAGAATGAGAACAACAGCCATGCCTTCCTGAGGAAGATGGTGGAGAACATCAAACATACTAAGGATGCTGAAAACCCTGACGACCCCAAAGCCAATGAGGTCACACACACACCGCACACACACTACACACTACATACACTGCACTGCACTGCATACACACTACACACACACAACACACAAACACTACCTACTACATACACACTATCTACACACTACACACACTCTACATACACACACTCTCTCCACCTGACGTGGGTTAGGATTAGTTGTTGACACCAAGCTAACAGGGGTGTTGTCTTGGTTACAGAAGCTGTACATCGTGTGTGATGTGGCTCTGTTTGTCATCGTCAACAAGAGCACCGCCTGCCACCTGGAGGCTCCCAAAGACCCCATCCTGCCTGCCAACTTCTTCCTGCCCCAGGACAAGGTGACACACACACCTCTCACACACACACACCCCTAACCCTCTAACCCTTAACCCTAACCACACACAACATTGCACAGCCATGTCAATTTTCATGCAGACTGACATTGTTCCTGACTGTGGTATGCAGGAGTTTGTGAACGATAAGGACTACTTGACCTCAGACATCAGGCAGATGCTGCTCACAGGAAAGGTAAGGGTTAGAGAGCTGTTACACAACGTCAACATTGTTCTAACCTCACCCTGAAGTAGATTGTGCTTTCCTTACACTTTTTCCCTCTTCTCTCCCTCCTCCCTCTTCTCTCCCTCCTCCCTCTTCTCTCCCTCCACTCCCCCTCCCCTAGCCCAAGCCCAGCCCTGTGCTGGCAGCAGTGAACAAACCCCTGACGGTGCCTGGCCGGAGAGTCTACACCAAGACCTCTGACCCAGCCAGCAACACCAGCTCTCCCCAGCCCAGCTCCCCCGCCCTCAAGACCAGGTACACACACTGCACAGTCAAGCACACACTCTCAACACACACCACACACTGTACAGTCAAGCACACACTCTCAACACACACCACACACTCAAGCCCAGCTGCTCTTCAGAACACTGACACACACAGTCTGAAATGCAGTTGTTGTTTCCTGTGGGCAGGGAAGCTGGGGTGGAGTCGTCGGAGAGCGGAGCGAGGGAGAACGAGGAGAACCCCGTCATCAAGCCTCAGGAGGAGAAGAAGGTGAGAAATAAGATTTTAGAAAAGCTGGAATGAAGTCATTTCATTCTCAAATCCTCTCTATATTCCTCCTTACACTTAACCCTCCTTCTCCCCCTACATCCCTTCCCCTCTCCCCCTACATCCCTCCCCCTCCCTATCTCAGGTGGAGGTGGCCCAGAAGGTGACCTCTGACCCCACAACAGGAGCGTCTCCCGCCAAACGTCGCGGCCGACCACCCAAGTCCGCCGCCACGGCACCATCTCCCCTGGCATCAGAGAAAGAGGGTGGAGCTGGGGCCGGGGCCGGGAGAGGCAGGAAGAGGGCTGTGCCCAGCCAAGACCCCGCCTCTGACCCTGCAGTTGAGCCAATTAACATCAAGATACCAAAACAGCAGCAGCAGAGAGAGGATGGGACAAAGAGACAAATAGACCTGCAGAGGTGAGATACACTACAATACTGCTAGACCTGCAGAGGTGAGAGGAGCAAGAGCATACTATACACTGCACACTATAAACTATAATATACACCATATACTATACACTGCACACTATAAACTATAATATACACCATATACTATACACTGCACACTATAAACTATAATATACACCACATACTATACACTGCACAGTATAAACTATAATATACACCATATACTATACACTGCACACTATAAACTATAATATACACCATATACTATACACTGCACACTATAAACTATAATATACACCATATACTATACACTGCACACTATAAACTATAATATACACCACATACTATACACTGCACAGTATAAACTATAATATACACCACATACTATACACTGCACAGTATAAACTATAATATACACCACATACTATACACTGCACACTATAAACTATAATATACACTGCACACTATAAACTATAATATACACAACATACTATACACTGCACACTATAAACTATAATATACACCACATACTATACACTGCACACTATAAACTATAATATACACCACATACTATACACTGCACACTATAAACTATAATATACACAACATACTATACACTGCACACTATAAACTATAATATACACCACATACTATACACTGCACAGTATAAACTATAATATACACCACATACTATACACTGCACACTATAAACTATAATATACACCACATACTATACACTGCACACTATAAACTATAATATACACCACATACTATACACTGCACACTATAAACTATAATATACACCACATACTATACACTGCACACTATAAACTATAATATACACCACATACTATACACTGCACACTATAAACTATAATATACACCACATACTATACACTGCACACTATAAACTATAATATACACCACATACTATACACTGCACACTATAAACTATAATATACACCACATACTATACACTGCACACTATAAACTATAATATACACCACATACTATACACTGCACACTATAAACTATAATATACACCACATACTATACACTGCACACTATAAACTATAATATACACCACATACTATACACTGCACACTATAAACTATAATATACACCACATACTATACACTGCACACTATAAACTATAATATACACCACATACTATACACTGCACAGTATAAACTATAATATACACCACATACTATACACTGCACAGTATAAACTATAATATACACCACATACTATACACTGCACACTATAAACTATAATATACACCATATACTATACACTGCACACTATAAACTATAATATACACCACATACTATACACTGCACACTATAAACTATAATATACACCACATACTATACACTGCACACTATAAACTATAATATACACCACATACTATACACTGCACACTATAAACTATAATATACACCACATACTATACACTGCACAGTATAAACTATAATATACACCACATACTATACACTGCACAGTATAAACTATAATATACACCACATACTATACACTGCACAGTATAAACTATAATATACACCACATACTATACACTGCACAGTATAAACTATAATATACACCACATACTATACACTGCACACTATAAACTATAATATACACCACATACTATACACTGCACAGTATAAACTATAATATACACCACATACTATACACTGCACAGTATAAACTATAATATACACCACATACTATACACTGCACAGTATAAACTATAATATACACCACATACTATACACTGCACACTATAAACTATAATATACACCACATACTATACACTGCACAGTATAAACTATAATATACACCACATACTATACACTGCACAGTATAAACTATAATATACACCACATACTATACACTGCACAGTATAAACTATAATATACACCACATACTATACACTGCACAGTATAAACTATAATATACACCACATACTATACACTGCACACTATAAACTATAATATACACCACATACTATACACTGCACACTATAAACTATAATATACACCACATACTATACACTGCACATTATAAACTATAATATACACCACATACTATACACTGCACACTATAAACTATAATATACACCACATACTATACACTGCACAGTATAAACTAATATACACCACATACTATACACTGCACAGTATAAACTATAATATACACCACATACTATACACTGCACAGTATAAACTATAATATACACCACATACTATACACTGCACACTATAAACTATAATATACACCACATACTATACACTGCACACTATAAACTATAATATACACCACATACTATACACTGCACACTATAAACTATAATATACACCACATACTATACACTGCACACTATAAACTATAATATACACCACATACTATACATTGCACACTATAAACTATAATATACACCACATACTATACACTGCACAGTATAAACTATAATATACACCACATACTATACACTGCACACTATAAACTATAATATACACCACATACTATACACTGCACACTATAAACTATAATATACACCACATACTATACACTGCACAGTATAAACTATAATATACACCACATACTATACACTGCACAGTATAAACTATAATATACACCACATACTATACACTGCACACTATAAACTATACTATACACTGCACACTATAAACTATAATATACACCACATACTATACACTGCACACTATACACTATAATATACACCACATACTATACACTGCACAGTATAAACTATAATATACACCACATACTATACACTGCACACTATAAACTATAATATACACCACATACTATACACTGCACACTATAAACTATAATATACACCACATACTATACACTGCACACTATAAACTATAATATACACCACATACTATACACTGCACACTATAAACTATAATATACACCACATACTATACACTGCACACTATAAACTATACTATACACTGCACACTATAAACTATAATATACACCACATACTATACACTGCACACTATACACTATAATATACACCACATACTATACACTGCACACTATAAACTATAATATACACCACATACTATACACTGCACACTATAAACTATAATATACACCACATACTATACACTGCACACTATAAACTATAATATACACCACATACTATACACTGCACAGTATAAACTATAATATACACTGCACACTATACACTGCATACTATACACTGCACACTATAAACTATACTATACACTGCATACTATACACTGCACACTATACACTGCACACTATACACTATGTACTTAGGGTTAGGGGCATCAGCTAGGGGTGGGGTTAAGTTGAAGTTCAAAACGATTAAATTTAGATTCAGTGTGTTGTCCACAGAGAAGTCTTAACAACATCAGTCAGGTGTAGGTGATGACTCACAGCAGGCCAGACCGTGAGGGAACAGGTGTGCACCTTTCCACCCAGGTGGGTTTACCTGAGAGAGAGCGAGGGAGAGCAAGACTCCAGAGCAGATCCCCCCCAGACAGGGACAAACCATCTGGAGACCCCAATCAGCCACATACAGCCTGGGAGAGACCACCTCTGTGAGAGGGGTGCAGTGAGTTCAGTCCACGCTAGTGAGAGACAGATGGTGCAGCTATAGCATGGTAATATAGTGCATCTGTGTGAGGGGCTCACAGGAAGGGTTCAGATGAACTGTGTGTGTTGACATGTTGTCTCTGTTTCAGGTAAAGAGAGGATTCCTGCAGCCCAGCTACAGACTGTAGAGAACACAGACTCTTCTCACACACACACCATCCTTATAAACCTCATACCTGCTCACAGGCCCCCCCCCCCCCCCCCCCCCCCCATCTGACCCTGACCCTCTCCTCTGGACCCATGACGGACCTTTGACACCACTGACATGTAGAAGGTGTACGCACCTCGTAGTCATGATCTGATGCTTATTGTATGTAGGTCTTCATCTCCAAACATGTTTTTTTTTCTTTGTTTGTTCCTTTTTGCTTCTTTTATGGAGCCATTTTTAAAAACATGGACATTTTCCAAAACGTTTTAACCTGGTTATTATGATGGTTGCTTATTAAATTCCCTGGGAAACCTGCTGTGCCTCTTGCCCTTGCTCTCTGCAAGCCTTCTGCTCTGTGTTGATACATGTTTGGTGTTGGCATGTCCTTCTACTGAGGTAGTCGTGTTGTTAGCGGTCCTTCAGTCTCCATCCAACAGAACAAACTGAGTTCATGAACTGAAGACTAAACCACAGCAGTATTGTTTTTCAAGGTTTCAATTTTTTTAATCAAAGAATCATGATGTTCACAATAAATAACCATGGCAGAGCTCAAGAGGGAACAAAAACAAAATCTGTCCAAATCCAAACTGAGGAAGAAAAACCCAGAGATGCAACACACTTTTAAATGTGTTTGTTGTCGTGCAATAAGATGGTGTAACAGTGCTGCTGCTCTGCAGGTGGTGTTCGGGTGGAGGCTACCCAGCTGTGTACAGGGAGGGCCCTCATGCTCCTGACGATCAACGGTTCCCTGCTCAGCACCAGACTGATGCTGAACACCGTGCCTGATCACTTAACCTGTTCCCTGGAGGTGCAGCTTTCACCTGCACTTCGCTACACTAGTTGAGATCTGCCTCGGTTGCCAGGGGGTGAGGGGGGGGGGAGTGGACTACAGACAGAAGGATGAGGAGGCTTACAGTGAAGGAGTAAACTCATCTTAAAATGCTTCCTGTTCCAGCTATTTTCACCAGCCTGATTATGACTGGCAGTAGTTCCAGATGTCACAGCAAACAAAGGTGTAAACTGATCCAAAGAGTTTTGGGAACTTGATGCTGCATGTATAACCGAGATTGCCCCCAGACACCCTGCTCCGCCCCCAGACACCCTGCTCCGCCCCCAGACACCCTGCCCCGCCCCCAGACACCCTGCCCCGCCCCCAGACGAGTTAAGTAATCTTCTCACTGTTGTGTTCCCATCTGTCACATAATGCTCACTCTTATGACCCTAAACCAACTAAACTGAATAGGAACCTAACAAGTACCTGTTGTGATCTCACCTGAACTAGTTTCAAAGGCAGCATAAGGCATGACGAGAAGGAACGGTGATCTGAATTCCCGTCCAACGTGGTGGTAGGTGCAGCTTCCTGTCTGAGTTTATGAACATGAGACTCAGCTGAACCAGGAAGGACAGCAGTTCTGACTGGAGGCCAGCAGTCCGATACAGTTGTAGAGCATCTTTCAACGGAAGGAACAGTTAAGTATATTTACTTTCAAATGTACAGACTTTAATGTCTATTTACAGATAACTTGATCCTAGGTTGTGTGTTCAAGGATGGGTTCTACCCGGCTACAGGACTAAACCAGTTACTTTAGAACGAGGAACTCCTGAACACCACCACAGGAGCCCCAGCAGCACCGCAGGGGGGGGGGGGTAGTACAGCAAAGGCTCAGTTTAAAGGGTGAATGGGTCGGATCTGATTGAAGGCAAATTCAGGAGGGGGCATGTTGATGGTAGAGGGGGGCATGTTTATGGGGGGGGGGGAGCTCAGTTGCTAAGCAGCAGTTCTGTTGCTGTTTCCACGTCCCAGGATTTAGAAGACAAAGCTGCTATTACTGCGTTCTGTAGGGGAGAGAAAACACGTCACCTTCACACACACTGACTGGTTCACCTTCTACACACTGACTGGTTCACCTTCTACACACTGACTGGTTCACCTTCTACACACTGACTGGTTCACACACTGACTGGTTCACCTTCTACACACTGACTGGTTCACCTTCTACACACTGACTGGTTCACCTTCTACACACTGACTGGTTCACACACTGACTGGTTCACCTTCTACACGCTGACTGGTTCACCTTCTACACGCTGACTGGTTCACCTTCTACATACTGACTGGTTCACCTTCTACACGCTGACTGGTTCACCTTCTACACGCTGACTGGTTCACCTTCTACACGCTGACTGGTTCACCTTCTACACGCTGACTGGTTCACCTTCTACACGCTGACTGGTTCACCTTCTACATACTGACTGGTTCACCTTCTACACGCTGACTGGTTCACCTTCTACACGCTGACTGGTTCACCTTCTACACGCTGACTGGTTCACCTTCTACTCGCTGACTGGTTCACCTTCTACACACTGACTGGTTCACCTTCTACACGCTGACTGGTTCACCTTCTACACGCTGACTGGTTCACCTTCTACATACTGACTGGTTCACCTTCTACATACTGACTGGTTCACCTTCTACACGCTGACTGGTTCACCTTCTACACACTGACTGGTTCACCTTCTACACACTGACTGGTTCACCTTCTACACACTGACTGGTTCACCTTCTACACGCTGACTGGTTCACCTTCTACATACTGACTGGTTCACCTTCTACACACTGACTGGTTCACCTTCTACACGCTGACTGGTTCACCTTCTACACGCTGACTGGTTCATGTCCCTGACAGTGAGAGTGCTTACCTTATCGAAGCCCATGGCACAGAGCTTGTCTATCTTGCGTGTGTAGTCTGGGCTGGAGACGGGGGCACTAGCGTACACGTGAGACCACAGACGAGCCGTCTGCTTGAACATCTCTGGGTTCTGCTTGTACTGCAGGGAACACACACAGCCATGTTCACTAACACACACAGCCATGTTCACTAACACACAGCCATGTTCACTAACACACACAGCCATGTTCACTAACACACAGCCATGTTCACTAACACACACAGCCATGTTCACTAACACACACAGCCATGTTCACTAACACACACAGCCATGTTCACTAACACACAGCCATGTTCACTAACACACACAGCCATGTTCACTAACACACAGCCATGTTCACTAACACACAGCCATGTTCACTAACACACACAGCCATGTTCACTAACACACACAGCCATGTTCACTAACACACACAGCCATGTTCACTAACACACACAGCCATGTTCACTAACACACACAGCCATGTTCACTAACACACACAGCCATGTTCACTAACACACAGCCATGTTCACTAACACACACAGCCATGTTCACTAACACACAGCCATGTTCACTAACACACAGCCATGTTCACTAACACACACAGCCATGTTCACTAACACACACAGCCATGTTCACTAACACACACAGCCATGTTCACTAACACACACAGCCATGTTCACTAACACACACAGCCATGTTCACTTACTGACCCTAACCCTGTTAGTTCACCAACACACACTGACCTGGTTGGCCACAACGGCATCCTGGGGGTCGTCTGGCTCTGCTGCGGCCAGGAGAGCTTGCAGAGAGAGCAGGACAGTACGCAGGGTCATAGCAGCCGCCCTGGGGGGGAGGGGGTCAGAGGTCAGACTGGTCTACACACACCCCGGCCCTGGTCTACACACACCCCGGCCCTGGTCTACACACACCCCGGCCCTGGTCTAACCCCAACTCACCACTGGTCCTTCAGAATGTCCAGGCAGATAGCTCCTGTAACTGAACTGATATTGGGATGCCAGATTTTGGTGATAAACCGCACCTGCAGAGAACAGCCAGTACCAGGGTTAGGGTTAGAGGTTAACCCTAACCAGAACCATGAGAGAGGGAGATGACAACAGAACAGCAGAAGACAAGATGAAGTGTCAGACTACATCGTATCTGTATACATGCTGCAGTGCAAAGTCTCCTACCTTTGGGGGGTTAAAAGGATATGTTTCTGGGATTTTGATTTCGAGCTGAAACCTGCCACCTGTGTAAGATAAAAGACCAATTAGTGTAGAGTGTGTGTGTGAGAGTGTATGAATGTGTAAACAGTGAGTGTGTGTATACATGCGTGTAAACGCTATTACCTTCATATGGGGTGTCGGGAGGTCCCGCTATCTCTCCTCTTAGCTCTGTAAAATTCTCATCCACCAAATCTACTTTAATTTGATTTCTACTCGTCTGGGGAGGAGAATGAAGGAAAGAAAAGTCACACAGAACATTGCGGAAGATTTAAAAGGGAAGTAGTTAGTGTATCTAACTCTTGGAAATATGATCTGAAATATGTTGATGCAGGCTAACGTTAAAAGGCCTTGCTAGCTGTAACTTTGTCATGGTGGCTGAACTAACTCCGCATCACGACAGGGAAGCTAGCCAGCAAGTTACCAAATAGACCTCAGCTCAAGTCATACTGCCCCTAGGTACCTACTAGTGCACATCGTATTTTATCAACTGACTAGTTTGATCTAAAATAATGACACTTTTCTATGATTGTGTAAACTGGAACAGCTATATAGCTAGCTACAGTTAGCCAGCTGTCAAAGTAGTAGCCTCCTGTTAGCTGGCTAGCTTGTCACAAATTACAAGAAAACTTACCAACCAGCTAGCTATCTGGTCATTTCTAGCTAATGTTACCCTTTCTACTAGTCAGTTTGTCCAGAGTTGATATTGAGTGTTTTTACTGCAATCTGGTATTAGTGCAGAAACTTACTAGATAAACACACAGTTGCTTTTAGGCCTGTCCTAATGCAAAATCCGCGATATTTCCCCATGATCACACCGTTTGTCTTTACCTGACGCCGGAGAGAAATCCCCAAATGAGTCACCGGTTAGTTAGACTTGTAGCAACTCAGCTAGCGACGTTAGCACGCTCTTAAGTTATCATGTTCGGGCCTCACTTTAAACTAAGATCTATAATAAACTATCTTGTTTACAATAGTTTGTTTAATTGAAAAGCTAAATTAAAATGGCACACCTCTTCGCTTTTGAGAACTTCTTTGAACTCCCGTTTGATCCTTTGGACCGCGATGTTAGCCATAGTCCGTCTGTCTTAGAGCTGCTGGTCGCTGGACCTGAACACGGCTCCCTTCGGCTGAGTGGTTCGCTGGAGATAGTAGCTTGGATCCGCCACTACCAGTATGCTGTTTATTTAGTCTTTCTCTTGCTGTTGCTCTTCAAAAACAGCCCAGCGAGCTCTGCTGTTTGAACAACAAAACGCTGAACCTGCGTGCCGCGACCCCCGAAATGCGTGCGCACAATGTCCGTCAGTCTGGAATCATACACACAGTAGATGAGCAAGCAGCAGGGATCTAGAAATCTTCATTGTTGATCTATTGTGCGAAGTGTGCACGTGTGCTTTTGTCTTGAAAACCCATCATGATATTTCCTCTAAAGCACAAACCATCAAAGCCATTTCTGGGTAAGGATCATGTGACGTCTGAGCTCACTATTGACAAGTGAGATGCTGATATTAGGAGTGTGTGGGTATCTTATTTCAAGTGTAAGTTTCAACAGTATGTAGCTTATTTGTGTTAAATATATACTTACCCACAAGTTCAGTTGAATTTATGCCACTTAACTGTTAATCATCAGTGACACACTCTCATTCAATCACTTTCATTTATTAGTAATTAATGTCACACTCACGAATACTCTCAAAACGTGTTTCATTTTCACAGTGTTTTCAATTATTTAAATTAAGGTCGTTACAAATATGATGGTCATATAAAAAACTTAAACAGAAGGCTACGTACAGTTATCATCTCAGAATAGCCTAACAGATCCACAAAATATACTTTATATGGTAGGCTGCAATTCAAGTATGTCATGACTCCAGGTATGATATACTGAATTCCAATTAAACGGACATTATAAACTAACATGCTACATCTTGGGATATGTTACCAATATTTGCCTTATACAATACAAATCTTACACTTTCTGTCACTTTCACGCAAAACAACTTGTTTCTCGATGTATCCGGAAATATCGCGTGAAGTGGTTCAGGTCTATCAAAACAAACGAGAAAGGCAACAGCAAGCTGGCAGAAACCTGGAGATCTGTTCTATCGTGTGAGCAAGTAGCCCTGGTTTCGGAAGCTAGCAAACACCTAGTGGAACAAGAGTAAACATACATTGTATGCAAGTTCGATTTTTTGTAAAGCTTTTTTGTATTTTCTTCAGTTTCAAGTAAGTGTTGTCTCAGCTTTCATTCCTCAGCACAGAAATCCTTGAACAAATGCCGACAAACAAGCCGTAGCCTAGATGCTCTACTCTATTGCCACTATTATGCTGTCATTCGGTGTTTATATTTAGGCAACCATAAAACCCAAATGCGTAGCAAACCTCCAGTTTTGCATTATTTCATGTAGTCGTGGTATTGTGCCTTAAAGCAAACTCGACAGCTGGCTGTAAAGCTGGCTGGTCGTGAATGGCTGCGTCCGTCTTCTTACCATGAAAACGGGAGCCGCAATCAAACAAATGCGGATAGGATGTGGTCTTAGATCATAATTCTCACGATATATTTAATCTGCATAATTAAGTCATTTTATAGCTCTAGTAGCTTTATAGTCTTGCGACGAGGGTCAATAGTCTACAACCTTTTATAAACACATATTTGGTCAGTGCCTCGTCCGTAGCCAAATAACCCGGCCCTTGAACTGAACGCCCTGGCCAGTATTACAGACACTAGTCAGGTGTCAGAAGTGTAGACCACACGAGAGCTACGTTTGTGTACACCAAGTCTAGGAATGTCGTTCTATATACGGACTGAAGATAGAAATACTGACTTGATATTCAGTGGTTAAAAGGTTTCTTGAACCAGTGATTGCATTTACAGTCAAGGCTTACTTTGTACTGTGATCTTCTGGACTTTTTGAACTGAATATGGGTCTGTTCCAAAGAGCTGAAATAGTTACACTATTTAACCGCATATTTAAATTTAAGATACCGATATGTTTATTGTATGCACCTTCCTGCCAAAGCAAATTCCTTGTCTGTGCAAACTTTCATGGTGAATAAATCCCTTTCTGATTCTGATTGTGATTCTACTAACTGTGTGTGTCACCTGTGTGTTGCTGTCCCAGGGCAGTGGACATGGCAGAGGGAGGCTTCGACCCGTGTGAGTGCATTTGCTCTCATGAGCATGCCATGAGACGACTCCTCAACCTGGTGAGACTCTAACTACACTGTTTCCTGGGTAACACAGGTTAATACCACAGTGTTAGGGTTACATGCGTGCAATACAGGTTAATACAACAGTGCTTCCATTTACATGTGAAGATGTTGCATTGCTTACAACATTCACCAGCATTTGTTTATTTAGTGTGTTTGATTTGGGCTTGTTCCGTCATGAGCCTGGTGTGGTGTGTTAGATCAGAGCTCTGAGTTAGCATCCGGTAACCTAACCCTATCCCCATCCGCTAAGACTGGCTGGCAGGAGGTCTATGCAGCTTCTGTAGGAGGAACCCTGAAGAGAACAGGGAGGAGTCTAAACATATCCTGGTTCCTGCTCCTCTCCCTGCTTTCTCACAGGCACCCCTGCACCTCTCACACCTGCACCTCTGTACCTCTCACACCTGCTGTGGGATTCACACTTGTACTTGCTGAATAATCAACAGCACAACACAAACCAAACCTACACAAACTACACACACCTCAAAACATTGCCAGTATCACAGGATCAATCCTTTCTGGTGTGTATCTGTGTGGTGTGTGTATGTCTGTGTGGTATGTGTATGTCTGTGGTGTGTGTCTGTGTGGTGTGTGTATGTCTGTGGTGTGTGTCTGTGTGGTGTGTGTGTCTGTGTATCAGGGTTTTCGATAAGTCTGCAGGTTGATGAACACATTTGATTAATACTTGAAGTTGTGAACACGATCTATCAAGTCTGGTATTGCAGTTGGTGCATGTTCAGGTGTGACATGGTGAGATGTAATTGGTCCAGCTTTCATGGTGTCCCAAGTAGAATAGGGTGTGGTCTCAACACTGTGGAAAATAACAAAAAACAGTTGTTCCTGTCATCAAAGATACTCTTTCAACAAAGCTATTATTTACACAATGTGATGAAAAGGTCTGTGGAACAGATTCAAAACTAGTGGGTTAAGATGGTGGAATTTCAACACCATAGTTCTGCCTGCAAAACCAGGCAGTTTGGTATGTGTTGTTTTCTTTCTGTGACTAGTATTTCCTTCCGTCTCCATAAGAGGGTGGCACACAGCAAAGGAATTCTATGAGGTCATTGTAAAAATTTGAAAGATCGGAATATGTATCATACATAATGAGGATTATATAAGCAAAAACTACAGCTTACATTGTTTGACGCTTGCATGTTAGTGGATGCTCTTAAACATATTCAGCATCTAACCATCTATCCCTTTTTTTTTCTCTCTCTCTCTCTCTCTCTCTCTCTCTCTCTCTCTCTCTCTCTCTCTCTCTCTCTCTCTCTCTCTCTCTCTCTCTCTCTCTCTCTCTCTCTCTCTCTCTCTCTCTCTCTCTCTCTCTCTCTCTCTCTCTCTCTCTCTCTCTCTCTCTCTCTCTCTCTCTCTCTCTCTCTCTCTCTCTCTCTCTCTCTCTCTCTCTCTCTCTCTCTCTCTCTCTCTCTCTCTCTCTCTCTCTCTCTCTCTCTCTCTCTCTCTCTCTCTCTCTCTCTCTCTCTCTCTCTCTCTCTCTCTCTCTCTCTCTCTCTCTCTCTCTCTCTCTCTCTCTCTCTCTCTCTCTCTCTCTCTCTCTCTCTCTCTCTCTCTCTCTCTCTCTTGCCTGCCTCTAGCTCAGGCAGTCCCAGTCCTACTGTACAGACAACGAGTGCCTTCAGGACAGTAAGTAGAGTCAGTAGTTAAGAACAGTTAGTAGATCAGAACAGTTATGGAGCTAGAAAGCTGACAAAAGTATCTGAATTTGAATGTGAAAGATCAGAATTATTTGTATGTCAAATTTCATTATTATTTTGATCCAGAAATACACATTTCTAAAATTCAGATTGCAGGAATTCAGATTCTTGAAATTCAGATTGCGTGAATTCAGATTCTTGAAATTCAGATTGCTGAAATTCAGATTCTTGAAATTCAGATTTCTGAAATTCAGATTGCAGAAATTCAGATTGCGGAAATTTAGATTCAGATTTTGTCTGAACTAGGCCACAGGTGAAACAGCTTGCCTTCAAAGGGAAAAGTAGACGATTTCAGAACGACTGACATTCTCTGACCAAATTTTACCTCAGAACAAAAGCTAAGAGTTGCTCGTTGGAGGAAGAGTATGGAGCAAGTGGTTATGAAACTTGTAAAAACTTGTGTCTTCTCCTCTGCCAAAATATATATATATAGCCTCCTGTGTGCTATCCCAGATACGTATGTGTGATCTGGGTATTCCTCAACTAGCAACTCAGTTTGTTCTGAGGTAAAGTTTGTTCGTTCTGAAATCGTCTACTTTTTCCAGTGAAAGCAAGCTGTTTCACCTTCGGCCTAGTTCAGACAAAATCTGAATTTCCGCAATCTGAATTTCAAGAATCTGAATTTCAAGAATCTGAATTCCTGCAATCTGAATTTTAGAAATTTGTATTTTTGAATCAAAATAATTCAGTTTTATTAAATTCGGTATACAAATAATTCAGATATCATACATTCAACAGCAAAATATTTCAGTTATGACATTCGACACACAAATATTTCAGATCTTATAGATATTCAAATTCAGATACTTTTGTCAGCTTTCTAGCTCCATAAACAGTTAGTAGATCAGAACAGTTAGTAGATCAGAACAGTTAGTAGAGGTTAGTTAGGGTTAGTGAGTTAGTAGATCAGAACAGTAAGGGTTAGTAGAAGTTAGTAGAGGTTAGACAGTAGATCATGGTTGGTAAAGGTTAGTGAGGGTTAGGGTTCGTAGGTATGGTTAGGGGGGTTAGACAGTAGATAAGGGTTAGTAAGGGTCTGAGTATGGAGTACACAGTGGTAGAGATGAGCTGTTGAACTTCATCCCGCCCTCTCTCACCCCCTCCCTCCATTTCTCTATCCCTCCCTCTGTCTCTCTATCCCTCTATCACTCCCTCACCCCCTCCATCTCTCTATCCCTCCCTCTATCACTCCCTCCCTCTATTTCTCTATCCCTCCTATCACTCCCTCCCTCTATCTCTCTATCCCTCCCCCCTCTATCTCTATCCCTCTCTCTATCACTCCCTCCTTCTATCCCTCCCTCCCTCACCCCCTCCCTCTCTCTCTATCCCTCCCTCTATCACTCCCTCCTTCTATCCCTCCCTACCAGTACCTGGCCCTGGTGGGCCCGTCTCTGAGGACCTGACTATGCCCCTGGTGTTGCTAGGCTGGTTGGTTCTAGCTCTGGTTCTGTTCCTGCTGCGTCCAGCCAGCCTGCGAGGCTCTCAGCCGGCCGACAAGCCCAGCGGCCCCCACGTGAGTTTAGCCTCTAACCCTAGCTAACCCTAGCCCCAGTGGCCCCCACGTGAGTTCAGCCTCTAACCCTAGCTAACCCTAGCCCCAGTGGCCCCCACGTGAGTTCAGCCTCTAACCCTAGCTAACCCTAGCCCCAGTGGCCCCCACGTGAGTTCAGCCTCTAACCCTAGCTAACCCTAGCCCCCGTGGCCCCCACGTGAGTTCAGCCTCTAACCCTAGCTAACCCTAACCCCAGCGGCCCCCACGTGAGTTCAGCCTCTAACCCTAGCCCCAGCGGCCCCCACGTGAGTTCAGCCTCTAACCCTAGCCCCAGCGGCCCCCACATGAGTTCAGCCTCTAACCCTAGCTAACCTTAACCCCAGCGGCCCCCACGTGAGTTCAGCCTCTAACCCTAGCTAACCCTAACCCCAGCGGACCCCACGTGAGTTCAGCCTCTAACCCTAGCCCCAGCGGCCCCCACATGAGTTCAGCCTCTAACCCTAGCCCCAGCGGCCCCCACATGAGTTCAGCCTCTAACCCTAGCTAACCCTAACCCCAGCGGCCCCCACATGAGTTCAGCCTCTAACCCTAGCTAACCCTAACCCCAGCGGCCCCCACATGAGTTCAGCCTCTTACCCTAGCCCCAGCGGCCCCCACGTGAGTTCAGACCCCACATGAGTTTAATGTTGCACAGTAATGATGTGTGTGTTGGTTTGGACAGAGCCACCCAGCCCCTCCAGCCCCTCCGCTGGACTGATGCTGGGGCCAGGAGAGCCGTGCTGCACCGACACGCCCAGAACCAACGCTGCTGTTACCCTCTCTCCTGTCTCCTGCCTCCTGCCAGACCCAACGCTGCCTCTCTCTTCCCTTTCCTGCCTCCCTCTCCTGCCTCTCGCTCCTGCCTCTCCCTCTCTCCTGCCTCTCTCTCCTCTCTCCTGCCAGACCCAACACTGCTGTTACTCACAACTCTCCCTGTAACCTCTCTCCTGCCTCTCTCTCCTGCCTCTCTCTCTTGCCTCTCTCTCCTGCCTCCCTGTCTCCTCTCTTATGCCTCCATGTCTCCTCCTGCCTCTCTCTCCTCTCTCCTGCCTCTCCCTGTCTCCTGCCTCTCCCCTGTCTCACTCTCCTGCCTCTCTCTCCTCTCCTGCCTTCAGCAGGAGAGGAGCCTCTTGCCTCCGCCTCTTGCCCTCTCTCCTGCCTCTCCTCTCTCCTGCCTCTCCCTGTTTCCTCCTTTCTGCCTCTCTGTCTCCTCTCTCTTGTGTCTTTTGGGTCTGGCCTGATCGGTAGTGGAAGGGGGGTAGATGTTGCTTAGAAAACACGGCGCGCAGATCAAACATTCCACAGTGATGTCACAGTCCTGAATCCTAGTGCCAGTGATGTCACGATCCTGAATCCTAGTGCCAGTGATGTCACGATCCTGAATCCTAGTGCCAGTGATGTCACAATCTTGAATCCTAGTGCCAGTGATGTCATGATGAGACAGAGAGGCTGGATGTAGAAGGAAAATGACTCACTCAAAGTAACATTTTCATTTTTTAATAAATTGCGCCAGTTTGAAAACTTCTATAGATATATATATATAGATATCTATATATAGATATATATATATATCTATATATAGATATATAGAAGTTTTATATATATATAAAATTTTATTTTATGTTTACCATATTTCCCCTGATTTATCTCAGAAGTAGCTTTTCATGTCAAGTTGAAAAGTAAAAAAGATTATAGTTACTTGGACACAAATCAAGTTGTCCTAAAATTGGGGGTGAATATATTCAAACTTGGGTCTCTTTTTATAACTCTGTACTGGACTGTACCATACCTGTAATAGACTGTACCATACCTGTGCAGAAATGGTTGTATAGTAAACCGATGACAAATGTAATGTAGTTTGAGATAATACTCTTAATATTTTGTCAACACTTTTGTTAGCGTGTTTTCCTCTATTATGACTGTGTTGTTCCGGATCTGTTGGTGTTAGGGTTAGGGTGTCAGGATTGAAGATGTTGGGCTTGGTCCCAAAGCCCTCAGAAAGCACTCTTCCTTGGTGGTTACAGGAGTGCATGAAGATGTGTACACCGTCTGAATGGTTCCCTCTGACTGACTGACAGGGAACTCTGGGAGTCTGGTTCTGGTCTGGGTTGCTTCCAGTCATCAACCAAGGCTGTTGGTTTATAGAAAGGGCTCAAACTATGCACTTTTCCTTTTTAAAACAACAAATAAACAACAGTAATATAATCACCTTGTGTCGTGTGTGTGTGTGTGCGGGGGGGGGGGGGGTTACTTGCATAAAGGTGATATTTGCCTTCCAAAGTTCTCAGTGACAAAGCTGTTCTCCTGAACCCTGCTCCAGTCTAGCTCTGTTGACGTGGCGCTGGTTGATAGGCTGTACGTTCCGAGCTTCACGCCGTTTCCGGAAGACAACCGCTCCAGCAAGTGTTTATTTGAAGTAGAGAATACTAACTCATTTATACTGGACTTGTGCACCAGAGTAGTACTCCTAGTTTAACCTGCACAGTTAACTATTTAAACTATTGCCTTTTGATAGCATCACGTATTTGGACAACGGAACCTGAGGCTCATTGTTTTCTGGAATCTGGAAGGTAATTTTGCTTGCTGGTCTTGGTCGTTGCAGTGATTCCTGATAGCTAGCAAAACTACGTCCATTATCAAGTCAACGCGCAAAACTACAATGTTATATTGAACCTTTGAGAACGTTGTTTAAATGAATGCCGTCATTCGTTTTTTTAATGTTTTACTTCTAGCTGCTCTGTACAGTTCATTATAACGCCGTGGACTCCCCCAACCCTGCAGTGTAGGGAGTGAAAAGATTGCAAACTGTCAACTGAACTTTGGCAGCAAATTTGCATTGACGTTTGACTGTTCATTTCAGATGTTTCAGATAAAGAAAATTTGTTGCATCGGAGCGGGATATGTCGGAGGTCCGACTTGCAGCGTGATTGCTCAAATGTGTCCGGAGATACAAGTGACGGTAGTCGACGTCAACGAGTCCCGAATCAAAGCCTGGAACTCCGATACGCTTCCCATATACGAGGTAGAGCTCTAAAGGTGCTCTAGTGATACGGTCCAACTGCAATGTTACAGCTTACATTAAGTCATTTAGCAGACGCTCTTATCCATAAGACATAATACATGTAGGCTAAGTGCTCTTCATTGCCCCTTGCATTCCTCTAGTCTGGTGGTGGTTAATGAGTGTGTCTGTCCAGCCAGGCCTGAGAGAGGTGGTGGAGTCCTGTAGAGGGAGGAACCTGTTCTTCTCAACTGACATTGACTCTGCCATCAGGGAGGCTGACTTGGTGTTCATCTCTGTGAGTCCTCTGATACACACACACACACACACACACACACACACACACACACACACACACACACACACACACACACACACACACACACACACCCTCTCTCAACCAGCCCCCTCACCCCTGGCCCCAGGTGAACACGCCAACCAAGACTTACGGGATGGGGAAAGGGAGAGCTGCAGACCTCAAGTATATCGAGGCGTGCGCCCGACGCATTGTGGAGGTTTCAAATGGCTACAAGATCGTCACGGAGAAGAGCACCGTCCCGGTCCGCGCTGCTGAGAGCATCCGGAGGATCTTTGACGCCAACACCAAACCCAGCCTCAACCTGCAGGTGTGTTCATATTGTTCTGAACATTTCATTCATTCAGCAGATGCATCCATCCAAAGCCACATACAAATAGTGCATGTAGAAAGTAGAGCAGAAGATCAAGGATCAGCAGTGTGGAGTCCAGAAGGGCTCTGTTTTTACAGGCACATAGAGTGTGTGTGTGAAGAGGTCAAAGTTCTTTATTTCTCCTGTCAGGATAAATGATAAGGAACCGATGTGTGTGTGCAGGTGCTGTCCAACCCTGAGTTCCTGGCAGAGGGGACGGCAGTGCGAGACCTGAAGGAGCCAGACCGCGTCCTGATTGGAGGAGATGAGACAGCGGAGGGCCAGCGCGCTATCAGGGCTCTGAGCTGTGTGTACGAGCGCTGGGTCCCCCGGACCCGCATCATCACCACCAACACCTGGAGCTCCGAGCTCTCCAAGCTGGTGGGTTAGATGGACAGCAATAACACAGTTATGCAGTAACAGGTGGATATCAGAATACACTAAGTTATTACAGTAATAAATGTGTGTGTGTGTGTGTGTGCAGGCAGCCAATGCGTTCCTGGCCCAGCGCATCAGCAGCATCAACAGCATCAGTGCACTGTGTGAGGCGACTGGTGCTGATGTGGAGGAAGTGGCCAAAGCCATCGGCATGGACCAGAGGATAGGAAGCAAGTTCCTGAAGGCCAGTGTTGGTCAGTACACACACACACACGGACCAGATGATAGGAAGCAAGTTACTCAAGGCCATGAAACTCATCTAACTAATCGCTCCCCTCTCCTCTCACCCTCCCCTTCTCTCCTCCACCTCATCCCTTCCTCCCTCCCCCTTTCCACCTCTTTCCATCCCTCCCTACCTCTGTCCCTCCCTCCTCCTTTCCATCTCTCTCTCCCTTCATCTCTCCCTACCCCTACCTCTGTCCCTCCCTCCAGGGTTTGGAGGCAGCTGTTTCCAGAAGGATGTGTTGAACCTGGTCTACCTTTGTGAGGCCCTCAACCTCCCAGAGGTCGCCTCCTACTGGCAGCAGGTGGAACTGCACTTAACCCATTACAACCAAATGCAGATTTCAACACGTCTGGATCCTTTTGATCCCATGACAGGGTCCCTGTCCTGACTTAGGGTCTGTCCTGAAGTCTGAGGCCACTAGTCTGATACTTCTGTTTGGAATTTGTTTAAAATGTTGTACACATTCTTTCATTACAAATGATATTCACTTAACAGTTGGAAAGTTGAATCTTTGAAAAACATCTCCCAGCATGATCTGTGTTCCAAAGACTTCTCGGGATGTCACAACTTGGCTTCAGTTTCCCCATTAAATGTTTAATATGGTCTCAGACTTTAGGACCCTCCTGTAGATATTTACATTTTGTTATTTAGCAGACGCTCTTATCCAGAGCGACTTACAGTAAGTACAGGGAAATTCCCCCCGAGGCAAGTAGGGTGAAGTGCCTTGCCTAAGGACGAGATATGACCCTGTCTCTATGCAGGTGATACATATATAAATATATATACATATCACCTGCAGAGAGACAGTCTATATATATATATATATATATGTTGTTATTATCAGTCCAAGTCGCTTTGGATAAAGCGTCCGCTATATAGCGGACGCTTTATCCAAAGCGACTTGGACTGATAATAACAACAAGATAGCCCCAAAGCATTGCTGGTAGCCAAAACAAGAAGCACACATTGTGAACAACCAAAAAATAAGTGCCAAAGGAAAGAAACATAATAGCATGTAGTTAAGCAAGTTACAATTTAAACAACATGAATCTCTAAGTGCAAGTGTACCTGTAGAAAAAGCAGCAGCAGTAAAAGATTAACTAAAATAGAATATTTTTCAGCGAATACAACAGTTTAAATCAGTTGCCACTAACCAAAAAGAGCAACAAGTCTCTAAGCAAGAGTCATTGTGATCCTTGAGGAAACTAGCGTTGGGTTCACCTGTATGACTCTGTTTCTCTCCAGGTGATAGATATGAATGTGTACCAGCGTAGGAGGTTTGCCTGTCGGATCATTGACTGTCTCTTCAACACCGTCACTGGGAAGAAGATTGCTCTGCTGGGCTTCTCCTTCAAGAAGGATACAGGAGACACCAGGCAGGTCCTCTCTCTACCTGTTGCCTCTCTCTACCTATGTCATCTCTTTGTCTATCTCAATCTTACTCTCCCATCGTACTTTGTACTTTTGTTCTGCTAATATGAATCTAACCCTAATAAACGCAGGAGGGAGTGTTGGGGGCAAGGCTTCTGTTTCAACCTTAAGACTTGATCACAGACTCAGAATCACCTTTCATCTACATCCTAACCCTCCACCCTGCCTTACTTCACAAGGTGCAAGGAGTTAGCAGGCGTGTGTGTGTCTGCGTGTGTGTCTTTACCTCAGGGAGTCCTCCAGTATCTACATCTCTCAGTACCTGCTGGACGAAGGAGCTAATCTGCACATCTATGACCCCAAAGTCCTGAAGCAGCAGATCCAGCAGGACCTGTCCAGCACCTTAGAGCCCAACAGAGGTCTGGCTGTGTGTGTATCTGTCAGTGTGTTGGTGTGCGTGTATCTGTCAGTGTGTTGGTCTGTGTGTGTGTGTCTCTGGCACTGCACTCCAGTGTGTCTGTCAGTGTCGTGTGTGTAAGTCTGTCAGTGTGTTGGTGTGTGAGTCTGTGTGTGTGTGTCTTACCATGTGTTTGCTGACACTATTGGATGTTTATTTGCAGTGTCTGAGCTGGTTACCGTGACTACAGACCCGTACCAGGCTTGCCAGAGTGCCCATGCCCTCGTCATCTGCACTGAGTGGGACATGTTCAAGGTGACGAGCACACACACACTCCCTTCAGATGTGCGTATATAGGAATGAATGTATATGTATAAGGGGTAGGGCAATAAATTGATTCACATTTGAATTGCGATTCAGTCCATCTGAATTCAAATGTGATGAGAAATGGGCAGTGTAGCTGCTGAAAATTTGCGTATTTTATTAATGAAACGGCTAATTTATGAATTGTTTTCAGCACCCACAGCCTACGGAGAACCCTTATCAAAGTATATCCGTCCGTATCCGCCCGCCCATCCGTAAACTGAGGCTGTAGCTGTGTCTACTACCGCGCACTTGTGCACTTCGAGCACTGACTTTCAGTGCTTAGGGCGCTCGCTTACACTCACAAAACCAGCAGAATTGAGTGCACTGAAAGTACCCGGATGGCGCACGGCAAACGGTGTACAACGATGGACACTACTCACCCTAAACTGACGCCATCTTGGCTATGTAGCGGAAGAGGAGTAGCCCTTTCGGCAGCTTTTTCCACTTGGGGTGGAGAAACGTGTTCATTTTGGCAGGTTTTGCGGGTGTTGCGAGCAGATTTGCGTCCGCAAAGAGGTTAACGTAAGTCTTCCATTTCAGAGAGCACTTATCAGCGACGGAGTGCTCTACATATGTAAGTGCACTGTTTTGCAGTGCACCGTTTTGCAGTGTACTTCATAAAGTGTTCGGTAATAGACACAGAGTAGCATATTTTGGCCTTTAGGCTTCTCTGTTTTCCTCTGCCCTCTGAGACTGTGTGAAGAAAAAGTATGTTATGGATGAGACAGGGAGTTATTGGTGTAGCTGTAGCTTCGTCAACTACCGCGCACTTGTGTAGTCAGTAGTCAGAACTTTTATCACCGTCTTTTATCATCTGTACTTCTGACCACTGTCTTATCACCTGTACTTCTACTTGAGTGAAGGATGTGTGTACTTTTCTCTGCTATTGAGTTGGGAAGTACCAGAAGCTAGCATAGTCCAGCTGCCCTCCTCATCCCCCCTTTCCCCTCCAGGACCTGGACTATGAGAGGATCTACCAGCGGATGCTGAAACCAGCCTTCCTGTTCGACGGACGCAGAGTCCTGGACCACCTGCACCCTCAGCTGCAGAGCATCGGCTTCCAGGTACCTGGCACACACTCATACACAAACACTATACATATACACACAATAATTAACAACCTGGATTTGTGTACCTTGTTTGTGTGTAGATTGAGACCATCGGAAAGAAAGTGACGTCTGTGCGCATCCCCTACACCCCCTCAGCCAGCCTTGCAGAGCCACCAAGCAAGAAGCCCAAGATCTGATCTACACAAACACACCTGATCTACACACACACACACCTCTGTTTCTCCTGATCTCAAGTCTTTTATTTGTAAGGTACACAGAACAACACAAGGTCAGATTGGGCACTGAAATTCTTAAGACAAGACAACGCAAGCACCTGGCATAACATATGTACACAGAACATAATTTACATCTATGCTGAGCTTAAATAAGTGAAACTTCCTAAATATACAGATGGCAATAAATAATCGACTATACTAACCCTAATACTAAAACTTCCTAAATTACAGATAACAATAAATACACTATACTAACCCTAAATGCACATGAAACCTATTTCAACCTTATAACCTATTCTAACCTAGGTGGAGTACAGTACAAAAGTGCAAAATTGCAGATCAGTGACTGTCAATGACCATCTACACACACACCTCTGTTCCTCCTGATCTACACACACACACACACACACACCTGATCTACACGCACACGCCTGAACCCCACCCCCCCACATACACACACCTTTGTCTCGCCACCTTCCACACCCCTCTCTGCTCTCTAGAAGAACTCTCTCCCAGAGTCATTGTAACACTCTGCCACTAGGCCTCACAGCCTATAGAAACCCTGTTAGGAGTTCCCATCATAGCCTATAGAAAACCCAAAACAGAAATGTTCTGGTGGGTTGTATCAAGACCAGAATGTGTTACTTTCCACTTTGATCTTCCTGTAACCCTAACCCCCCTTAGACTCTACTCACTTTCATGTCCTTTTCATATTGGCGAAAAAAGAAAGAAGCTATTATACATTTGAAGGTAAATCATGAATTACATATTTTATACTGTTTCAACAATACAGTATTGCATAGTTTCAACAGGACAGTATTGAGTGCTGAAGCTCAGTGGCGTTGGTTATAACTGGTACGTGAAAGGGAAATGATCAGTAGAGTTTGTATTTTAGATTTGAAAATGTGTACTTGTTTAAAGGAGCAATGTCATCATTGTGTCATGACTAAATAAAATGGACCAATTAATTGTGTGCAGTCATTTCCTCAAGGCCTTTGCATCCAAATAACATGCTTATCTGCTGTGCCTTAACCCATCTGTACTGTACATTTATGTTCATCTATATAAAAGTAAATCCATATAGGGTTAGGCCAACCCTATATGCATGGACGGATTAAGAAACCACAGGCCCCTGGGCCTGGACGTGTAAAAAAAAAAAGGCAGTTAAAAAAAATAACGCGAGATGCTTTTTCTTTTTTTCTATAAACTGTTCAAAATAGTTTTTTTAAGCTCATGTAAGGAATCTCACTTGTCCTAGTTAAGGCCTACCAGTAAAACATATTTAAAGGAGCATACAGTGAAATGTTATGACGTGTTATGATTGAGGGGCTCCATTCAGACAGATCAGGGGTGGATAACATCATAATGGGGTCTTCATGAAGAACAACTTTACATAAATGCCACATAAACAGCGTGTGTGTGTGTGTGTGTGTGTTGGGGGTGCTGAGACAGAGCTCTAATGCTATTGTTCTGCACTTGCTTTTTGGATTTCTCCCTACAGATTTGAAGGGCCCATATTGCATGGAGTACTCAGCCCCTCCAAAGTCCTATAGATAAACTGAGGGGATAAACACTCAGGTATCATGATGGTTTCTTTCTTGTGACATCTTCAAAGTGAATGTTTAGGCTATTCTTTAGTTTTTCAGTAGGACTTTTGGGGCCCTGTTATTGACATGAATGACTTAAGCCTAGCATATACCGGCTACGGCGCATCGTGTCATATCATCCTATTCATATCAATATAATGTTAATAACAGCGACGTCACGCGCGGAGGCTCTGGCCCGGTAGGCCCGTTCGTTAATCCATCCCTGCCTATATGGGGGGGCACAGAATTTTATCCATGCTTCGCAACTTTACAACCGGCTCTGGAACCAATCATCACTTAATGCCTAAACCTCACAGCCAATCAGGGGCTGGTTAAAATAACATGACATTGTTTACAAGAGCACAGATTCTACATTGATGTAGCCTCTTAATTTTGCTCTTAAAGTACACTACATTGCTGCCTCCAACTTTAAAATGTAATACATTTTCTTCTACCCTTGACCTGTTTGCATGCCTGATATAGGTAGCCTAACCCTATCTGTTTCAAAATAGATCCATATAGGGTTAGTCTAACCCCAACATTTAATAATGATATGGAAAATATTGTTTTGTAAGTAGTTTTTATGTACTATTGATACATAAAGCATGTATACATTTACACAAGATAAACCTTTGCCAGTTTCACCTGCTAAGTCTTCTAAAAAAAAAAGTCAAACATTACTCCAACATTATCGCTCAAGCATTATCTCTCAAAAGGGAGCTCTCATATGCCTCTCTATTGTAGCATAACCCATCTAACCTCAATAACTCCTTCTCAGTGCTTTGGGGCCAGTTTTCATATTTGGACCCTCCATGACCTCAAAGATCATGACTGGAATCCCTGAGACTGGTCCCAACATCCTGTCATCCAGAACTAAGGCTTTAGGTGGAATACAAATAAACTATAGAATGTAAATTATATGATGAAGATCCTGCAGTTGATATATTAGAATAATGTACATACTTGAACATGTTTGTGTTTATGTGGTTTATCTTGATTTCTGTAATGTGGAGATGAGAGACTAAGCCAGGGCTAGGGCTAACCCTGACCCTAGGACTGGAGGGAAGAAGAAGAAGGGAAGATGGAAGAGAGGAGAAACAGGAGGGAGAAGAGAGGAGGAGGGACGAGCAACATGACCAGCAGGGGGAGATGTGCTTCTACTCGGTTGCTGCTTCAGTTCTCTCCAGCAGGTTCTTCAAGAAGAACTCACCTGGAGGGAGGACGTAAACACATGGTAAATAGAGTTTCTAGCTCGCTAACCCTGTGCTGCTGTACTTTCTATCCCGCTAACCCTGTGCTGCTGTAGTTTCTAGCTTGCTAACACTGTGATGCTGTAGTTTCTAGCTTGCTAACACTGTGCTGCTGTAGTTTCTAGCTTGCTAACCCTGTGCTGCTGTAGTTTCTAGCTTGCTAACCCTGTGCTGCTGTAGTTTCTAGCTTGCTAACACTGTGCTGCTGTAGTTTCTAGCTTGCTAACCCTGTGCTGCTGTAGTTTCTAGCTTGCTAACACTGTGCTGCTGTAGTTTCTAGCTTGCTAACCCTGTGCTGCTGTAGTTTCTAGCTTGCTAACACTGTGCTGCTGTAGTTTCTAGCTCGCTAACCCTGTGCTGCTGTAGTTTCTAGCTTGCTAACCCTGTGCTGCTGTAGTTTCTAGCTTGCTAACCCTGTGCTGCTGTAGTTGTTTCCTACCTGCTTTGTAGGAGGATCTGACGAGGGGTCCACTGGCTGTGTAGAGGAACCCCAGCTCCGTGCCCACCGCCTCCCAGTGGGCAAATTTCTCAGGAGTCACATACTCCTCCACCTATACACAATTTAGTTAAGTGTTAGTATGTGTAGAACTTAAGGAGTGTCTGTTGGGCTCCATGTATTGTCCCTGAGTGTGCGTGTGTGTGTAACCTTCAGGTGGCGTCTGGTGGGCTGCATGTATTGTCCCAGTGTCAGACAGTCCACTCCTGCCTCCCTCAGCTCTGTAACCATAACAACACAATGTCAACATCCTCCACAATGGCAACATGACTAAATGTAAATGTAACATCAATGCCACGGCAACATCACACAACATCATCTCTCCCAGCCCCAGCATGGTGGAGGTCTTGGTGTGAAGGTGTGTGTGTGTACCTGTGAGTGTGTTGTGTATCTGCAGGTCAGTCTCTCCCAGCCCCAGCATGATGGAGGTCTTGGTGAGGCCGCGGGGCATGGCTGCTTTAGCGTGCCTCAGGACGCTCAGGGATTGGTCCATGTTTGCTCGGGGGTCACGCACTTGCCTGGGGTCAAAGGTCATTAATATAAACTAAACAGGCTAAACTAACCCACATTGTTCCTGAATTAGATTTTAATAGAAACTAGGAACAGTGAGGAACATGGCTCCCCTGCACCCCCTGCTGGTCAGAGTTGGTACCTACACCAAAACCAGATCAGCACGGAAGTAAAAAAGAAAGTCAAAAGAGGTAAATCACATCCTGGTTCTATGTCTCCCACTGCAACCCTGGGGCTGTGTGCACGCAGTGAGTCAGGGGTTAGAGCAGCCTGGGGCTGACCAGGATTGAGCCTTTTTTAATCGTGACTAACCCTGATTCAGATGTCTGGCTTACCTCTGCAACTCGCGGACTGTCTCCACGTTGTGGGCATACACGTCCAGCCCTGATTGGGCGACCTTCTCCACCGCCATTAGGTCGCCACGGAAATCAGGGGTCAGACATTCCACCAGTATCCGAGAGTTCCTTAAAACACATTTGATTTGGGGTAAATGTTTTGGTGTGTTTTGGTCTTAAAAGTCCCGTAATGCTGGCATGAGATACAAGTATGGACCTCACCATGTCTGCGTTTTTACAACACATGATTTACTTTGTTTATAGATGATTTATCTAATCTATTATTTAAATGATTTGTGGTTTGAGGCCGTTTACCTCTCCTTAAGGCTGGACACAGTCTGGGCGATGTGATCTGCCCCTCCATCTGGCAGGTCTGAACAGGAAGCAGGAGGTCAGGGGTCAGTCAGGGGTCAGAGCTGTGCCTAGCTCATACTCTTACTGGGTCTAACAGTCTGTCAGGACTGATGCACATACTGTCAGGACTGATGACAGTTCAAATGTATTGAATTTCCATCAATTTGAACAACAATGTTGCTTTGGGATGTCTAAACACCATATGTAATTAAAATGGTTGGTAGAAATGCAGTCTGTATTCTAATCTACTTGGAGGAGTCGTTCTTTATATTCTCCTCACTCCTGCCATTCCAGCCACAACAAAGAAACAATAATGGTCGGGGTTAAAAGGTCAGGGTACCGTCGCTATCCACGGAGGTCAGCACCACAAAGTACAGCACCTGGGCAGTGATGGTTAGGGTTAAAGGTCAAGGTTAAAGGTAATGGTACCGTCTCTGTCCACGGAGGTCAGCACCACGTAGTCCAGCCCCCAGGCAGCAATGGCGGCCGCTGTGTTGGAGGGTTCTTCAGGGTCCAGAGGCGGTGGCTGACGAGCGGTCTTCACCGAGCAGAACCGGCAGCCTCTCGTGCACGTGTCCCCCATCAACTGCAGATGGAACAAGAGTTAATCTAACACTAACTCCTTTTCGATTGGTTAATATTGGCCGCCAATCACTCCTTGTCACTGCGCTCCTTTGTTCCGTGACATGGATCTAACTACATTTACATTTATTGGAATTTGCTTTACAGCAGAGACCCTGACTAACCCTGACTGCTGTAAAAGAGAGTTGATGATTTTTGCCCCAAAAAAGCTTAAAAAAATATATGAAATGTGCCTTATTGTGATTCCAGTATTCTGTAGAAACGTGAAAACAAGTGGTGGGCATAGATTATTTTTTTAAATCTAGATTAATCTCACTGTAATATTGGCGTTAATCTAGATTAAAATGGCTCATTTGAATTACGCCGAAGGCATTCATAATGTGTGCTACCCAAATAATGACTAAAAGTAAGTCTTTGAGAACGGGTTTCTCAAGCCAGGTGGCGCATTAGATCAGGGGCTCGTCTCCTGTTTCCAAAATGCATCACAAACTGCTTGAGAAAGCTGTTTTACTATGATAATTGGTGATGAAAATACATTTTAAAAAATTATGTTAAATAAGATACAAGCCCATTTGTGTTTATTTACTGGTTATTAGATTAGTTAGCTTGGCTGATAGAGCTGTGCTGACGGGCTTGCCTCGGCTGCACTCAAACATCGCAGTTTGACGACGACTGTTCCCCTGCGCTACATCAGTGCTTGGCCCGGCATCTTCCGCATTAGCTAAGGGATGCTTTGCGTTTATGTGGTATTTTAGACTGGAAGAAGTCCTACAGTAAACTAAATTAAGGTGCAAACAACTTTAGTCTTGTCGAGTTTTCCATTGGGAAGCTTGTTAAAAATACATTTTCCCTGAAGCAAACCAGGTGGCTTCATAGGTGCATCCATGTTAGCACGTCACATTTGATATGATAATTTCATACACAAGGCATACACACAGGTTTAAAGACTCGTTCTCGCCCCCTACAGTGCAATTTGGCTAGGTATACATCCGCGCTAAAATATCAAGGTGAAAGTCATCATAGCTTGCGTAGTATAGACCCAGCTCCCAACCCAATTTTGAGAATAGATTAACGGCAATATTTTTTTTACATTTACATGTATTCATTTAGCAGACGCTTTTATCCAAAGCGACTTCCAAGAGAGAGCTTTACAAAGTGCATAGGTCACTGATAACAACAAGATAGCCCCAAAGCATTGCGGGTAGCCAAAACAAGAAGCACACATTGTGAACAACCAAAAAATAAGTGCCAAAGGGAAGAACCATAAGAGCATGTAGTTAAGCAAGTTACAATTTAAACAACATGAATCTCTAAGTGCAAGTGTACCTGTAGAAAAAGCAGCAGCAGTAAAAATAAAATGAACTAAAATTGAATATTTTTTATCGCCCAATAAGAGTCTCACGTTAATGCAGCTCATTAACGCCGATAACGGCCCAACAGTAGTGAAAACATTTTCCTCAAATACTGAACCAGCAAACTTTGCAAAACACAACATTTGTCATTGCCAAAACTTGTGGCCACGACTGTACATATCCTAACCTTAACCTTATGGAGACGACTCAGTACGACTGAGAAATCAGTACGACCCAAGTCATCCAAGGTGTGGGAGCATTTCACACTAAATACATCAAACAGTGTGTTCATTGACCAAGGTGAAGTTAGTTTCAAATTTGACATTCGTCTCACATTCGGAAGACGCTACTTTGCAGCATCGCGTTAGGGACCGGGTGAAAACAACCCATACCATTTAGAAAAATGTAGACTTTTATAATATTTTTAGGAATATAAAACCTCAGACACCAGAGTATCTTAACAATGTCTGATAAACTTCCACAGCCTTTACTTTTGATAAAATGATAGAAAATCACTCATCTTTGAAAATAGCTTCATCCTCGCACATCTTTTTTCAAAATTGTGTCAAAAAAATCTTAAATATACACCAGATTATTCTAATAAAGTCTAGCCTACTTCCACAACCTTTCAATTTTCAATAAAGTTTTAAACAAAACTCGTTTAACGTTATAACGTTTTCAAAATTGTGTGCCTGTTTGTGCACATTCTGAAGATTTTTTTGCACTGTGAATTTGCACTGTCAGTTCTGTTTTTGAATAAATGGTTGGAAAATAATGCTTTTTTGTTTTTGTATCCGATTCATCGATCAATCAAAAAAAGAATCGACAGATTAATAGATTATTTAAATAATCGTTAGTTGCAGCCCTAATCCTAACCTTAAGAGATAAGCGAGCACCCACCCCTTCCTCAAGTGCTATGGAGACAGGGCATTGCTATGGAAACAGGGTGTTGCTACAGAGACAGGGTGTTGCTACAGAGACAGGGTGTTGCTACAGAGACAGGGTGTTGCTACAGACACAGGGTGTTGCTACAGAGACAGGGTGTTGCTACAGAGACAGGGTGTGCAGCCAGACTCACCATGATGGTGGCCGTAGCCGTGGCGTACTCTCCCCCTCCCCAGCACTCGCCGATGTTGGGACACCTGGCCTCCTCACACACCTGGGCAGGAAACACACACACATGGTGCTAATGTCACATGTGCTACATAACCACATGTGACATGGTGCTAATGTCACATGTGCTACATAACCACATGTGACATGGTGCTAATGTCACATGTGCTACATAACCACATGTGACATGGTGCTAATGTCACATGTGCTACATAACCACATGTGACATGGTGCTAATGTCACATGTGCTACATAACCACATGTGACATGGTGCTAATGTCACATGGGCTACATAACCACATGTGACATGGTGCTAATGTCACATGTGCTACATAACCACATGTGACATGGTGCTAATGTCACATGTGCTACATAACCACATGTGACATGGTGCTAATGTCACATGTGCTACATAACCACATGTGACATGGTGCTAATGTCACATGTGCTACATAACCACATGTGACATGGTGCTAATGTCATATGTGCTACATAACCACATGTGACATGGTGCTAATGTCACATGTGCTACATAACCACATGTGACATGGTGCTAATGTCACATGTGCTACATAACCACATGTGACAGGGATCATCTGAAAGGATGAAAACATGATGGTGCCTCACAGTGTGCAGGTTCAGGTCTCTCAGTGTGTTCTTCAGTTTATTAAAGTTCTTCCCAATGGGAATCTCAGTCTTCAGCCATGGAGGAAGTCTCAGCCTACACAGACACACACATAGACACTTCATTTTAAAAATGCTGTAAAGCTAATTCTATGACATCCAGTACATTATATACATGTGAAATTAGTTCCTGAAAGCATGTGCAAAGCGCAAAAACTTTGTCGCACTGAAATGTGGAGTTACACCGTTGATTAGTTTTTCTCACGTTTTCAGCTCGGTTTTGTATAGGCAGGGTTCAAACCCAACCCATCTACGTCACAGCGACCTATCTACGTCAGATCACAGACGATTGCATTCTGTTGCTCAGCTGGTAAGATGCAAAGACAAAGTAATTAACACATAAAACACTCACAGACTGCCAGTAGGTCTGCAATTGATTTAAAAAGGGTTGCTGTTGTTGCTAAATTCAATCAATTAGAGGGGGCTGAGCTTCAGCTCCTTCAGGCAACATGGCCCCCCAGTCTCAAGCAGAGAAGACAGCTGATTTTCTCAGGATTTCAAAGCCTAATTTAACATACTTGTCTGTTTTTTTTTCTTTAGAATTTGGATGGGTTGTTAACAACACATTCTTCTGTGGTGTGATGAACTTAAAAGTCATTTGCAATTCTACTTTACAGCATCTTTAAGCCACTATGGAGAATCCATAGTAGTGTGTTAAAGAGTGACAATCCATAGTGTGTTAAATGTTCCATAGTGACCTAACAACACATAACACATGACAGTAAAGTGTGTTGGGTTAGGGTTAATTTCTTATCTGGTAGATTGTGAATCACTTCTGCCCTCCACCAGAAAGTTAACATTAGAGCATAACTCCCCCGTATTCACTCGCATCTTCGACCACTGCTGGACGGAAGCTACCAATATTCTCAGGCTTCATTTATCATGTAAACACTAAAGTGATTACTTTTATTTTAGAGCCCCACCCACCTCTCTCCTTTTTCTCTCTTCAGAGTGCCTCTGTATTCTTCCCACTTGCTCTTCTCCGACAGCTCGCCAGAGATGAAGTCCTGTAGGTCAGGTCCATCGTCCACCAACAACTCCTTCTTCCTGTCGGACCGTGTCGGAGACGACTTGGCGGCTGTTGTCAAACTGCTACTAGAATAATACACCTTGCAGGGAGACAGTCAAGTTCAACACACTGTCCAAGTCGATGAATAATAGACTAAAACTAGAGGACTGAAACCGAGAAGCTAACTGGTAACAACGTTTATTGCTGTAATTTCAGAACAACTCAAATCAGATAGTTAACTGCTGTTATGGTGCAATGTCGTCCTATATTTCACCGTAATTAACGTTAACTCAAGGCCCGTGACCATAGATCAAGCTACCTAGTAACTAGCTAGTAACGCATTAGCTAGCTCTCACTGGGCTAGCAACATTCGTGCTTGGCTAGCAGGTAACTGTGAAGATAAGCGATCTATCTAAAGATCTAAACATCGTACACAAATTATAATGAAATACCGTACTTACGTGTGGATTGCATTTAGAATTCAGCCACAGGTGATTGCTGGATAAACGACCCGCTACAAAACAACCTTGTTTGACCAGAGCCATGACATTAGCGCCCGACAAGCAGGCTGTATGCTACGTCAGTTGTCTGGTGAAGACTTTGGTCCGACACAAACTCACCGACTGAAAGATAACGTTCGGCTATGTGCCTGAAATAAAATATACTTCTGAAATGTCGTGAACAAAGTTCTGGTGTAAATCTGATGTCATGATACTCAAGCAGCAACTCAAAATGGCTCAAAGAACACATATGATTATCATAGTTAAAACCGATCCATGAAATGTCTTAAGAGGTCAGGGTGGTGACGTAGGCACGCAGGACTGCTACAATAACGTCATTACGTCCTTCTTTCTCCCTTTCCTCTACTACCGGCGAGGTAAGAAAACATGGACTCGATCTTGGGCTTTTCAAATCTATGTTCATCTGATCATTTCTATGTTGCATGTACAAAACGTTTACATTTATAAATTCGTAGTTTGGATATGTGACTTATGTATTTTGTATGTAATCAAAAAACTTCCAGATTACATAATTACGAAGGTCTTTTGCCACCGATACCATCAATCCGTTTATAGGCCTTGGCCCCGTTGTAGCCTACTTAGTTATCCATTGCAAAAGTGTGATTAATGAGTTAATGCAGTTACTTCGCGTAGTTATTCTGCTGTCTGGTTTTGAATTGAAGGGTTATTGCAGATATGATCTATTCTATTAATTTATGGCCGTGCTGGCCCCCGCGTAGATGTGGCTGCTAAACAAGACTAATGCTAATCAGCTTTAGTTGCTACCGGTTCATTTTAACATTGACCAATAACTTTGGTTGCCCGTAGTTGTCCAGGTTACGAAGCTGCATGTCCATGAGCCCAGCCATGTCGCTAGCCGGTATAATGTCGGCTTCTCCTCGGGGATTATTAATATGTTGCCACTATCGACACAAACGGCGATATCAATATGGCTAACTTAAACCCTCATCCGTTGGCAGAATGAAGACCATTCTCAGCAACCAGACTGTCGACATCCCCGACAACGGTAAACCCCTATTATGTTGCCCAGGTCCCTGCTTCCAAAGGGGCTCGTTATCAACCTTCAACTTGCTGTAATCAGAGGGTGTAACTTCCTTGCTCCGTGTTACAGTCGAGGTGAGGCTGAAGGGCCGGACGGTGATTGTCAAGGGCCCCCGCGGGACCCTCCGCCGGGAGTTCAACCACATCAACTTGGAGCTCAGTCTGCTTGGCAAGAAGCAGAAGAAGGTGGGTGGGGGGGGTCATGCTCAGGAAAGATGTGGTGTCTGTGTTTTGACATTAAAAGTCATGTGTTGGATCAGCCCGCTGGCTTCTCAGTGAATGAGGGGGCTGGATAGTGGTGGATTAGGGCAGTGGTTCTCAATCCTGGTCCTCAGGACCCCCTGCCCTGCACGTTTTAGATGTTTCCCTCCTCAAACACACCTGATTCAAATTAATGCGTCGTTTTCAGGCCCATTTATTTGAATCAGGTGTGTTGGAGCAGGGAAATATCTAAAACATGCAGGGCAGGGGGTCCCGAGGACCAGGATTGAGAACCACTGGATTAGGGGGCTTGGATAGTGGTGGATGAGGGGGCTGGATAGTGGTGGATGAGGGGGCTGGATAGTGGTGGATGAGGGGGCTGGATAGTGGTGGATGAGGGGGCTGGATAGTGGTGGATGAGGGGGCTGGATAGTGGTGGATGAGGGGGCTGGATAGTGGTGGATGAGGGGGCTGGATAGTGGTGGATGAGGGGGCTGGATAGTGGTGGATGAGGGGGCTGGATAGTGGTGGATGAGGGGGCTGGATAGTGGTGGATGAGGGGGCTGGATAGTGGTGGATGAGGGGGCTGGATAGTGGTGGATGAGGGGGCTGGATAGTGGTGGATGAGGGGGCTGGATAGTGGTGGATGAGGGGGCTGGATAGTGGTGGATGAGGGGGCTGGATAGTGGTGGATGAGGGGGCTGGATAGTGGTGGATGAGGGGGCTGGATAGTGGTGGATGAGGGGGCTGGATAGTGGTGGATGAGGGGGCTGGATAGTGGTGGATGAGGGGGCTGGATAGTGGTGGATGAGGGGGCTGAGTGTGTCTTCTGTCCACAGCTGCGTGTGGACAAGTGGTGGGGCAACAGGAAGGAGCTGGCCACCGTCAGAACCATCTGCAGCCACGTACAGAACATGATCAAGGGTGTCACCATGGTGAGTGACTCCCTGACCACTGCTCCTAACATGTTCCGTATCAGTGGTTTGGCTGGGTTAAGTGTTAGTTGTGATGAGCAGCAGGAGGATGTCTGAGCGGCTTATTTCCTTTCTTTCCAGGGTTTCCGTTATAAGATGCGCTCTGTGTACGCCCACTTCCCCATCAATGTTGTGATGCAGGAGGGCGGAGCCCTGGTGGAGATCAGAAACTTCCTGGGAGAGAAGTACATCCGCAGGGTCCGCATGAGGGCAGGTGAGCTACAACCCACCTAGCTACACACAAGCACACCTTCTACCTACACACGCCTTCAGATCCCCTCCAGGTGTGTTTGTGTGTGCGTGTGTGAGCCAGTGTTCGTACAACGTGCTTTAAGTGCTTGAAGTACTAGAATTTGACTTTGAAATTTAAGTCCTGGAAAACCCTTAAACAGTCAAGTTAATTAGGGGCCAAGCAGCGAAGCTGCGAGGCACCTATTGTAATTGGTAGTATTATTATTATTATTATTATTCCGCCATGGGTGTCTATGGCAGCCCCCATAAGCGCTTGGTCGAAAGTTTTGAAATTTGGCACACTCATTGAGGACAGTCCCCTGGTCCAATTCACAAAGTTTCATGTCCCATGCTTCGGCACTCCAGCGCCACCAACGGGTCAAAGTTGGAGTTGTGTTTACACACGCAACTTTTGAACCGTATGTCCCATTTTCAAAAATGAGGTACCATTGGATTCCCTGGATCAAGCAGAGTGCAATGCACACCATGGTGTCAATTTCCGGTTATATAGATTTTCCGCTATTTCCGGTTTTATCAAAAACCTTTAAAAGCCTACTCTTCCTACAAATTGTCAAATCTTCTTCAAAATTCCCAGACATGATCTTCAGACCAAGCTTCACAAAAGTTATCGAAGGATATTTAATTTTCAAAACCGTTTGTCCGGTACAGCCAATCAAATTCTGAAGAATCCCTTTTGGATTTCATGGAAAAGTGTAAACCTTTTACACGCCCCAAATTTTGTCCAATGTTTACTAAATTTGGCACAGATGATCTTCAGACCAATCTTCACAAAGGTGTCTGATGGATTTTCAAATTTTCGAAACCGTTTGTTCGGTAGAGCCGATCAAAGGCGGCGGCGAAGCCACAAAAGACACGTTAGAGCGTAACTCAGCAACCATTTTAGCGATTGTCACCGAACTTGGGTTCCATCGTTCCCAAGAGGAGCAGAGGAGGCCTGTGGTGTTATACCAGAAAAAAAACACTTTAAACACTCAGTACTTTGGAACGCAAACAGATATTTCAACCAAACTTGGTGTGTTGCATGAGTGCAACAGGTTGTTGTGACTTAATTGTTGCGCAAGTGCTATGGAGGCCATGTCCTGCTCTGGACTGCTTTGCCCCTCCATTGCTGCTTGCAGCTATATTTAATTCATGAAATTAAATGAAGGTGAAAAGCTGGAAGAACTGTATTTGTGTCAGATCCGCGACATGTGTGTCGGGTCTTAGAGACAGACGTCTAATAAACCCACTGCTGTCCGTCTCATTAATGTTACTCAAAGAAAAATAAATAATTGAAAATCACTAGCAGGCTCTTGATTGAATAACATATGTAACTTTAATAAAGATATACGTTTGATAAATGAGATGTTTGATTGTAGTCCTTGAAAACTCCCCAAATAGTGCTTAAAGTCCTTGAAAGTACTGGAATTTCATTATACAGTATCTGTACGAATCCTGGTGAGCGAGGCTTGTTGTGCCCTTGTGAGACCCATGCTGACAGCTGTCCCTCCTCCCTCCAGGCGTGGCCTGCACGGTCTCAGCTGCCCAGAAGGACGAGCTGGTGCTGGAGGGGAACGACATCGAGCTGGTGTCTAACTCGGGTGAGTCCTACGCTGCTGCTCCTGCATCAGCACATTCAACCATTTACATTTACTCATTTAGCAGACGCTCTTATCCAGAGCAACTTACACCAAGTACAGGGACATTCCCCGAGGCAAGTAGGGTGAAGTGCCTTGCCCAAGGACACATCATTTGGCACGGCCGGGAATCAAACTTTAGATTACTAGCCCGATTCCCTAACTGCTCAGCCACCTGACTTCCATCCAGCCTCTGTCGGAGAGACGCGCTCCACTACATCACATCCAAGTCCACGTTCTTCTGAGTCACCTCCCAATACCTCTCTTGCTAGCCCAGGAACCCCAGTGGTACCAGAGCTGTCCTCATGCAGAGCTGTCCTCATGCTAGCCCAGTGGTACCAGAGCTGTCCTCATGCTAGCCCAGTGGTACCAGAGCTGTCCTCATTCTAGCCCAGTGGTACCAGAGCTGTCCTCATGCTAGCCCAGTGGTACCAGAGCTGTCCTCATGCTAGCCCAGTGGTACCAGAGCTGTTCTCATGCTAGCCCAGTGGTACCAGAGCTGTCCTCATGCTAGCCCAGTGGTACCAGAGCTGTCCTCATGCTAGCCCAGTGGTACCAGAGCTGTCCTCGTTCTAGCCCAGTGGTACCAGAGCTGTTGTCGTGCTAGCCCAGTGCTACCAGAGTTGTCCTCGTGCTAGCCCGGGACCCACAGTAGACTAATGTGGTTTGTTTTCATTCTAAACCAGCTAATGTAGTAACTGCATGTGATCTGGATGTCACTCAGGCTAGCTAACACCTGCCTGGGTCAGACTGTTGATCTGTTCAGCCTCCCATAGTGACCCCCGGCTGGGCTTTTCTTCAACATGTTGACGTCAGCCATGCCCTTTCCACTTTTAAAACAAACCCTCCACCTCACTTCTGTCCATATGTAACTACCTTCCTGAGTCTCGTATCTCCATCCTCACCACCCACCTCATATCCTCATCTTCACCATCATATCCTCATCCCCACCACCCCCCAGTTTCCCTTTCCTCCTCAAATGTTTGACCTCCCCAGACCTCTAACCCTGTGACCCCTGTGTGTTGTGGGCCTGTTGCTCACCGGCCAGCGTGTGTACTCTCTGTTCCAGCCGCTCTCATCCAGCAGGCCACCACAGTCAAAAATAAGGATATCAGAAAGTTCTTGGATGGTATTTATGTGTCTGAGAAGGGAACGGTAGTGCCAGTGGACCAGTAACCTCCTGTAGAGGTTAGCCCTTCAGCCTCCCCCCACCAGCAGGGGGAGCCACCTGCTTCTGTGTGTCTGTTGGTCATGGTGGAGTGCCATGGAGATACCACTGTCTGTTTTGTTTACATCACCATGGAGATGCCACTGTCCTGTTTACATCACCATGGAGATACCACTGTCAGTGTTTACCTCCAGAAGTGTTTCTGTTCATCCATGATATCATAAGGCATTTCAAGGTTGTCCCATGTAGACCATATCTAGAACACTGCCAACATTGCAGTTAAAAGGCTTATCTGAGGGCTATTGCATGGGTATAATTGGCTTTGTCAACTTAATGCTGGAGTACATTACTAACCACATCACTCATATATAGCTTCAATGTTAATGTGCAAAGAGTAATACATAATACACAGTTAGTTAAGATTGTCCTTGTTTTGCTCACCTGTCCTGTCCTCCCCACAGCCGCCCTCATCCAGCAGGCCACAACTGTCAAGAAGAAGGACATCCGGAAGTTTCTAGACGGGATCTACGTCAGCGAAAAGACTACCGTGGTGGAGCAGGCGAATGGCTGAACCGTCAGGATCAACTTCACCAATAAAATGTACAATTTTTCAGTGACACCCAACAAGCTGGCCTCCGTCTCTTCTGTTCTGACTGAAGGTTATACAGTCTCGGGCCTTTGTAGTAGGGTGTAGCATGAGTATGGTGTCTAGTAGATAACATCTCAAACCTTATGAAACTGGGGATATCCTCATTTATCCTGAGCCCCATGGTGGCTTTGTACTTTTGGATTTTGCAGTCGGATCCAGAAACCTTCCTACAAGGCCACATCCAAGTTTCTTCTTACCCTGTGCAAGGAGGGTCAAACTTATAGACCATGATTTCCATTTTGTCAACATTTTTCCAGTTTTTGCTCTTGCAGCTCATCTCTAAAATGAAGCATTTCAGAACCTCCTCACTGAACACTTCCCAGCCTGAAAGCAGCTGTGAGTTGTGAAATATGTTGCAGGGGAATAGTTAAGTAAATGTTTCAAATGTTAACAGATCTTCTGAACGTTATCAGAAGTTCCTATCAAATTCGATATTTCATAAAGATGGGTTAGGGTTAGCTTAACCCTATCAAAAACATGGTTAAAGTTGAAGTCTTATTGTCGGATGCACAGAACAACAGTCAGACTGGGCACTGAAATTATTAGGACAATGCAGAGCAACCTGGCACATAACATAAGTACTCAACATAAATTAACTCATGATAAGCAAAAATGTCAACCAAGAACAATATAAAATACAGTATACCAAGCCTCTAATACACATAATAAAGACAAGTGGGGTAACAGTGCAATATTGCTGATACTGTTAACCAGTAGTTGAAAGTGCCTGTAAATTAAAAAGTTAATGATTACTTTGAATGTTTAAATATTAAATGAATTGATTTCATAAGATATAGCAAAGAAACAGCCATCATGACGGGTCCTTTTAGCCCAATGTTGTGCATTACAGGTAGTGATACCAAAACGATTTTTATTCAATAATACAAAATAAAAATTGATCAATATTAATTGAGAAATACATGGAATACTGAATGATTAAATTAATGTATTGCGAAGATATCGAAAATATTTCAAAACAAAAAAAAACTAACTTTTGACCGATGTTGGTGATTACAAGATTAAAGACACTAACTGACATTCGTTTAGCTACAGTACGCCTGATGATGTGCAGGTTAGAGACAACAGGAAGGGTCCAACTGTAGACATCTCTCCTCAGGCCCCTAGGACTTCAGTCCAGAAGAGGTCGGTACCTTGTTTTTACAGTAAATGGTCGGTACCGACACCGGAGGCAGCTTCCTCTGAACGTGACATCATTTCCAAGCGCCGCCCTGAGACAATCATAGTTCGCGCCAAGTTGCTCTGCTGAAAGTGCGTAGTGAACAGATCTGACAGCAATCAATACGAGAATTACACCGTACAGTTGAATATGGTAAGTAACAAGGTTAGTGCATCGATGTTCTCAGTTAATAGTTCGTAGATTCTATGTAACTGTTGAAAGTTTCCAGACACCGTGCTGATCATCTTAGAGCGCGCGCACACAGCACCATGCTAGCTGGTTAGCAAAGTCAGAATCTCTTGCTAGCTTATCAACTGCATATCACAACGACTGTTGGCAAAATACCAGCTAATGTTTAAACACTAACATTACTATGTACTGTCTGTTTCCAGTAGCATGCCTTTCTTAACTGCACTGCTGTCCCAAAAGTAAACATGGCTGTGTTTCTCTAACACTGTGTGCATGTCAACATGTTGTGAATTTGGTCAAATCAAATGTCTACAGTCGTTTATCTTATTATCTAATTCAGGACATCCGGCGGTTCTTTGCGCCGAGCAAACCCGCGGTTCATAAACCCGGCCCAAATTTGAGCGTGCTCACAAACGATGACAAAAAGAAGACTAAATCGGTGTCCCCAGAGGAAGACGTGAAGAAAAAGAAAAACATCACCAAGGTAACGGACATCGACACCAGGTCACACTTGAAGCCCTATGTCTGTTTTCCTCCAAAGACCATCAAAAGCAGCAGGTCATTCATTCATGTGATACCTGTAATGTTGTCCCTCCACCGTACATAGTTGAGATCCTGGTGTTACTCTGACATGAAACTGAAGCCATTTCCATGCACCACTTAATTCAAGATGCATGTAACTGTAAGACTGTAGCAGAGGTATTTCTAGTTGTTACTTTACACTGTGTCTGGTAGCTGAGCAGTTACTTTACACTGTGTCTGGTAGCTGAGCAGTTACTTTACACTGTGCCTGGTAGCTGAGCAGTTACTTTACACTGTGCCTGTTGCTTGACTCTAACCACTGATGTACTGTATAACTAGAACCCTAACCCTGTGCTCTTCTGATCCTTGATATTCTACTGTACTTTCTATATGCACTATTTTTACGTTGTCTTAGATAAGTGTCAGTTAAATGAATAAAATGTAGGTAATTTGTACTGGATATATCAAATACATGCCACAGTTGTGCTTCCATGTTTCAGAGAACCAGTCTCAAGGCAGAGAAGACACAGCTCTGTGACAAGAAGAAGAAGAAGAAGAGACTGCTCATAGAGTCAGGTATGACCCTTCATAGAGTCAGGTATGACCCTTCATAGAGTCAGGTATGACCCTTCATAGAGTCAGGTATGACCAAGGGCGTAGGTTTGGTCTCAGCTTTGGTAGGGACACTGCCCCCCCCACACACACCAATAAATACAAAAAATGATGGAGCCTACATCATCTGTACTGGACTTCTGAGCAATTAAATAATGAATTCTATTTGGGCATCCCAAATTTATAGCACCTTTTTACTACCTACAAGTATAAGTGTGAATGATAACATTCATGGGTAACATTGTCTAAACATCCCTTAAAAACAGCAATTTAATGGAATCTTTACCAAAATGGACAATTCAACCTCCCACCTGAACCCCTGATGCTGATTCGTCACCAACCTGCTCTACATCTGTAGCTTCAGGGACCTGTTTTTCCTGCACAGTAATTTATCAATGTAATACAGACACTAACCATGCTTAGTTGACTGCTGACATTGGTCAAAATTACAGGGATAGCCATATTAATATCCAAGAGATCATATAGGCCTACTTATTACCAGTTCATATCGAATAATAGAGAGTTGCTAGCCTGCTGGTACTAGGCTAACGTAGCACGGTCCCATTAAATGGGTAGATTAGCTTTATCCTTCTGACTTCCTCAAGACCAGCTGCTGCTAACACACTGGTCGAAAGATAGCAGACGCTAGGGATAGATGTAATACGAGCAAAAGTTACATGCTGCTCTACTACACTAACAACTTTCAAAACGCAATTAAATGACATCATCTTGTCTTGCAGGCTGGAGGCTCATTGGTTAACTTGGAAATGTATTTTTCACTTTTCTGGGCAACGAACATGGTATAAATAATAATACGGATGAGTTTTGCAAATATGTTGTGCAATATTTTTGTCGAAAATTTAAAAAAACATTAGTGGGGACAATTGTGCCTTTCCCAAACTCGGTCTTAACTAGTCCCTATCGACCCTATGCAAACCTACGCCCTTGGGTATGACCCTTCATAGAGTCAGGTATGACCCTTCATAGTCAGGTGTGACCCTGACAGTCTCCTTATAGGGATGCTATAGAATGATCAGGTTTGAATATCAACTTTCCACTTCCAGACTCCGAGGAGGAGAAGCCAGAGAGGAAGACGGAGACCTTCCCTTCCAAGAAGGGTCCAGTGCAGTACATCTCAGAGACTGGTGAGACACACCCTGCCAGTATAGTACATCTCAGAGACTGGTGAGACACACCCTGCCAGTATAGTACATCTCAGAGACTGGTGAGACACACCCTGCCAGTATAGTACATCTCAGAGACTGGTGAGACACACCCTGCCAGTATAGTACATCTCAGAGACTGGTGAGACACACCCTGCCAGCCCCCCTCCCATTCCTCAGCAAGGTTTCAGTCTATTGCACAGCATGCATCCTCTGAGACTTGTTGCTGTGATTAAGGTTGTATAGAAGGATGTTAGCTGCATGCCTAGATGATGTATGCAGTGGTTCATCTCTTGCTCTCTTACCCCTTCTGCTCTTTTGCCTTCTCTCTCCACCTGTGATCTCCTCAGACTCGGACAATGATGACTTCCTGTCTTTCAAGTCCTCCAAGCCCAAGGAGAATAGTGTGGCCAAACCAGCGAAGAAGAAACAGACTGAAAATACTTTTTTGTCATCCAAGGAGACGACAAAGTCTCCTCCAAAATCTACCCAGACCAGAGTACCGGTCACCCCCACCTCTGCCCCACCCCCGCCCAGACTCACCCCCACCTCTGTGATGGACTACTTTGGTAGTGGAGGTGTGCAGCGCTCGGACAGGAAGCTGGTGGCCAGTACCAAGAGGAAGGCTGTGAGTTCAACTAAACACAAAGTCTGAGAGCGCTGGCCGGACCTACATGATTGGCGGCTATAAAAACAATGAAGAACAGTTAGTAACTTTGAGGCTGCTTAGATGCTAGTCAGTAGACGCTAGTCGCTAGACACTAGGGAAGGTGAAAAAGAACACTGTTTAACCAATAGTATTAACCGGAAAACATTAGTATTGTCAGTAAACGGTTACACGGTTTATTATGAGCATCCCTAGCCCCGACCTTTAACCCTGACCCTGTGTGTCTGTGCGTGTTTATGTGTCTGCGTGCATGTGTTTGTGTACTTGTGTCTGTACCTGTCTGTCTGTCTGCGTGTGTGCCCAGGTATGTCAGGAGGAGTTGAGTGATGAGCTGCTCCAGCAGATGGACATGGAGGTAGGAAGCCTGCAGGGGGCGCCATAGACTCTCTACTCAACCCTCCCCCTCTCTACCTTTCCCTCCCTCCCTCTCTCCAGTGTTCCCACTAAGTTGATTTATCCCGCCATGGCTACATTTCTGCCACCACGGTATCAGAAATTGGGCTGTACAAAAGGCATCTATCAGCAGTGATAGCAGTGTCCTTGAGGGTTTAGGTTGGTTGAGGGGCAGTTCTATGGGTGTATGTTAAGTCCTCTGTGACATGCTTGCATGTCAAAAGGGCTGTACAAATTGATTTGATTTGTTAGAGTGCATGTCGGAGAATAGCATGGACACAAGCTTCACAGCGCAGTTGAGATTGCGTATGTGCATCCTTGAGAACTGTAAGTGTCTGGGAGTCAGATGGCTGAGCGGTGAGGGAGTCAGGCTAGAGGTTGCCGGATCGATTCCCCGCTGTGTTAAATGACATTGTGTCCTTGGGCAAGGCACTTCACCCTGCTTGCCTCGGGGGGGAATGTCCCTGTACTTACTGTAATTCGCTCTGGATAAGAGCGTCTGCTAAAAAACTAAATGTAAGTCGTATAACTTATGTTGTCAGTTCATTTAAGCCTGTTATTGTATTAGTCTATAGTTCTTGCAAATGTAAATTAAGTTAACTGGTGATTTTCGAAATTTGTATTTTTCCCCTGCTAGCTAACTTGCACGTGTCTGTTGATTCGATAGCGATTGCTGCCCTCGCTCTTGTTTGTAATTAGGTGCATTATTATGTTGAAGTATTTTAATTAATTAATAGTGGGTTTATTGTTAATATTTGCTACAGAATGCTTTACCTACCAAGATCAAATGAAGCAGAAAGTGTACATGCTTTCCAGTGGCCAACCTTAATCAATAGGCTAGGCTACTGACCATTTACAATAAGTTGTTACGTCAATTATTAATTAGCAGCATTTATGCCAATTGAGAACATACTTTATGAGTGGAATGTGTCTTTAAAGGGCTTAACCTTATTGCTTTAATAGGACAAAAATATGTGTGATATTACATTAGCTTTTAGACTATTACATTAACCTGCTCCGAAATATAGGGTAAGAACTTTGTTTCGGGTTGGGGGGGGTGTTTGGACAGACCTGCCTCCACTGCTTAAAAAAATCGTAAAGGAAACACTGCTCACCCCATCCAACTCTCTCTTTGTCTCACACCCTCTCCTCTCACTCTACATCTCCCTCCCCCTTTCTCTCTGCCTCTTACACCCTACCTCCCCCCCTTCTTTCTCTCTCCCCTAGGTTGAGAAGCAGGTCCATCAGGATGAGCAGTTTGCTAAAACACTGGCCATGTTGGATGAAGAACCACATGCCAAGAAGGTGACGAGTCAACTGTTCAAACACACACACTGTCCCTGTTGTGCTCACACACTCGCTGTGTGTGGTTCTCCCCTGGCTGTAAGCACACTGTGTGTGTCCCCAGGCTCGCAAGCACTCTGGTCCTCACTCCTCTTCACCTGAGAAGACCAGAGCAGACTCTGCCCACAGCAGCACTTCTCACTCACAGTCCAATGGGATGGGCAGCCACAAGGAGGAAGTGATTGGTCCGTCCCCTCAAAAGGTCCTGCCTCCTAAAGCCAGTTCCAAACTGGCCATGATGAAGAGGAAGCAGGAGGGAGGGGAGAGGAGGGAGGGAGAGGAGGGAGTGGGGAAGGTCAAAGTGACCGTCTCTCCTAAGAAAGAGCCTGTCAGCCCTGCCACCACAGACAGGAAAGCCACACCCAAAACAGGAAGTGTTGCTGGAATAACCACATCCACCACATTAAAATCATCTCCCAAGAAATCAGAGGTGAGAGCTCAAAAGCTGCCCTGTCAAGGAGACTCATTTAAATAACCTTGTCACAGGAGACTCACTTAAATAACCCTGTCACAGGAGACTCACTTAAATAACCCTGTCACAATGTGTTTGTGTGTGTAGAGCACCAGTCCGGAAGATACAGAGAAGAGGAGAGGCAACTCATCAGCCTTCAGAAACTACCTGAACAGAGAGGGGCCTAGGGCTCTGGGCTCTAAGGAGATACCCCAGGTAACACCACACACACACACTCATTCACACACCACACACTCGCACAGATACACACCAGGCTCTATGGAGATACCATTCGCAACACACACACAAAAAGAAATCAAGCACAGATGGTGTTATTGATTGTCACATACTGCGTGTGTCCAGGGAGCAGATAACTGCCTTGAGGGCTGTGTGTTTGTGCTGACCGGGGTGCTGGAGTCCCTGGAGCGTGAGGAGGCCAGGAGGCTGGTGGAGCGCTACGGTGGGAAGGTGACCAGCAACATCAGCAGAAGGACCAGCTACCTGGTGCTGGGGAGAGATAGTGGGCAGGCCAAGACTGACAAGGTACACACTCTTTCTCTGGGTCTCTCTGTGTGTGTGTCTCTTGTACGTGCAGGGTTAACTGTGTGTGTGTGTGTGTGTGTCCAGGCACTCAGTCTGGGAACTCAGATCCTGGACGAGGACGGGCTGCTGGACCTGATCAGAACCAAACCAGGAAAGAAGTCCAAGTACGAGATTGCTGCTGAGGTCAGAGTCTGTGCCTGTCCCTGTCCCTAACCCTGACCCTGGTGTCCATCCAGGCTAACTGTTACCTTGTCTTCTTCCTGTGTGTAGAGCCAAGGCTCCACAAGGGTCCCCCTGAAGGCCTCCCCAGCCAAGAGCTCCTTCCTTGGCCCCCAGACTGCCAGCCCCTCCAAGACTGCCAGGGGCTCCAGGAGGGCACTGGGGGCTGGGGGGACCCCCCCTGGCCAGGGCTCAGGGCCCAGGAGGGGGCTGGAGGGGCAAGGAGAGTCTCCTTCATCATCCCCTGGCTCTGGTTCTTCCTCATTGGCTGACAAGGGAGCCAGTCTGCTGTGGGTGGACAGGTACCGCCCCCGCTCTCTGAAGGCTGTGATTGGTCAGCAGGGGGAGCAGAGCTGTGCCAATAAGCTACTGCGCTGGTTGCAAAACTGGCATAGGAACCATGCTGGGGGAGGAGCCAAGCCTGCAGGTACGCTGTGTGTGTGTCACTCGTCCCTCAGGGGTGAGTGTGTGTTTCCATTGCATGAGGAAACGTATAGAAACAAGCGCTAATTAACAATAATATTCTGCTTATTTCCCTCCTCCTGTGTGTGTGTTGGCAGCGAGGTCGGGTAAGTTTGGCTCTGGGAAGGACGATGGTTCTTCCTTCAAAGCTGCTCTTCTCTCAGGGCCTCCAGGAGTCGGCAAGACGACCACAGCTGCCCTAGTGTGTGAGGTCAGTACACACACACACCCCAGCACACACCCCACCACACACACCCCACACACACACCACCACAGCTTCCCTGGTGTGTGAGGTCAGTACTAGTCACTAACCCTAACCCTGGTGTGTGAGGTCAGTACTATTCACTAACCCTGGTGTGTGAGGTCAGTACTAGTCACTAACCCTGGTGTGTGAGGTCAGTACTAGTCACTAACCCTGGTGTGTGAGGTCAGTACTAGTCACTAACCCTGGTGTGTGAGGTCAGTACTAGTCACTAACCCTGGTGTGTGAGGTCAGTACTAGTCACTAACCCTGGTGTGTGAGGTCAGTACACACACCCATGTTTCTGCCATATTTGGTGTGTGCAGGAGCTGGGCTACAGCTATGTAGAGATGAACGCCAGCTGCACTCGGAGTAAGAACAGTCTGAAAGAACTGATCGCCGAGTCTCTCAACAACACCAGCATCAAGAACTACTACTCAGGTACACACACACACACACACACACACACATACACACACAGACAGCCTCAACAACACCAGCATCAAGAACTACTACTCAGGTACACACACACACACACACACACACATACACACACAGACAGCCTCAACAACACCAGCATCAAGAACTACTACTCAGGTACACACACACACACACACACATACACACACAGACAGCCTCAACAACACCAGCATCAAGAACTACTACTCAGGTACACACACACATACACACACACACATACACACACAGACAGCCTCAACAACACCAGCATCAAGAACTACTACTCAGGTACACACACACACACACACACACACACACATACAGCCTCAACAACACCAGCATCAAGAACTACTACTCAGGTACACACACACACACACACACACACATACACACACAGACAGCCTCAACAACACCAGCATCAAGAACTACTACTCAGGTACACACACACACACACACACACATACACACACAGACAGCCTCAACAACACCAGCATCAAGAACTACTACTCAGGTACACACACACACACACACACATACACACACAGACAGCCTCAACAACACCAGCATCAAGAACTACTACTCAGGTACACACACACACACACACACACACATACACACACAGACAGCCTCAACAACACCAGCATCAAGAACTACTACTCAGGTACACACACACACACACACACACACACACACACACACACATACAGCCTCAACAACACCAGCATCAAGAACTACTACTCAGGTACACACACACACACACACACACACATACACACACAGACAGCCTCAACAACACCAGCATCAAGAACTACTACTCAGGTACACACACACACACACATACACACACAGACAGCCTCAACAACACCAGCATCAAGAACTACTACTCAGGTACACACACACACATACACACACAGACAGCCTCAACAACACCAGCATCAAGAACTACTACTCAGGTACACACACACACACACACACACACACACACACACACACACACAGCCTCAACAACACCAGCATCAAGAACTACTACTCAGGTACACACACACACACACACACACACATACACACACACACACACACACACACACACACACAGACAGCCTCAACAACACCAGCATCAAGAACTACTACTCAGGTACACACACACACACACACACACACACACACACACACACAGCCTCAACAACACCAGCATCAAGAACTACTACTCAGGTACACACACACACACACACACACACATACACACACACACACACACACACACACACAGACAGCCTCAACAACACCAGCATCAAGAACTACTACTCAGGTACACACACACACACACACACACACACACACACACACACACACAGCCTCAACAACACCAGCATCAAGAACTACTACTCAGGTACACACACACATACACACACACACACACACACACAGACAGCCTCAACAACACCAGCATCAAGAACTACTACTCAGGTACACACACACACATACACACACAGACAGCCTCAACAACACCAGCATCAAGAACTACTACTCAGGTACACACACACACATACACACACACACACACACACACACACACACACAGACAGCCTCAACAACACCAGCCTTAATAATGACTGTGTGTCTCAGGCCCAGCTCAGACGGTGAGTAATAAACACGTCCTCATCATGGACGAGGTGGATGGCATGGCTGGCAACGAGGACAGAGGAGGGATACAGGTACACGCACACACAGCCACGCACACACTGACACACAGCTACACACACGGTTACGTACGGACCCACAGTGTTGTTTTTTACAGGACCCATCAGGTCTTCATCTATATTTCCCTTCACTGCCTTCTGGTTGTCTGAGTGACCTCTGACCCCTGCAGGAAATGATCAGTCTGATCAAGCAGTCGAAGATCCCCATAATCTGCATGTGCAACGACCGAAACCACCAGAAGATCCGCTCACTGGCCAACTACTGCTACGACCTGCGCTTCCAGAAACCCCGTCTGGAGCAGATCAAGGTACACACACACAAACCATCAAGTTGTACACGCTTTTCATGAATAAACTTCATGAGTCTTCCTCCCCCCTCAGGGAGCCATGATGTCCATTGCCTTCAAGGAGGGCATCAAGATCCTGCCCCCTGCCCTCAATGAAATCATCCTGGCATCCAATCAGGACATTCGACAGGTAACAGGACAGCTGCTGTGTGTTAGTCCAGCCCAGACACCATGAGCAATCTGGATGACCCCTGACCCCAGACGACCTCTCTGTAACCATGCCAACGCCCCTGCAGGTACTACACAACCTCAGCATGTGGTCATCGACCCACAAGACGCTGTCGTATGACCAGGCGAGGCAAGACGCCCAAGGTGCACGCAAGGACACCCATCTGGGCCCTTTCGACGTGTGCAGGAGGGTGTTCTCCTCCGGAGGCGACACACCCAGCAGCCTCCAGGACAAGTCAGACCTGTTCTTCCACGACTACTCGTTGGCCCCCCTGTTCGTCCAGGAGAACTACCCCCACGTCCATCCTGCTGCCGCTGGGTAACACACTGCCCCTTACCTGGGGGAAGGTGTGGAGGAGGGGGGGGGGGGAGGAGGTGAGGTGTGAGGGACGGAGGTGGAGAATAGGGAGGTCTGGAGGAGGGAGGGCGAGAGGAGGTGGAGAGGAGGGAGGTGTATAGTAGCAGAGGAGACTGTGGCATGAGTGGAGAGTGTACCTGATTGGTTCAACAGGGAAGTATACCTGGTTGAAGTGTACCTGATTGGTTCAACAGGGAAGTATACCTGGTTGAAGTGTACCTGATTGGTTCAACAGGGAAGTATACCTGGTTGAAGTGTACCTGATTGGTTCAACAGGGAAGTATACCTGGTTGAAGTGTACCTGATTGGTTCAACAGGCAAGTATACCTGGTTGAAGTGTACCTGATTGGTTCAACAGGCAAGTATACCTGGTTGAAGTGTACCTGATTGGTTCAACAGGGAAGTATACCTGGTTGAAGTGTACCTGATTGGTTCAACAGGGAAGTATACCTAGTTGAAGTGTACCTGATTGGTTCAACAGGCAAGTATACCTGGTTGAAGTGTACCTGATTGGTTCAACAGGGAAGTATACCTGGTTGAAGTGTACCTGATTGGTTCAACAGGGAAGTATACCTGGTTGAAGTGTACCTGATTGGTTCAACAGGGAAGTATACCTGGTTGAAGTGTACCTGATTGGTTCAACAGGGAAGTATACCTGGTTGAAGTGTACCTGATTGGTTCAACAGGGAAGTATACCTGGTTGAAGTGTACCTGATTGGTTCAACAGGGAAGTATACCTGGTTGAAGTGTACCTGATTGGTTCAACAGGGAAGTATACCTGGTTGAAGTGTACCTGATTGGTTCAACAGGGAAGTATACCTGGTTGAAGTGTACCTGATTGGTTCAACAGGGAAGTATACCTGGTTGAAGTGTACCTGATTGGTTCAACAGGGAAGTATACCTGGTTGTAAATTGGTCCTTTCTCTCCTCTCCTCTCTCTCCTGCTCTTCTCCATCCATTCCTCCTTTTCAACTCTCCCTCCCTTTTTCTCCTCTTCTCCTTCCTTATCTCCTCTCTCCCCTCCCTCTCTCCTCTGGTCCAGGGGCAACATGCAGGCCCTACTGGTGCTGCTCAGTAGAACAGCTGACTCCATCTGTGATGGCGACCTGGTGGACAGACAGATCCGTTCTCGACAGACCTGGTCTCTGCTGCCCACTCAGGTACCACACAAACACGCACACACTTTCTTTCTCACACACACACAGACCTGATCTTTCTTTTGACACTGCGAGAAAAACCTTTTGTCAATCTACTATTCTTTCTTTCTTTTATTGTCAAACGGGACCTGATCAAACTGCATGTCTTTGTGTGTGTGTGTGTGCGTGATTGACTTGTGTGCTTTATTGACATGTGTGTGTTCCAGGCAATCTATGCGAGCGTGTTGCCGGGGGAGCTCATGCGAGGCTACATGTCCCAGTTCCCCTCCTTCCCCAGCTGGCTGGGAAAACACTCGTCCACCAGCAAGCACTCCCGAATCCTGCACGAGCTGACTTCACACATGAGCCTGAAGTAGGGATACACACACATACATAAGCGCAATATACACACCATAGACACTCACAGGATAATCACACACTAACCCCCCCACCCTCCCACTAGGGCTGTGCCAAAACATCATTTAATGCAGAATTGCGATTCATGGCTTCACGACATTGTATCGATACTCTGAGCTAAAATCAATATTTATTATTTTGTACTTTTTATAATTTTTCATTTGTGTTGACAGTCTAAATTAGCCTGAAAGTCAATCCTTAATATCACTTTTAGACATTATAATTTCCAATTGTGGTTCATTTTTTAAATTAGGGGTAGTATTAAACTATATACTTCAAAGGACAATCTTTAGCTAATCCCCATTAACAAAAAATTGTCCTTTTAAGTATATAGCCTAATATTATTTGAGGTTTTCTTTTAGTACTTAAGTATCGTGATTCCGTAGTGATATTGTGATGAATCGTGATGTATTGAATCGTAACATGTGTATCGTGATATATATCGTATTGCAAGGTACTTGCCAATACCCACCCTTACCCCCCACCCTGCCACAGGACACTGAGCAGCAGTGAGACAGTGAACCAGGACTACATGCCGTACTTTCGGAGGATGCTGCTTTGTCCCCTCGAGAGGCAGGGTGCTGAGGGAGCGGGCCAGGCCGTCCAGCTCATGGACCAATATCACCTCATCAGGGAGGACGTGGACAGCATCATGGAGATCAGCGTCTGGGGCGGCCAGACTGATCCCTACGCCAAGCTGGACCCCAAGGTCAGGGTTTTGTGGGGCATTGAGTCTCTTTGGATGCATGTCTACTCCTGAAGGGAGGATGGGGGGAGGGCTGCTACGGATTCGGTTCTAATCCATGGTTAGAGTCAGGGCTAGGACTAACCCTGGGTTCGTCTGGTCAGGACTAGGACTAACCCTGAATGTGTCTGGTCAGGACTAGGACTAACCTTGGGTGTCTCTCCAGGTAAAAGCTGCCTTCACGCGAGCATACAATCGCGAGGTGCACCTGACCCCATACTCCCTGCAGCCAATCAAGAAGGGGCGTCGTGGAGGGGGGGGGGGGGACCTGCAAGGGGCGGAGCCAGACAGCCAGGTGCCTGAGGAGGAGGAGGATGATGAGGAGGAAGGCCTTGATGCAGACGCCATGATCAAAGTAATTGTTGAATACTTTATTGCAGTCATACCTCACTGAGTGTTTTATCTGGCAACTTATCAGGACCGGTTGTGTGGACAAAATGTGTGTGTCAGGACTAAGTCTCTTGTCTCTCCACAGCAAAAGAAAGCTAAGCCAACCAAGGAGCCCAAGAAGGAGAAAGCAAGGGATTCTGCGAAAGGGAAAGGGAAGGGCAAAGGGAAGGGCAAAGGCAGAAAGTAAACATTGGATCAAAAAGAAGAAACACTTATTTAACAGGAAATCCCCATGGCTCTTGTTAGTGTTGTGTACCTCTGTGAAGGATGGTGTGTTGCTGCGGCCTCCCTCACCCAGCACAGCGGTCTGATCAGGAGAAACTCTCACACTAACCCTCCCGAAGAACTGGGTTATTATGTGGGTTACCAGTGTGATGAACAGGAACACAGGTGTGAGCGTCTCATATAGGCAAGATGGACCTGAGAGCAGCTCTGGACGGGATCAGGTGGACGTGATCTGGTGGACGTGATCTGGTGGACGTTATCAGGATCCTCACAATAGCAACGCGGCAGAGATCATGTGACTGTAGTTTTGGAGGTTCTATATGACTCGGCCCTGAAAAGATCTTCAAAACAGTTTGGTCTGCTTTGATTAGTAAGACCTGTATGTAACCGCAGTGTAAAGTTAGTTTCTTTTTTACTCTGAATTAACAGTATAGTTTTGTTTCTTGTTGTTAGATTCAATAGAGGACCAGTTCTCTAGAGAATGTCAAAACTGAGGTTTCCTGTTCCTGCTATTTTCACTGATGACTAATAAAATGTTGGCTGTTTGTATTCTTTCTCCATGTCATGGTTAGAGTTTGAATGTCCATGTGTGTGCTGTCAGAACTGAGGAGGAAGAGGCAGGGGTAACCAGCTCCTCAGCTATCTCCTCAGGTATCTGCCGAGCTATATCCTCAGGTATCTGCCGAGCTATCTCCTCAGGTATCTGCTGAGCTATCTCCTCAGGTATCTGCTGAGCTATCTCCTCACAAGTCTGCTGAGCTATCTCCTCGGCTATCTCCACATGAGATGGTTGGGTTTTGGTTGATTTTTGTTGGTCCAAATTTGGTCCAAAAGCGTTTTTATCATCCAGGGAAATGGAGTCTGTATGCTTTCATTTCATCCAGACTGGACTTTTGCGATGTACTACTGTCACGTCTCCAGCTTGTTCAAAATGCTGCCGCTAGACTGTTGACTGGAACAAAGAGGAGAGATCATAGTCCTGGGCTCTACTGGTAGGTGTAGTTGTAACATTTTGTGCTTTGACTGAATGTGTTTTTGTGTCCATGAGTGTTTTAATTATTCAATATTATTTAGCACTTTGGCAAACAGCTGTTATTTTAAATGTGCTTTATGAATAAAATGGATCGACTTGGGATCTGCTCTTCAAAAGCAAGCTTCAGGAATAAAATAAATTAGTTATCAAACTGTATAAAGGGCAAAAAATGCCAGTACTAACCCCGGACAGTGAAATCCATCAAGCATTGGGGAAGGTAACCATTGAGCGACAATGGGGAGTAGGAGATTAAAAAGCTCCATAAAGTATTCAAAAATAGTAAAAGTGACAAAACCTAAAGTAAGTTCTAAAAAGATTCCAACAGCTAGAAGCATTACGGCCAGGTCCAAGGGGCCTCACAGCACTGGCGACCACAGGCTGCGGGCTGACGGGGGTGACAAGTTTACTGGGGACCACCGCCTGTGGACTGGCAGCGGTGAAGTGTTTTGAGGAAAGCAGGTCAGACGCAGGGAGCACAGATTAAGAATAAAAACGTAACTGCTCTCGGCTTTAGTATGTATTGTAGACAATTTTTTTTTTTTTAAGTGACATTGACCAATTAAAATTGTGTAAATATTGCACACCGATCATCACAGAGACATGGCATATGGCCATACGGAATGAATCAGGCTATTCATATGCCATATGGCTCTGTGATGATCGGTGTGCAATATTTACACAATTTTAATTGGTCAATGTCCCTTTTTTTAATAGAACATTTAAACAAACCTTCCTTTCTCTCACTGCCGGCAGAATGGACATTGTCAGACAGGCCTTGGTCGGGTTTCCCTGATTCGTTAAGAAGCTCTTAACGCTAAGTTGTTTAGGAGGGTTCTAAGAACGCTCGAGAACGTTCTTAAGAAGCTCTTAGTGTTTTATTAGTGTTGGGTAAATTTTTGTGGTACCTCACCAGACTACCGAGCAATAATCTAGTTGTGACAGTACCAGGGTCTGCAGAACCTGTTTGGTCAGAGAGAAAAAAAAAGTGTTAAGAGCTTCTTAACGAATATGGGAAACCCGTCCCTTATTTGTACAGGGCAGAGATCACCACTGTTGCAGGCTTTAAGTGTGCTTCTGAAATGGCTTATTCCGTTAACAGTGGACACGAGCAGGATCCATCTGGTGGTGACAAGACAGCACTGCGCAACGCCCCAGGACTGCTCATTGGCTGTTGCTATGACATTGCCTTGGCTAATGCGGACGCTGTAGAGTGAAGCATTATGGGACATGTACACAACTGTAGCGGATAATATGCTTGAGTGAAAAAAATATATATCTGGCGGATAAAATAAAAAAAATGAAGGTAAGCAACACGTCCATTTGATTGATTATGGTTTTCTGTATGTCGTCTCTGTTAACCTTTTTTCTAAGGGACGTAAAAACGAAGCAATCACTGGAACTATCTGTTAGCAAGCGTTGTTAGCGCAAGTAGAGCAACATTAGCCACATGCGATTGATAGCAAACGCTCGAATAGGTTCGCATGATCACCTGTTGCAAATAACCAATATTCTCCAGGGAAAGTGAATGTTTTTCTTTCCTTCCGTAGCGTGTCTTTACCCTAGCAGACAGAGGTTGGCACGGATCTACCCTGCAATACAAATGGCAGAAAACGTTGGGGAACTACATTGCTGTGTCTGGGTGAGTTAGTATATTGAGTAGCCTACTGTCAAAAATACTGCTAGCTGCTGGGATTGATTTTCATTTTGTTGACGCGTCTACCACCTACACCAACATGCTCTCTTCCTCACCCACAGCCCTGACAGCTCAGTGAAGATCTATGATCGACATGGACAAAAGAAGAATGAACTTACCCTCCCAGGGTTAGTATGATGTATTAAACTGTCTCTATGTTGTCAAAATGTCATGCCTGACACAACTGAGACCCCCCCCCCCACCCCCTGCTGAGCACAGGCGCTGCATAGCCATGGACTGGGACAAAGATGGAGACACCCTGGCTGTCATTGCTGAAAAGTCAAGCTCCATCCACCTGTGGGATGCCAATGTCAACAAGTCCTCCCAGATAGAAAGTGGCATGAGGTGGGTCTACTGTAGGGCTGCTTGGGCCCCCTGGTGTGTTAAAGTGGATGTGTTGGGGCCCCTGGTGTGTCAAGGTGGATGTGTTGGGGCCCCTGGTGTGTGAAGGTGGATGTGTTGGCCCCCTGGTGTGTCAAGGTGGATGTGTTGGGCCCCCTTGTGTGTCAAGGTGGATGTGTTGGGGCCCCTGGTGTGTGAAGGTGGATGTGTTGGGGCCCCTGGTGTGTGAAGGTGGATGTGTTGGGCCCCCTGGTGTGTCAAGGTGGATGTGTTGGGCCCCCTTGTGTGTCAAGGTGGATGTGTTGGGGACAGACTTCTCTTACCTGCTCTTCCTTAGAGACCAGATGTCCTTCATCCTGTGGTCAAAGACGAGCCCCCTGTTAGCTGTTGGAACAGCCAAAGGAAACCTGCTCATCTACAACCAACAGACGTCACGCAAGATCCCTGTACTGGGTAACACACACACATACACACAAATAAACCTACACAGACAAATACACATTCAAAAATGCATGCTCAAACCCATTTATCACACACATAGTAGTCTTCCACAGCAATCAATATACTCAAAACATCTGATTTTTCTCTACTCGTTTACCCTCATACCAACTCACACACACACACACCACACAAACCCCCTACACGCACACCCCACACACACACACACCCTTCCACACACACGCACATGCTAATAGGTAAGCACACCAAGAGGATAACCTGTGGGTGCTGGAGTTCTCAGAACCTGCTTGCTCTGGGCAGCGAAGACCGCACCATCACCATTAGCAACCACGAAGGAGATACAGTCAGACAGGTCAATACTGGCATAGCTAACACCGTTCATAGCTACATAACTAACACGTAGCATAACTACATATCTAACGCCTGACACAGCTGCATAGCCAACACCTTTCTTTTTCTGTCCCTCCCTCCTTCTTCCAGATGTCTGTGCGAGCTGACCCTGCGGATATCCAGTTCTCTGTGATGAAGACGGATGAGAGGTCGTCCCCAGGGGAGAGCACTGTGAGTGTGTGTTCATAGATGTGTGTTCAGTAGAGCCCGACCAATAAAGGATTTTTAAGGCCGATACCGATACGAATATTTGGTGATTTAAAAATCTGATATTCCGATATATCGGCCTATATATCAATATATATATAAATATATATCTAAAAAAAAAATTAATCCAGAAACGTGTAACAAAACATAAACAGATTTCCCTAACATTAGTTATTTATGACTCCTCACTAAAATAATATCATAATGCATATTGTCACAACAGAATAGAGGAACATCAAAATATATTAAAGTTCTGATAGATAAAATGTAGAAAAATACAAACTTAAGAAATGAAACTTAAAGTTCTTTGAACAGGGACGTTGTAAAGTGCCCTCTGATGGACAAACTATGCAACGCCAACACTCATAACATGGTTGAAAGGTGTTTGGTCTGTTTTTATTTTATTTCAAAATATTCATTTATCTGTAGAGATTTCTAGGCGTATATTTAATTTTTTATTGATTTGACTTCAAATTGTCTTTATATGATATCTGACTGCAAGAGTATCTTATGTTCAATATATACTTGAATGTTTGTCCACTTTTGTTCTTGCCACAAAAACATTTACTGGCCATTATAAATGCCGATACCGATAGTTTGGAAAATGCCTAAATTCGGGAGATAATATCGGCCCGCTGATAAATTGGTAGAACTCTACTTCATAGATGTGTGTTCATAGATATGTGTTTGCGTAGATGTCTGTGCGTAGATATGTGTGCGTAGATGTGTGTATTTTCTGAATGAGTAAATATTTGTAGTTTCATGTCTTAAATGAAACAGTTCCACCATGTTCTAACAGTTGGGGTTGGAGAGAGAGAACCAGTGTTGTTTGGACCCACAAGATAAAAGAGCTGCAGAAGGACTGATTAGATAAGACAGACCAACTTTAGAATGGGACTAGTACTAGGCGCCTCTTGCAGATATCTGTAGCAGTATGTAGAAAATCGAGATATTAGTCCAAGCCTCAAGAATGTTTTTATCTAACAAGACAGGCTCTAATGTCCTACTCTAACATCCTGCTACATCCAACTACATCCAAGCACCTGTTTCCAGGTGAGTGTTGCCGTGGGGAAGAAGACCCTGTTCCTGTACAACCTGAACGACCCAGATAATCCCATCGAGCTGGCCTTCCAGCCACGCTACGGACACATCATATCCTACCGCTGGTACTGCCTCTACCTGCTGCACGCCCTCACCTCCTCTAGTACTGAACCCACTATTCCTGCTGCACGCCCTCACCTCCTCCAGTACTGAACCCACTATACCTGCTGCACCCCCTCACCTACTCTAGTACTGAACCCACTATACCTGCTTCACTCCCTCACCTCCTCTAGTACTGAACCCACTATTCCTGCTGCACGCCCTCACCTCCTCTAGTACTGAACCCACTATACCTGCTGCACGCCCTCATCTACTCTAGTACTGAACCCACTATACCTGCTGCACGCCCTCACCTACTCTAGTACTGAACCCACTATACCTGCTGCACGCCCTCACCTACTCTAGTACTGAACCCACTATAACTGCTGCACGCCCTCACCTACTTTAGTACTGAACCCACTATACCTGCTGCACGCCCTCACCTACGCTGCTACTACCTATACCTGCTGCACGCCCTCACCTACTCTAGTACTGAACCCAGTCATATATAAATACATGAGATGCTCTAGTACTGAACCAGTCATATATAAATACATGAGATGCTCTAGTACTGAACCCAGTCATATATAAATACATGAGATGCTCTAGTACTGAACCCAGTCGTATATAAATACATGAGATACTGTAGTACTGAACCCAGTCATATATAAATACATGAGATACTGTAGTACTGAACCCAGTCATATATAAATACATGAGATGCTCTAGTACTGAACCCAGTCATATATAAATACATGAGATGCTCTAGTACTGAACCCAGTCGTATATAAATACATGCCCCCCCCCCCCCCCCCCAGGTATGGAGATGGCTACATTATGATTGGCTTCTCCCAGGGCTACTTTGTGGTGATTTCCACCCACATCAAGGAGATCGGCCAGGAGCTGTTCCAGGCCCACAACCACAAGGACAGCCTGACTAGCGTGGCCATCTCCCCCACACTCAACAAGGCTGCTTCCTGTGGAGACAACAGGTAACCTTGACCCTACAGATAACCCTGCACCAAACACACTGTCTGTGCCTGCCTCAGCTGATAAGTATGTTTATTCACCTATGAGACTATGAAGGGGTTGTTTTGCTCTGGTGTGTGTGAAATAGATTCCAAAAGACTAGAAATGTAAATGGCGTGACTGTCTTATCACAGTGATTTAAGTCACCTTGTGAATATCACTTAAGTCACCTTGTGAATATCACTTAAGTCCCCATGTGTAGAGGGCCTGCTGTGTGTTACTTGAATGTGTGTATGCCCTTGTCCTAACCCTAACCCTGCAGTATCAAAATCCACGACCTGTCTGAGCTGAAGGAGATGCACGCCATTGTTAACCTGGACGATGAGACCAAAGGTGAGAAGTTTTTATGATCACAAAGAAGAACCCTAAAAACCCTGAACCTAATAACCGTCACCCTAATAACCCTAACTCCAGCCCTCACTCTATCACCCCCTCACCTCAATTATTCTACACTCTCCCCCACCCCTCCCGTTCTGTCCCCTCTTCAACCGCCCTTCACTCCCCCTCTCCACCCCCCCCCCCCCCCCAGGTCTTGACCAGCTGAGCTGGACAGATGATGGGCAGCTGCTGGCTGTCTCCACCCAGAGGGGCACCCTGCATGTGTTCCTGACACGCCTGCCCATCCTGGGAGCCAGCTGGGGCACACACCTGGCCTACCTCACCTCCCTGCTGGAGGTCACAGTCTCCAACCAGGTGGAGGGGGTAAGCACACATACACAGCCCAGCACACACATCTGCCATGCCTTCAGAGAGTGGGGGGACTTGCAGTCTACCTTTAGGTTCATGTGGGTTGGGGCGGCCAAACCTAACCCCTGGTTACTGCCCCCTTCACCCTGGTTACCATCCTGTACCAACCCCCACGCCCTAACCCAGATTACATGTATTAGTGCTTTCAGGAGATTACAAACCTGTCAGTAAATCTGGGACAGCATGAGGTAATCTTTCTCTGGTTCCCGAAAGATAAGAAAGGAAATTCTACTCGGATTATGTTTATTCAAAATGTGTTCTAAAAACCAGCAGGGAGACGAAGGATCATTTGACTAAGTGTGTGTTTCAGGAAGCACCTGTTGTCATAGCAGTGGAGGTGGAGCCCAGCTTCATCGCCGTGGGCCCAGACCACCTCGCTGTTGGGATGAACAACCGAGCCTGGTTCTACACCCTGGGAGACAGAGGTGTGTGTGTGTGTGTGCTCCAGGTGTACAGAATATGGAGGACAGTATACATATGTGTGTGTGTGTGTGTGTGTGCTCCAGGTGTACAGAAGATGAAAGATGTAGAGTACCTGGGGACGATAGGTAGCATGTGTCTCAACTCTGACTACGCTGCTGCTCTTCTGGATGGCAAAGTGCAGGTGCACATGGTAAGGAGTTTGTGTGTCCACCTTATTATTCCCCCTTTATGCCAAGGCTGTAATAATGCTGTGTGTGTGTGTGTGTGTGCAGATCGAGGGGGAGGAGCAGGAGGAGCAGAAACAGACTAGGCTGTTTCCTGACAAAGACATCCCAGGTCGCATCCTCAGCCATGCCCTCACCAATGACTTCCTCTTCTACAGCACTGATGTAAGGGTCGTGACACTTCCCCCTCTGCTGACCTCAAAGCCGTCAGCCCTGAGGTGTGCCCTCTCTTCAGCTTGTCTTCTTGTGTGTGATAGCAGGCAGGGATGGTGGTGTGTGTGTTGCTGGAGGGCTGGCAGGTAGTCAGCAGGTTCTCTCTCAGCGTGGCCGTGAGGAGGGTGTTCCCAGACCCCAACGGGACCCGACTCGTCGTCATCGACGACAAGAGTGACGGCTTCCTGCTCTGTCCCACCAGTGTGAGGAACCACACACACACGCTCACATACACACTCACACACACACATACGTGTGGCCTCCTAGCTACAGCCAACCCCAGCCCCAGAGGCAGAGCATCGACCACCCCTCTCAACAACTCATTGCTGTTAACGCTATCGAGCATAGACCATATAAAAAAAACGAGTCTTGCAGATAGTTACCGAAAACGCCGATTTGCCCCACCACTTTTGGACCTGTGGTGCCACCTCTGGTTTTTTTACAAATATATTGTGATACCGTTACCATCCGTACTTCAAAATCATACCCTGATGTTAGGCCATACCGCCCAGCTGTAGTCTAGCTGGCCTGCTGTAGGTAGCCCAGCTGTTAACTCTAACCCTAACCCTAGCAGGAGGACCTGCAGGATATTGCTGGTTTCCCCCCCAGCATCACCGGGCTCCTCTGGGAGAACTGGCCCGCCGACAGAGGAGTTTTTGTTGCCTATGATGACGACAAAGCCTACACATATGCTTTCCACAAGAACACCATCTACGGTAGCAGCCTCAGCTCACACAGGAGATTTGCTGTACAAGAAAGTTAAGAAAGTACAAAAATTCCCCAACACCTGTATAAACTAGTTTTTTTCTTAAACTCTCCTCCTCCCTCTTCCCTCCTCCTCCCCCGTCCTCCCCTCTACCTCTTCCTCCCTCTCCCCGCCTCTTCCCTCCCTCCCCCTCCTCCCTCCCCCTCTTCCTCCCTCCCCCCCTTCCTCCCTCTCCCCCCCTCCTCCCCCCCTCCTCCCTCTCCCCCCCTCCTCCTCCCCCCCCTCCTCCTCCCTCTTCCTCCCGCCCCCTCCCTCTCCCCCCTCCTCCTCCCTCCCCCCCTCCCCCCCCTCCTCCTCCCCTCCTCCCTCTCCCCCTCCTCCTCCTCCCTCCCCCTCCTCCTCCTCCCTCTCCCCTCCTCCTCCTCCCTCTCCCCCCTCCTCCTCCCTCTCCCCCCTCCTCCTCCCTCCCCCTCCTCCTCCTCCCTCTCCCCCCTCCTCCTCCCTCCCCCTCCTCCTCCTCCCTCCCACCCTCCTCCTCCCCCCTCCTCCTCCTCCCTCTCCCCCTCCCTCTCCCCCCTCTTCCTCCCTCTCCCCCCTCTCCCCCCTCTTCCTCCCTCTCCCCCCTCCCCCCGTCTTCCTCCCTCTCCCCCCCTCCTCCTCCCTCTTCCTCCCGCCCCCTCCCTCTCCCCCCTCCTCCTCCCTCCCCCCTCCTCCTCCCTCCCTCCCCCTCCTCCTCCTCCCTCCTCCTCCCTCCCATCCTCCTCCTCCCTCCCCCCTCCTCCTCCTCCCTCCCACCCTCCTCCTCCCTCCCCCCTCCTCCTCCTCCCTCTCCCCCTCCTCCTCCCTCTTCCTCCCTCTCCCCCCTCCCCCCTCTTCCTCCCTCTCCCCCCTCCTCCTCCCTCTCCCCCCTCCTCCTCCCTCCCCCTCCTCCTCCTCCCTCCCTCAACCCCTCCTCCTCCCTCTCCCCCCCTCCTCCTCCCTCTCCCCCCCTTCTCCTCCCTCCCCCCAGGTCCCCAGGTGGAGTTGGTAGGGAACACCAAGCTGCCCTTCTCCCAGAAGCCCTTGCTGCTGTACAACGGAGAGCTGGTGTGTCAGACTCAGAGTGGTCAGACCAGCACCGTGGCTCTGAGCACACACACCTTCCTCACACACACACACACACACACCGTGGAGGAGCTGCGCAAACAGCTTACACAGGCACTCCAGCTTAAGAGGTGAGATACTGTCCTGACATACCTCTGTGTGTGTGTGTTTACCTCTGTTTGTGCGTGTTAACCTCTGTGTGTGTGTATGTGTGTTTACCTCTGTGTGTGTGTGTGTTTACCTGTATGTGTGTGTGTGTGTTTACCTCTGTGTGTGTGTGTGTTACCTCTGTGTGTGTTTACCACTGTGTGTGTGTTTATCTCGGTGTGTGTGCTCAGATTCCCTGAGGCATGGGAGCTGTGCAGGGCCCTGGGCTCTGTGGAGGCCTGGGCGGACATGGGCCGCGCCTGTCTAGTCCACATGGAGCTGCAGCTTGCTGGAAGAGTCTACCGCATGAGCTCCAACATTGGCATGGTGATGTCTCTGGAGGACATCCAGGTACACACACACACACACACAAACACACACATACACGCATATACACATACACGCAGATACACATACACACAAATACATATACATATTGGTGTCTCTGTCTCTCTCAGGGGATAGAAGACAAGAATCTACTGGCGGGTCACCTGGCCATGTTCCTGAATGAACACAATAGAGCCCAGGACCTTTACCTGTCCTCCTCCTGCCCTATTGCTGCCCTGGAGGTAACACACATACACACCACACAAACACACACTTACACACCACACACACACAGAGCACATGGAGGTTTGTGAGTGGCAGGCCAGTGTTACCAGCATGCTGTGAGAGAGTGACAGGTCAGTGTTACTAGCATACTGTGTGAGAGTGACAGGTCAGTGTTACCAGCATGCTGTGTGTGTGAGAGTGGCAGGTCAGTGTTACCAGCATGCTGTGTGTGTGAGAGTGGCAGGTCAGTGTTACCAGCATGCTGTGTGTGAGAGTGACAGGTCAGTGGTACAAGCATTCTGTGTGAGAGTGGCAGGTCAGTGTTACCAGCATGCTGTGTGTGTGAGAGTGGCAGGTCAGTGTTACCAGCATGCTGTGTGTGAGAGTGGCAGGTCAGTGTTACCAGCATGCTGTGTGTGTGAGAGTGGCAGGTCAGTGTTACCAGCATGCTGTGTGTGAGAGTGACAGGTCAGTGTTACCAGCATGCTGTGTGAGAGTGGCAGGTCAGTGTTACCAGCATGCTGTGTGTGTGAGAGTGGCAGGTCAGTGTTACCAGCATGCTGTGTGTGTGAGAGTGGCAGGTCAGTGTTACCAGCATGCTGTGTGTGTTCAGATGAGGAGAGACCTGCAGCACTGGGACAGTGCTCTAATGCTGGCCAGGAGACTGGCTCTGGACCAGATCCCCTTCATTTCTAAGGAGTACGCAGTCCAGCTGGAGTTCATGTAGGTCCCACACACATACCCACTGCATACACACTACACACACACAGCACACACACTGCATACACACTGCATACACACTACACACACAGCACACACACTCCTGTAACTGCGACCCTGTGCTGTGTCTTGTGCAGAGGGGAGTATGTGAGCGCGCTGGCCCACTATGAAAAAGGCTTGACCCTCAACACACAGGTAGGACACATGACCTAGGGGAGACCACACAGGTATGAGACACAACCTAGGGGAGACCACACAGGTAGGACACATGACCTAGGGGAGACCACACAGGTAGGACACATGACCTAGGGGAGACCACACAGGTAGGACACATGACCTAGGGGAGACCACACAGGTAGGGTTAGGGATGGGTATCGAGAACCGGTTCTGTAAGGACCCGGTTCCAAATTTCTCAAAACCCAAATATCAATAAGGTCCAAGCTTATCGATACCGCTATCGAGACCAAGTAATATAATGTAACGTTGATTTATGTCTCGAGAAACAATTAATGTTATTTAAATCAAATCACTGGTGCACAAACATACAATTTTTGACTAATAAAATGACTAAATCAATTGAAATGCCTGCCCACCACCTTTAAACTAAACAAAGAAGAATGTAATTGCCTCATGCGCTACTTCGCTTCATTTATCATGTTGTTGCTAGCTACGATGGCAGAACGCACTAAACGGTCAAAGGCTTGGCTACATTTTATTAAAGCCAAAGATAAAGACAAAGCAAAGTGCAATATATGTTCTAAAGTAATTTCTTGTAAAGGGGGGGAAAACAACTGCGATGAAAAAGCACCTGCATCAGATAAAGATAAAAAGCAGTACTTCGACTGTGTCCAAGTCGCAACAGTGCAAACTCCAGCTGCCTTTGCAGGACAATCCTCTGGTGAGCGCACCCCAACTTCGTAACAAGTCTCCGTTGTTGACAATAATAAGCCAATTCAGGGCTCAACGGTGCAACTATTTGACTCGCATATGCCCCTAAAATTTGATGTGTGCGCGTACTGCAAAAATTATTTACGAGCACAGTGTGTGAGTAAAGACAAGCCCCCCCCCCCTCACTGCTGATCATTCAAAACAGTCACCACGAGCATGGCTCTGTGGGATGCTTAAGCATAGTGTTAAACAAAAACAGAGACAGAAGAAAATAGGGATAAGATAAGGAAGGTTTGGGTTTGGTTAGCTGGTCATTTAGCTATATCGGGTGCCTTTTGTTGAAACGTGTACAACTTTTCATGAAGTCAATGAGCTTGACAATGTCACTTTTCGTCAACCAACCAATCACAGTATAGTTACTCATCCAGGTTGTGGGTAGTACATCTGTAGTGGACAGATTTAGATTTAGCCAGTCGGGATCCATTGTGCCTATATATGCTCCTTTGAGCCAGCCTCCTCCTGAGAGCAACACCTTCCCCTTGTTCTATCTGTTTTACTTAAGATATAGAAAAGTATCGATAGTGGTATCGATAAAGACTCGAATCGTTAAGCAGTCTCAAAAATGGTATCAATATCGATAAAAAAATTACGATACCCATCCCTAGGTAGGACACATGACCTGGGGGAGACCACACAGGTAGGACACATGACCTAGGGTAGACCACACAAGTATGAGACACAACCTAGGGGAGACCACACAGGTAGGACACATGACCTAGGGGAGACCACACAGGTAGGACACATGACCTGGGGGAGACCACACAGGTAGGACACATGACCTGGGGGAGACCACACAGGTAGGACACATGACCTAGGGGAGACCACACAGGTAGGACACATGACCTAGGGGAGACCACACAGGTAGGACACATGACCTAGGGGAGACCACACAGGTAGGCCACATGACCTAGGGGAGACCACACAGGTAGGCCACATGACCTAAGGGAGACCACACAGGTAGGACACATGACCTGGGGGAGACCACACAGGTAGGACACATGACCTAGAGGAGACCACACAGGTAGGACACATGACCTAAGGGAGACCACACAGGTAGGACACATGACCTAGGGGAGACCACACAGGTAGGACACATGACCTAGAGGAGACCACACAGGTAGGACACATGACCTGGGGGAGACCACACAGGTAGGACACATGACCTAGGGGAGACCACACAGGTAGGACACATGACCTAGGGGAGACCACACAGGTAGGACACATGACCTGGGGGAGACCACACAGGTAGGACACATGACCTAGGGTAGACCACACAGGTAGGACACATGACCTGGGGGAGACCACACAGGTAGGACACATGACCTAGGGTAGACCACACAGGTAGGACACATGACCTAGGGGAGACCACACAGGTAGGACACATGACCTAGAGGAGACCACACAGGTAGGACACATGACCTAGGGGAGACCACACAGGTAGGACACATGACCTAGGGGAGACCACACAGGTAGGACACATGACCTAGGGGAGACCACACAGGTAGGACACATGACCTGGGGGAGACCACACAGGTAGGACACATGACCTGGGGGAGACCACACAGGTAGGACACTTGACCGAGGGGAGACCAGACCAGATGGAGATCAGGTTTAAGCCATAACCCCCACACACACATACCACCCACACCCATTTCCCCAGTTCCAGGAGCACGATGAGGCGTGCAAGGGGGGCGTGGCCAGGATGTCCATTCGTATGGGTGACATCAGGAAAGGGGCGGGGCTAGCCATCCAGCACCCCAGCAGAACTTTGAAGAAGGACTGTGGAGCCATCCTGGAGAGCATGAAGGTATATATATATCTATATACATATCTATATCTATAGATGGATAGATAGATAGAACAGAGTATTTACATTCATCCTGGAAAGCCTGAAGGTATATATCCATTGTGGACAGCATGGTGTCTTCTGTTCTATCTATTCATGTATCTTCTTATTGTCTCGCCTCCCTCTGTTCTCTGCTGGGTATAACAGTGTCTGTGTCTGGGTATAACAGTGTGTCTGTGTGTGTGTGTGTTCCTGCAGCAGTTCTCCGAGGCAGCACAGCTCTATGAGAAAGGCCTGTACTATGACAAGGCAGCGTCTGTTTACATCCGCTGCAAGAACTGGTGAGGGAACTGTTTCACTACATAGTAAAGAGAGTTAACCTTGATTGCAGGGTTGGCATAGAAGTTTGTTTCTTGTCAAAATAAATCAGGACCCTACTCAGGTGTTAGACTAAACCATGGCTCCTCCTCTGCCTGCCGTTCTGCAGCTAAAACACAAATACAGAGAGGACATTTATTCATTTAGCAGAGGAAGCTGTAGCAGAGGAAGCTGTAGCAGAGGAAGCTGTAGCAGAGGAAGCTGTAGCAGAGGAAGCTGTAGCAGAGGAAGCTGGACACGCTCACATTTGAAATCTGAACATGGTTATGACATTTGCATCGCGTTTTAGCTGTGTATTTTCTCTCCCTCTTTTCTCTCTTTTTTCACTCCTCTTCTTTCCCTCCCTCCCCCCTTCCCTTCTGTCTCTTTCCCTTCTTCTTCCGCTTCCCCCCTTCCTTTCTCTCAGGGCGAAGGTAGGGGAGCTGCTTCCTCAGGTCTCGTCTCCCAAGATTCACCTCCAGTATGCTAAGGCCAAGGAGGTGGACGGCAGGTTAGGGTTAGCCTCTGTCGGTCTGTGTGTGTGTTTGTACCATACCGTTATTGGTGTTGTGTCTGTGAGGGCCAGTCCACTTGACCTCAATGCTGCCACAGGTACCAGGAGGCAGCACAGGCTTATGAAAGTGCCAGGGACTGGGACAGCCTGATCCGGGTGCTTCTGGAACACCTCAACAGCCCTGAGGAGGCCGTGCGCATTGTCAGGGAAACACAGAGCATCGATGGAGCCAAGATGGTTGCCAGGTGAGGTTCATGGAGCAGCATGGGACCTAACACAACATCTCGTAATGGTAAACATGCAATTACAGTGTGTGCATGTGTGAGTTCACAGATTTTTCCTGCGTTTGAATGACTATGGCTCAGCCATCCAGTTCTTGGTCCTGTCGCACTGCAACGACGAGGCCTTCCAGCTCGCACAGCAGCACAGGCAGATGGAGCTGTATGCTGACATCATAGGTGTGTGTGCTGACATCATAGGTGTGTGTGTGCTGACATCATAGGTGTATTTGTGCTGACATCATAGGTGTGTTTGTGCTGACATCATAGGTGTGTGTGTGCTGACATCATAGGTGTGTGTGTGCTGACATCATAGGTGTGTGTGTGCTGACATCATAGGTGTGTGTGCTGACATCATAGGTGTGTTTGTGCTGACATCATAGGTGTGTGTGTGCTGACATCATAGGTGTGTGTGTGCTGACATCATAGGTGTGTGTGTGCTGACATCATAGGTGTGTGTGCTGACATCATAGGTGTGTGTGTGCTGACATTATAGGTGTGTATGTGCTGACATCATAGGTGTGTATGTGCTGACATCATAGGTGTGTGTGTGCTGACATTATAGGTGTGTGTGTGCTGACATCATAGCTGACATCTAGACGTATTGAGTCTGTAGTAGGTTTAAAGTGTTTGTTGTGTGGTAGGTGTATAGTGTTGAGTCCGTGTGTGGTAGGTGTATAGAGTCTAAAGCCTTGAGTCTGTGTGTGGTAGGTGTATAGTGTTGAGTCTAAAGTGTTGTGTGTGTGTTTGTGTGTGTGGTAGGTGCATAGAGTCTAAAGTGTTGAGTCTGTGTGTGGTAGGTGTATAGAGTCTAAAGCCTTGAGTCTGTGTGTGGTAGGCTCAGAGGCGACCCAGGAGGACTACCAAAGCATTGCTCTGTACTTTGAGGCGGAGAAGACACACCTGCAGGCTGGCAGGTTCTTCCAGAAATGTGGCCAGTACAGCCGAGTATGTCTGTCTGTCTGTCTCTCTGTCTGTCTGTCTGTCTGTCTGTCTGTCTGTCTGTCTGTGTGTCTTTGTGTGTCTCTCTATCTATCTCTGTTTCTCTCTCTCTCTTTTTTTTACTTGTTTTTTTTCTTTTCTTAGTTTGATTGGAAAGTAAAATTGGAACGTGAAATTGTAAGCAAAATGGGTTTGTTTAAATATGAAATGGGTGGTGTGGTGAAACTGCTTGGTTAGCTGGCAGTTTTAACTGCCCAATAAAAGTATTGTCAAAGTCAAAGTCTCTCTCTCTGTTTCTCTCTCTCAGGCCCTAAAGCATTTCCTCAAATGTCCCAACTCTGATGATAACCTGGCCATAGAGATGGCTATTGAGACTGTGAGTAATACCGATATGTTGGTATCATATTTGCTAAGGAAGTTTGTGTGTGAGAAGAATAATTACTGTGTGTGTGAGAGAAGGTGGGGCAGGCTAAAGAGGACTCCTTGACGAACCAGCTGATAGACTACCTCATGGGAGAGAGTGATGGCATGCCAAAGGTAATCAATACTTCTCCACTTGATCTTCATATTTAATCAATCTGACTCACTCAATTTAGGTATATTTCCTTTATCCCTCCTCTGGTTTGTGTTTCTAGTCTCTGTTTCCATGTCCAGTTTTATTCAACCTTACTGTTCCACACAGTTAAAGGAGATATGATGAAGGGGAGGGGGTGAGCCATTTTAGAATGTTTGGAATTCTACTCTATGAAATGCAATTTGATTGGCTGACCCCACATCATGGCCTGACCCCTTTCCCAGGATGCCAAGTACCTGTTCCGCCTTTACATGGCCCTGCAGCAGTACAGGGAGGCGGCCCGCACTGCTATCATCATCGCCCGCGAGGAGCAGTCTGCAGGTAGACGACAGATTAGTTAAACCTAACCCACAGCAGCTAGCCCCAAACCTACCAGACACACAGCAGCTAGCCCCAACCTATGGGGGAAATTCTGATGACACTGTACTTGAACAGTCAAGATGCCGGATTAATACCAATTATTTATGTGTTTACCTCTGTGTGTGTGTGTACGGTACATTACCAAACAGAGCGCTCTATTGATCGATATATTGCAGGACAAATATCATTTAGAAGACGCTCTTATCCAGAGCTCTTATCCAGAGCTCTCATCATATAGTCATTTAGCAGACGCTCTTATCCAGAGTTCTTATCCAGAGCTCTCATCATATAGTCATTTAGCAGACGCTCTTATCCAGAGTTCTTATCCAGAGCTCTCATCATATAGTCATTTAGCAGACGCTCTTATCCAGAGTTCTTATCCAGAACTCTTATCATATAGTCATTTAGCAGACGCTCTTATCAGGAAGTTCTTATCCAGAACTCTTATCATATAGTCATTTAGCAGACGCTCTTATCAGGAAGTTCTTATCCAGAACTCTTATCATATAGTCATTTAGCAGACGCTCTTATCAGGAAGTTCTTATCGATATAAACTTCCGTCACATTCTCCTAAGACATTACGATGCCAGTTGAAACAACACAGCCCCAGAACCTGAAAACCCTAACCAGAACCAATCTCAAAGCTCCTTCCAGGTGATAAAACTCTGGAAATTGACCATCCAAAATGGTCAACTGACCTTTTGTGGGGTCATTCACCCTCAGTAATAGTTGTGTGAACATTGTGTTTGTTTAAGGGAACTACCGCCATGCCCATGACGTACTGTTCAGCATGTACACAGAGCTGAAGACTCAGGAGATCAAGATACCAGCTGAGATGAACACCAACCTGATGATACTGCACTCCTACATACTGGTCAAGGTCTGGTCACACACAGACACACACTCTGTTGCTGATATACACATGCTGATACACAGTCATGCTGATACACACTGTTGTGATGGTTGTGTGGAGGACGTGGGGCTGTGTGAGTCATGGTAGTAGTTGTTGTTTCAGGTCCATGTAAAGAGAGGAGACCACCTTAAGGGGGCTCGCATGCTCATCAGAGTCTCTAACAACATCAGCAAGTTCCCCTCTCGTAAGTTACTCTCTACTAACCTCACAATCCACATTTGTCCTTGGTCATCAAGTCACGACTTTGGTGGTGTTTCTGATAGGCTGGTGGCATTTAACTCTGTATAACTGGCATATAACTCTGTATGACTATTGCCATGCCAGAAAACGTCCCTCCCCTTACCCAAAAAATATATTAAAGTATAATATAAGTGTACTAAATGGATAGTACACCTTTAGTTCACTTTTGATATACTTTTAAGTATGCTTTGAAAATAGTTCACTTTTTATATACTTTTATAGCCTGGCTGCCAGCCCAACTTCTCCCTGCCCACAAAAAAATGTGGTCGGGAAGTTGGGTCTGGAGGGTCTCGTATTGGGAACAACTACATAAAACCAGGATCTGGGCGGACCAATGAAATTGCCAGGGCCGGCTTTATACGATGATGGACAGATGATCAACAGTAACGTAATCAACAACGTCACGAAAGAGCCCTTGGGTTGAATTTGTTTTCAACAAACAACATATCACGTTGCTCTGATTGGTTGTAAGTCTATCCAATTGAGCGAAGAGGCATTTGTTTTACGAGTTAGGTTGAAACACGCCCCATAGTCACAGCCCAACGGAGAGTTTTCAGACTCATATTCTGACTAGAATTATGAGTATGACAACTTCAGGCTAATACTTTTAAGTATTCTTTGAAAATAGTTCCCTTTTGATATACTTATATACAGTCCAGTCCATAAATATTTGGACATAGACACCATTTTCATCATTTTGGCTCTGTATTCCATCACAATGGATTTGAAATGAAACAATCAAGATGTGCTTTAAGTGCAGACTTTCAGCTTTACTTTCAGGGTATTTACATCCAAATCAGGTGAACGGTGTAGGAATTACAACACATTTGATATGTGGCCCCCCCCTTTTTAAGGGACCAAAAGTATTAGGACAATTGGCTGCTCAGCTGTTCCATGGCCAGGTGTATGTTATTCCCTCATAAAGGGAGTTCGTCCTTTCATTGACAAGGAGCAGATAAAAGGTCTAGAGTTCATTACAAGTATGGTATTTGTGTTTGGAATCTGTTGCTGTCAACTCTCAATATGAAGTCCAAAGAGCTGTCACCATCAGTGAAGCAAGCCATCGTTAGGCTGAAAAAACAAACCTATCAGAGAGATGGCAAAAACAGGTGTGGCCAAATCAACTGTTTGGTACATTCTTAAAAAGAAAAAACGCACTGGTGAGCTCAGCAACACCAAAAGACCCGGAAGACCACGGAAAACAACTGTGGTGGATGACAGAAGAATTCTTTCCCTGGTGAAGAAAAACCCCTTCACAACAGTTGGCCAGATCAAGAACACTCTTCAGGAGGTAGGCGTATCTGTGTCAAAGTCAACAATTAAGAGAAGACTTCACCAGAGTAAATACAGAGGGTTCACCACAAGATGTAAACCATTGGTGAGTCTCAAAAACAGGAAGACCAGATTAGAGTTTGCCAAAAAACATCTAAAAGAGCCTGTACAGTTCTGGAACAACATCCTATGGACAGATGAGACCAAGATCAACTTGTACCAGAATGATGGGAAGAGAAGAGTATGGGGAAGGGAAGGGAAGGGAAGGAACTGCTCATGATCCAAAGCATACCATCTCATCAGTGAAGCATGGTGGAGGTAGTGTTATGGCGTGGGCATGTATGGCTGCCAATGGAACTGGTTCCCTTGTATTTATCGATGATGTGACTGCTGACAAATGCAGTAGGATGAATTCTGAAATGTTTTGGGCAATATTATCTGCTCAGATTCAGCCAAATGCTTCAGAACTCATAGGACGGTGCTTCACAGTGCAGATGGATAATGACCCGAAGCATACTGCGAAAGCAACCGAAGAGTTTTTTAAGGCAAAGAAGTGGAATGTTCTGCAATGGCCAAGTCAATCACCTGACTTAAATCCAATTGAGCATGCATTTCACTTGCTAAAGACAAAACTGAAGGGAAAATGCCCCATAGCTAGCATAGCTCGATAACCTAGCTAGCATCGCAGTGCAGCGTCATCTACTGTTCTGGCGGTGAATTGTTTTCAACACGCAGAGCCAACGGAGTAGTATAAATTCAACCAGTCCGTCCGACTCCGTCCGACTCCGTGCGTGCGTCTGTCCGTTAACGGAGACGCAGATGTATAAATCGGCCTTAACGTGTACTAAATGACCTAAAAAGTGGGCCAATTCAGTTTACTTAGTACAAAAATAGTATATAAATAAGTACACTGCTAGTATACTTAAAGTACCATGATAACAGTATACTTTTTATACTTAAGTATACTTACAAATTAAACTTGAAGTATACTTATTTTTCGTAAGGGTCAGTATGCATGCGCCTCGTCCATTAACTGTTTATAGTGGTACAATCCCTTCTCAACGTGAGAAAAGCAAGGTTTGGCGTGTGAGCAAGGTTAACTGGTTTAAATACATGTCTCTCGGTGAATACGTGAGACTTAAATCCTGCTAACTTTTGTGATCCTAACCCCGTGATCTAGGGTTAGACAAAGCACATATCCGACCCTCTCCAGAGATACACCCTTTCTCTCCACATCTTATGTGATGTTACATTAGTGTGCGGGCCTCATTTGTTTAGGAGTGTGTGTATGTTTGCAGACATTGTGCCCATCCTGACGTCGGCAGTGATCGAGTGTCACCGTGCCGGTCTGAGAAACTCTGCCTTCAGCTTTGCTGCCATGCTGATGAGACCAGAGTACCGCAACAAGATCGACCCCAAGTACAGAAAGAAGATAGAGGCCATGGTTCGGTGAGCACACTGTCATTCCTGTTGGAGGGTTTAGGTTGGATGTTGATCTGTGAGCTGACCTTTAATTAAAATCCTCACCTCTTCACTCCCTCTCACCACCCCCCTCCCCCTCCAGTCGTCCAGATACCTCAGAGGTGGATGAGGAGAACACTCCGTGCCCCTCTTGTGGCTTCCAGCTGCCCCAGAATGAATTGCTGTGTATCTCCTGCAAGAACAACCTGCCCTACTGCATAGCTACAGTAAGCACATACAACCTGCCCTACTGCATAGCTACAGTAAGCATATACAACCTTCCCTACTGCATAACTACAGCAAGCACATACAACCTTCCCTACTGCATAACTACAGTAAGCACATACGACCTGCCCTATTGCATAGCTATACCCTTCCTGTGCATAGCTACACTTGGAGATACTAACTTTCTCCTCATCGTGTGCTTACTTCCTGTAAGGGGCGTCACATGATCAAGGAAGACTGGTCAGTGTGTCCTCACTGTGAGTTCCCTGCTCTCTACTCCCAGTTCATCTTGTGAGTAACACACACACAGAAAATAATGAAAAATCCCTACAAATACAGATATATATTAAAGTTTATGATTCAATTAGTCACATTTTATCATTCTGCTGAATATTTGTGTTTTCTGTGTTTACTTGTATAGGCTGTTGGAAACAGAGACTGTGTGTCCGATGTGTTCTGAGAGTTTGAGTGTGAATCAGGTGAAGAAAATCTCAGACTGCTCCAACTACCTGCAACCTGACCAGGTGGAGAACTGATACAGGTACACAGACACTACAAAGCTTCGAACACAGGAGTTTTTACATTAGATCTACTTTTTTGCATTTAACTCTCATGATTTGCCTAAAAGCAACTTTATTCAGTTAATACATTTTCCATTGGAAGGAGGCTGCTAGGGACTCATCAGGAGTGTTGTAGCTGAAGGTAGTAAGGATAACTGCTAACCTTTAGTCTCATACAGGCTGATAATGTCATGGTGGGGCTGACCTTAGCTTTCATGTGGGAGAAGGCAGATTCACATAGGAAGGTTGGTCTCCTCTAATCATAGGCTCCATAACATCTCGGTCATTCCCCTGGATCTTCACTGCAGTTATGTCCAGGTGAAAGAGCAATACAACATCAGTCAAACCCAGCCGAGATGTTCTGAACTTTAGTGGACAGGGTTGAGTAACCCCCCTGACCCAACCCAGCTGTTGATGAGCTGGATCTTTGCCTTAACAGTTCAGAAAGCTGCCGAGTAGCAGCTCCCGAGGGCAGCTTACTCAGCAGTCACAGTTCAGGTTACAGTTGGTAGCTCACCCCTAAAAGCATTCATAGATTGGATCATGATTTGAAACCTTTCTACTCAATGTGTGATGCCCTACAGTGGCAAACAGATGAGAGTTTACCACAGAGTTTGGGATGAAAGAAGAATTATCCAATCATTTGTGCTCACCATGCGAGCTCTCTGCAGTGATGGACTGGTTGGGTAGCCCTGTTCTGATGAAACTCATACATCCTCAGACAGTCATACTATCAATGCTTGTTATTCATAACAAGTTTCACAAATTGTTTGAATTTAATATAATAATTTGTCAAAACAGGCTACCTTGATGTGTCGGCTGCTGTTGGTGTTTGGATCATCAACCGCATCCACAATCGCCTTTTACAAACCCTCAACCTATGTGAACTGTCACCTTTTATAAACCCTAACCATTTCAAAACTGTAACCCTTTATAAAACCCCAAACCTATATAAACTGTGTGGATTCTGATTTCCTTTGTTTTTTCAGGCTGTGGAGGCCCATTTATATCCAGTTACCTAAAACATTAAGGTATTACTGTACATAAAAATAAATCCAGAACTGCTTGTTACATTCTGATAGAAATCTTTTCAATACTTTCACAATTTTATCAAATTAAAATGCTTAATTTTAATCCTCAAATGAATATTTTTCTTCATAAAATAAACAATGTGTAAAACAACGTGTAGACTTTTAATCATTATACTCTGTTCAAGCGATTTGCCTTTACGACCACAGGGACATCCCACACATACCTAACCCTATCAGACACACCCCACTCTTCCTTTTATATTGCTTTTGGTTCTTTCGTTTTTTTATGTTTTATTTGATGAAGCAAGTGAATTGTTGTACTGAAGTGTTGCTGAATTGGCAGTGCATATTCTTTATTATTTTGTTCATATTGTAATATCTTATGTGACGAGTACAATTATAAACATGTTTCTTTGTTTTCATTTGTGTAACCCAGGAAGGATTTGTCATAGTGTAGTCAATGTACAGACTTAAGTTTTTATGCAATTATCTAGAATTCGGATGGCTGGGGGAGTACAGATCAAGAGTGGATGGTTGGGGTGTACTGTGAAAGAACTGTTGGGCTTATATACAATTAATGTGTTTTAAAAGAAGTTTACAGTTGGCTAAGAAGCTTGATACAGTGAATGTTGATTCAACTCCATTTGTTAGAGATGCCACCTGTAGTTTTATGACACCTAACTAGGAAAAATCTCCAAATCCAGTCCAAAACACGCCCGTAGAGGGGACTCTGATGAACAGGCCAGGCTAAGTTTGGGGCCTCTGGGGCCTTCCTAGGCAGAGTTATGGGCCAGACAAAGGGGAGGGCGAATTTGGTCCAAAAAATCTCAAAATTCAATCCAAAACACGCCCGTAGAGGGGACTCTGATGAACAGGCCAGGCCAAGTTTGGGGCCTCTGGGGCCTTCCTAGGCAGAGTTATGGGCCCGACAAAAGGGGAGGGCGAATTTGGTCCAAAAAATCTCCAAATTCAATTCAAAACACGCCCGTAGAGGGGACTCTGATGAACAGGCCAGGCCAAGTTTGGGGCCTCTGGGGCCTTCCTAGGCAGAGTTATGGGCCCGACAAAAGGGGAGGGCGAATTTGGTCCAAAAATCTCCAAATCCAATCCAAAACATGCTCTTAGAGGGGACTCTGATGAACAGGCCAGGCTAAGTTTGGGGCCTCTGGGGCCTTCCTAGGCAGAGTTATGGGCCCGACAAAGGGGGAGGGCGAATTTGGGCCAAAAAATCTCCAAATTCAATCCAAAACACGCCCGTAGAGGGGACTCTGATGAACAGGCCAGGCCAAGTTTGGGGCCTCTGGGGCCTTCTTAGGCAGAGTTATGGGCCCGACAAAAGGGGAGGGCGAATTTGGTCCAAAAATCTCCAAATCCAATCCAAAACATGCTCTTAGAGGGGACTCTGATGAACAGGCCAGGCCAAGTTTGGGGGCTCTGGGGCCTTCCAAGGCAGAGTTATTGGCCAGACAAAAGGGGAGGGCGAATTTGGTCCAAAAAATCTCAAAATTCAATCCAAAACACGCACGTAGATGGGACTCTGGTGAACAGGCCAGGCCAAGTTTGGGGCCTCTGGGGCCTTCCTAGGCAGAGTTATGGGCCCGACAAAAGGGGAGGGCGAATTTGGGCCAAAAAATCTCCAAATTCAATCCAAAACACGCCCGTAGAGGGGACTCTGATGAACAGGCCAGGCCAAGTTTGGGGCCTCTGGGGCCTTCCTAGGCAGAGTTATGGGCCCGACAAAAGGGGAGGGCGAATTTGGTCCAAAAATCTCCAAATCCAATCCAAAACATGCTCTTAGAGGGGACTCTGATGAACAGGCCAGGCCAAGTTTGGGGCCTCTGGAGGCTTCCTAAGCAGAGTTATGGGCCCGACAAAAGGGGAGGGCGAATTTGGTCCAAAAAATCTCCAAATTCAATTCAAAACACGCCCGTAGAGGGGACTCTGATGAACAGGCCAGGCCAAGTTTGGGGCCTCTGGGGGCTTCCTAAGCAGAGTTATGGGCCCGACAAAAGGGCAGGGCGAATTTGGTCCAAAAAATCTCCAAATTCAATTCAAAACACGCCCGTAGAGGGGACTCTGGTGAACAGGCCAGGCCAAGTTTGGGGGCTCTGGGGCCTTCCAAGGCAGAGTTATTGGCCCGACAAAAGGGGAGGGCGAATTTGGTCCAAAAAATCTCAAAATTCAATCCAAAACACGCACGTAGATGGGACTCTGGTGAACAGGCCAGGCCAAGTTTGGGGCCTCTGGGGCCTTCCTAGGCAGAGTTATGGGCCCGACAAAAGGGGAGGGCGAATTTGGTCCAAAAATCTCCAAATCCAATCCAAAACATGCTCTTAGAGGCGACTCTGATGAACAGGCCAGGCCAAGTTTGGGGCCTCTGGAGCCTTCCTAGGCAGAGTTATGGGCCCGACAAAAGGGGAGGGCGAATTTGGTCCAAAAAATCTCCAAATCCAATCCAAAACACGCCCGTAGAGGGGACTCTGATGAACAGGCCAGGCTAAGTTTGGGGCCTCTGGGGCCTTCCTAGGCAGAGTTATGGGCCCGACAAAGGGGAGGGCGAATTTGGTCCAAAAATCTCCAAATCCAATCCAAAACATGCTCTTAGAGGGGACTCTGATGAACAGGCCAGGCCAAGTTTGGGGCCTCTGGGGGCTTCCTAGGCAGAGTTATGGGCCCGACAAAAGGGCAGGGCAAATATGGTCCAAAAAATCTTCAAATCCAGTTCAAAAAGTGCCCGTAGAGGGGACTCTGATGAACAGACCAGGCCAAGTTTGGGGCCTCTGGGGGCTTCCTAGGCAGAGTTATGGGCCCGACAAAAGGGCAGGGCGAATATGGTCCAAAAAATCTCCAAATCCAGTTCAAAAAGTGCCCGTAGAGGGGACTCTGATGAACAGGCCAGGCCAAGTTTTGGGCCTCTGGGGCCTTCCTAGGCAGAGTTATGGGCCTGACAAAGGGGCAGGGCGAATTTGGTCCCAAAAATCTCCAAATCCAATCCAAAACATGCTCTTAGAGGGGACTCTGATGAACAGGCCAGGCCAAGTTTGGGGCCTCTGGAGGCTTCCTAAGCAGAGTTATGGGCCCGACAAAAGGGGAGGGCGAATTTGGTCCAAAAAATCTCCAAATTCAATTCAAAACACGCCCGTAGAGGGGACTCTGATGAACAGGCCAGGCCAAGTTTGGGGCCTCTGGGGCCTTCCTAGGCAGAGTTATGGGCCCGACAAAAGGGGAGGGCGAATTTGGTCCAAAAATCTCCAAATCCAATCCAAAACATGCTCTTAGAGGGGACTCTGATGAACAGGCCAGGCTAAGTTTGGGGCCTCTGGGGCCTTCCTAGGCAGAGTTATGGGCCCGACAAAGGGGGAGGGCGAATTTGGGCCAAAAAATCTCCAAATTCAATCCAAAACACGCCCGTAGAGGGGACTCTGATGAACAGGCCAGGCCAAGTTTGGGGCCTCTGGGGCCTTCCTAGGCAGAGTTATGGGCCCGACAAAAGGGGAGGGCGAATTTGGTCCAAAAATCTCCAAATCCAATCCAAAACATGCTCTTAGAGGGGACTCTGATGAACAGGCCAGGCCAAGTTTGGGGCCTCTGGAGGCTTCCTAAGCAGAGTTATGGGCCCGACAAAAGGGGAGGGCGAATTTGGTCCAAAAAATCTCCAAATTCAATTCAAAACACGCCCGTAGAGGGGACTCTGATGAACAGGCCAGGCCAAGTTTGGGGCCTCTGGGGCCTTCCTAGGCAGAGTTATGGGCCCGACAAAAGGGGAGGGCGAATTTGGTCCAAAAATCTCCAAATCCAATCCAAAACATGCTCTTAGAGGGGACTCTGATGAACAGGCCAGGCCAAGTTTGGGGCCTCTGGAGGCTTCCTAAGCAGAGTTATGGGCCCGACAAAAGGGGAGGGCGAATTTGGTCCAAAAAATCTCCAAATTCAATTCAAAACACGCCCGTAGAGGGGACTCTGATGAACAGGCCAGGCCAAGTTTGGGGCCTCTGGGGCCTTCCTAGGCAGAGTTATGGGCCCGACAAAAGGGGAGGGCGAATTTGGTCCAAAAATCTCCAAATCCAATCCAAAACATGCTCTTAGAGGGGACTCTGATGAACAGGCCAGGCCAAGTTTGGGGCCTCTGGAGGCTTCCTAAGCAGAGTTATGGGCCCGACAAAAGGGGAGGGCGAATTTGGTCCAAAAAATCTCCAAATTCAATTCAAAACACGCCCGTAGAGGGGACTCTGATGAACAGGCCAGGCCAAGTTTGGGGCCTCTGGGGCCTTCCTAGGCAGAGTTATGGGCCCGACAAAAGGGGAGGGCGAATTTGGTCCAAAAATCTCCAAATCCAATCCAAAACATGCTCTTAGAGGGGACTCTGATGAACAGGCCAGGCTAAGTTTGGGGCCTCTGGGGCCTTCCTAGGCAGAGTTATGGGCCCGACAAAAGGGGAGGGCGAATTTGGTCCAAAAAATCTCCAAATCCAATCCAAAACACGCCCGTAGAGGGGACTCTGATGAACAGGCCAGGCCAAGTTTGGGGCCTCTGGGGCCTTCCTAGGCAGAGTTATGGGCCCGACAAAAGGGGAGGGCGAATTTGGTCCAAAAATCTCCAAATCCAATCCAAAACATGCTCTTAGAGGGGACTCTGATGAACAGGCCAGGCCAAGTTTGGGGCCTCTGGGGCCTTCCTAGGCAGAGTTATGGGCCCGACAAAAGGGCAGGGCAAATATGGTCCAAAAAATCTTCAAATCCAGTTCAAAAAGTGCCCGTAGAGGGGACTCTGATGAACAGACCAGGCCAAGTTTGGGGCCTCTGGAGGCTTCCTAAGCAGAGTTATGGGCCCGACAAAAGGGGAGGGCGAATTTGGTCCAAAAAATCTCCAAATTCAATTCAAAACACGCCCGTAGAGGGGACTCTGATGAACAGGCCAGGCCAAGTTTGGGGCCTCTGGGGCCTTCCTAGGCAGAGTTATGGGCCCGACAAAAGGGGAGGGCGAATTTGGTCCAAAAATCTCCAAATCCAATCCAAAACATGCTCTTAGAGGGGACTCTGATGAACAGGCCAGGCCAAGTTTGGGGCCTCTGGGGGCTTCCTAGGCAGAGTTATGGGCCCGACAAAAGGGGAGGGCGAATATGGTCCAAAAAATCTTCAAATCCAGTTCAAAAAGTGCCCGTAGAGGGGACTCTGATGAACAGACCAGGCCAAGTTTGGGGCCTCTGGGGGCTTCCTAGGCAGAGTTATGGGCCCGACAAAAGGGCAGGGCGAATATGGTCCAAAAAATCTCCAAATCCAGTTCAAAAAGTGCCCGTAGAGGGGACTCTGATGAACAGGCCAGGCCAAGTTTTGGGCCTCTGGGGCCTTCCTAGGCAGAGTTATGGGCCTGACAAAGGGGCAGGGCGAATTTGGTCCCAAAAATCTCCAAATCCAATCCAAAACATGCTCTTAGAGGGGACTCTGATGAACAGGCCAGGCCAAGTTTGGGGCCTCTGGAGGCTTCCTAAGCAGAGTTATGGGCCCGACAAAAGGGGAGGGCGAATTTGGTCCAAAAAATCTCCAAATTCAATTCAAAACACGCCCGTAGAGGGGACTCTGATGAACAGGCCAGGCCAAGTTTGGGGCCTCTGGGGGCTTCCTAAGCAGAGTTATGGGCCCGACAAAAGGGGAGGGCGAATTTGGTCCAAAAATCTCCCAATCCAATCCAAAACATGCTCTTAGAGGGGACTCTGATGAACAGGCCAGGCCAAGTTTGGGGCCTCTGGAGGCTTCCTAGGCAGAGTTATGGGCCCGACAAAAGGGGAGGGCGAATTTGGTCCCAAAAATCTCCAAATCCAATCCAAAACATGCTCTTAGAGGGGACTCTGATGAACAGGCCAGGCCAAGTTTGGGGCCTCTGGAGGCTTCCTAAGCAGAGTTATGGGCCCGACAAAAGGGGAGGGCGAATTTGGTCCAAAAAATCTCCAAATTCAATTCAAAACACGCCCGTAGAGGGGACTCTGATGAACAGGCCAGGCCAAGTTTGGGGCCTCTGGGGCCTTCCTAGGCAGAGTTATGGGCCCGACAAAAGGGGAGGGCGAATTTGGTCCAAAAATCTCCAAATCCAATCCAAAACATGCTCTTAGAGGGGACTCTGATGAACAGGCCAGGCCAAGTTTGGGGCCTCTGGAGGCTTCCTAAGCAGAGTTATGGGCCCGACAAAAGGGGAGGGCGAATTTGGTCCAAAAAATCTCCAAATTCAATTCAAAACACGCCCGTAGAGGGGACTCTGATGAACAGGCCAGGCCAAGTTTGGGGCCTCTGGGGCCTTCCTAGGCAGAGTTATGGGCCCGACAAAAGGGGAGGGCGAATTTGGTCCAAAAATCTCCAAATCCAATCCAAAACATGCTCTTAGAGGGGACTCTGATGAACAGGCCAGGCTAAGTTTGGGGCCTCTGGGGCCTTCCTAGGCAGAGTTATGGGCCCGACAAAAGGGGAGGGCGAATTTGGTCCAAAAAATCTCCAAATCCAATCCAAAACACGCCCGTAGAGGGGACTCTGATGAACAGGCCAGGCCAAGTTTGGGGCCTCTGGGGCCTTCCTAGGCAGAGTTATGGGCCCGACAAAAGGGGAGGGCGAATTTGGTCCAAAAATCTCCAAATCCAATCCAAAACATGCTCTTAGAGGGGACTCTGATGAACAGGCCAGGCCAAGTTTGGGGCCTCTGGGGCCTTCCTAGGCAGAGTTATGGGCCCGACAAAAGGGCAGGGCAAATATGGTCCAAAAAATCTTCAAATCCAGTTCAAAAAGTGCCCGTAGAGGGGACTCTGATGAACAGACCAGGCCAAGTTTGGGGCCTCTGGGGGCTTCCTAAGCAGAGTTATGGGCCCGACAAAAGGGGAGGGCGAATTTGGTCCAAAAATCTCCAAATCCAATCCAAAACATGCTCTTAGAGGGGACTCTGATGAACAGGCCAGGCCAAGTTTGGGGCCTCTGGAGGCTTCCTAGGCAGAGTTATGGGCCCGACAAAAGGGGAGGGCGAATTTGGTCCCAAAAATCTCCAAATCCAATCCAAAACATGCTCTTAGAGGGGACTCTGATGAACAGGCCAGGCCAAGTTTGGGGCCTCTGGAGGCTTCCTAAGCAGAGTTATGGGCCCGACAAAAGGGGAGGGCGAATTTGGTCCAAAAAATCTCCAAATTCAATTCAAAACACGCCCGTAGAGGGGACTCTGTAAACAGGCCAGGCCAAGTTTGGGGCCTCTGGGGCCTTCCTAGGCAGAGTTATGGGCCCGACAAAAGGGGAGGGCGAATTTGGTCCAAAAATCTCCAAATCCAATCCAAAACATGCTCTTAGAGGGGACTCTGATGAACAGGCCAGGCCAAGTTTGGGGCCTCTGGAGGCTTCCTAAGCAGAGTTATGGGCCCGACAAAAGGGGAGGGCGAATTTGGTCCAAAAAATCTCCAAATTCAATTCAAAACACGCCCGTAGAGGGGACTCTGATGAACAGGCCAGGCCAAGTTTGGGGCCTCTGGGGCCTTCCTAGGCAGAGTTATGGGCCCGACAAAAGGGGAGGGCGAATTTGGTCCAAAAATCTCCAAATCCAATCCAAAACATGCTCTTAGAGGGGACTCTGATGAACAGGCCAGGCTAAGTTTGGGGCCTCTGGGGCCTTCCTAGGCAGAGTTATGGGCCCGACAAAAGGGGAGGGCGAATTTGGTCCAAAAAATCTCCAAATCCAATCCAAAACACGCCCGTAGAGGGGACTCTGATGAACAGGCCAGGCCAAGTTTGGGGCCTCTGGGGCCTTCCTAGGCAGAGTTATGGGCCCGACAAAAGGGGAGGGCGAATTTGGTCCAAAAATCTCCAAATCCAATCCAAAACATGCTCTTAGAGGGGACTCTGATGAACAGGCCAGGCCAAGTTTGGGGCCTCTGGGGCCTTCCTAGGCAGAGTTATGGGCCCGACAAAAGGGCAGGGCAAATATGGTCCAAAAAATCTTCAAATCCAGTTCAAAAAGTGCCCGTAGAGGGGACTCTGATGAACAGACCAGGCCAAGTTTGGGGCCTCTGGAGGCTTCCTAAGCAGAGTTATGGGCCCGACAAAAGGGGAGGGCGAATTTGGTCCAAAAAATCTCCAAATTCAATTCAAAACACGCCCGTAGAGGGGACTCTGATGAACAGGCCAGGCCAAGTTTGGGGCCTCTGGGGCCTTCCTAGGCAGAGTTATGGGCCCGACAAAAGGGGAGGGCGAATTTGGTCCAAAAATCTCCAAATCCAATCCAAAACATGCTCTTAGAGGGGACTCTGATGAACAGGCCAGGCCAAGTTTGGGGCCTCTGGGGGCTTCCTAGGCAGAGTTATGGGCCCGACAAAAGGGCAGGGCGAATATGGTCCAAAAAATCTCCAAATCCAGTTCAAAAAGTGCCCGTAGAGGGGACTCTGATGAACAGGCCAGGCCAAGTTTTGGGCCTCTGGGGCCTTCCTAGGCAGAGTTATGGGCCCGACAAAAGGGCAGGGCGAATATGGTCCAAAAAATCTCCAAATCCAGTTCAAAAAGTGCCCGTAGAGGGGACTCTGATGAACAGGCCAGGCCAAGTTTTGGGCCTCTGGGGCCTTCCTAGGCAGAGTTATGGGCCTGACAAAGGGGCAGGGCGAATTTGGTCCCAAAAATCTCCAAATCCAATCCAAAACATGCTCTTAGAGGGGACTCTGATGAACAGGCCAGGCTAAGTTTGGGGCCTCTGGGGCCTTCCTAGGCAGAGTTATGGGCCCGACAAAAGGGGAGGGCGAATTTGGTCCAAAAATCTCCAAATCCAATCCAAAACATGCTCTTAGAGGGGACTCTGATGAACAGGCCAGGCCAAGTTTGGGGCCTCTGGAGGCTTCCTAAGCAGAGTTATGGGCCCGACAAAAGGGGAGGGCGAATTTGGTCCAAAAAATCTCCAAATTCAATTCAAAACACGCCCGTAGAGGGGACTCTGATGAACAGGCCAGGCCAAGTTTGGGGCCTCTGGGGGCTTCCTAAGCAGAGTTATGGGCCCGACAAAAGGGGAGGGCGAATTTGGTCCAGAAATCTCCCAATCCAATCCAAAACATGCTCTTAGAGGGGACTCTGATGAACAGGCCAGGCCAAGTTTGGGGCCTCTGGAGGCTTCCTAGGCAGAGTTATGGGCCCGACAAAAGGGGAGGGCGAATTTGGTCCCAAAAATCTCCAAATCCAATCCAAAACATGCTCTTAGAGGGGACTCTGATGAACAGGCCAGGCCAAGTTTGGGGCCTCTGGAGGCTTCCTAGGCAGAGTTATGGGCCCGACAAAAGGGGAGGGCGAATTTGGTCCCAAAAATCTCCAAATCCAATCCAAAACATGCTCTTAGAGGGGACTCTGATGAACAGGCCAGGCCAAGTTTGGGGCCTCTGGAGGCTTCCTAAGCAGAGTTATGGGCCCGACAAAAGGGGAGGGCGAATTTGGTCCAAAAAATCTCCAAATTCAATTCAAAACACGCCCGTAGAGGGGACTCTGATGAACAGGCCAGGCCAAGTTTGGGGCCTCTGGGGCCTTCCTAGGCAGAGTTATGGGCCCGACAAAAGGGGAGGGCGAATTTGGTCCAAAAATCTCCAAATCCAATCCAAAACATGCTCTTAGAGGGGACTCTGATGAACAGGCCAGGCTAAGTTTGGGGCCTCTGGGGCCTTCCTAGGCAGAGTTATGGGCCCGACAAAGGGGGAGGGCGAATTTGGGCCAAAAAATCTCCAAATTCAATCCAAAACATGCTCTTAGAGGGGACGCTGATGAACAGGCCAGGCTAAGTTTGGGGCCTCTGGGGCCTTCCTAGGCAGAGTTATGGGCCCGACAAAGGGGGAGGGCGAATTTGGTCCAAAAATCTCCAAATCCAATCCAAAACATGCTCTTAGAGGGGACGCTGATGAACAGGCCAGGCTAAGTTTGGGGCCTCTGGGGCCTTCCTAGGCAGAGTTATGGGCCCGACAAAGGGGGAGGGCGAATTTGGGCCAAAAAATCTCCAAATTCAATCCAAAACACGCCCGTAGAGGGGACTCTGATGAACAGGCCAGGCCAAGTTTGGGGCCTCTGGGGCCTTCCTAGGCAGAGTTATGGGCCCGACAAAAGGGGAGGGCGAATTTGGTCCAAAAATCTCCCAATCCAATCCAAAACATGCTCTTAGAGGGGACTCTGATGAACAGGCCAGGCCAAGTTTGGGGCCTCTGGAGGCTTCCTAGGCAGAGTTATGGGCCCGACAAAAGGGGAGGGCGAATTTGGTCCCAAAAATCTCCAAATCCAATCCAAAACATGCTCTTAGAGGGGACTCTGATGAACAGGCCAGGCCAAGTTTGGGGCCTCTGGAGGCTTCCTAGGCAGAGTTATGGGCCCCACAAAAGGGGAGGGCGAATTTGGTCCCAAAAATCTCCAAATCCAATCCAAAACACGCCCGTAGAGGGGACTCTGATGAACAGGCCAGGCTAAGTTTGGGGCCTCTGGGGCCTTCCTAGGCAGAGTTATGGGCCCGACAAAGGGGAGGGTGAATTTGGTCCAAAAAATCTCCAAATCCAATCCAAAACACGCCCGTAGAGGGGACTCTGATGAACAGGCCAGGCCAAGTTTGGGGCCTCTGGGGCCTTCCTAGGCAGAGTTATGGGCCCGACAAAAGGGGAGGGTGAATATGGTCCAAAAAATCTTCAAATCCAGTTCAAAAAGTGCCCGTAGAGGGGACTCTGATGAACAGACCAGGCCAAGTTTGGGGCCTCTGGGGGCTTCCTAGGCAGAGTTATGGGCCCGACAAAAGGGCAGGGCGAATATGGTCCAAAAAATCTCCAAATCCAGTTCAAAAAGTGCCCGTAGAGGGGACTCTGATGAACAGGCCAGGCCAAGTTTTGGGCCTCTGGGGCCTTCCTAGGCAGAGTTATGGGCCTGACAAAGGGGCAGGGCGAATTTGGTCCCAAAAATCTCCAAATCCAATCCAAAACATGCTCTTAGAGGGGACTCTGATGAACAGGCCAGGCCAAGTTTGGGGCCTCTGGAGGCTTCCTAAGCAGAGTTATGGGCCCGACAAAAGGGGAGGGCGAATTTGGTCCAAAAAATCTCCAAATTCAATTCAAAACACGCCCGTAGAGGGGACTCTGATGAACAGGCCAGGCCAAGTTTGGGGCCTCTGGGGGCTTCCTAAGCAGAGTTATGGGCCCGACAAAAGGGGAGGGCGAATTTGGTCCAAAAATCTCCCAATCCAATCCAAAACATGCTCTTAGAGGGGACTCTGATGAACAGGCCAGGCCAAGTTTGGGGCCTCTGGAGGCTTCCTAGGCAGAGTTATGGGCCCGACAAAAGGGGAGGGCGAATTTGGTCCCAAAAATCTCCAAATCCAATCCAAAACATGCTCTTAGAGGGGACTCTGATGAACAGGCCAGGCCAAGTTTGGGGCCTCTGGAGGCTTCCTAAGCAGAGTTATGGGCCCGACAAAAGGGGAGGGCGAATTTGGTCCAAAAAATCTCCAAATTCAATTCAAAACACGCCCGTAGAGGGGACTCTGATGAACAGGCCAGGCCAAGTTTGGGGCCTCTGGGGCCTTCCTAGGCAGAGTTATGGGCCCGACAAAAGGGGAGGGCGAATTTGGTCCAAAAATCTCCAAATCCAATCCAAAACATGCTCTTAGAGGGGACTCTGATGAACAGGCCAGGCCAAGTTTGGGGCCTCTGGAGGCTTCCTAAGCAGAGTTATGGGCCCAACAAAAGGGGAGGGCGAATTTGGTCCAAAAAATCTCCAAATTCAATTCAAAACACGCCCGTAGAGGGGACTCTGATGAACAGGCCAGGCCAAGTTTGGGGCCTCTGGGGCCTTCCTAGGCAGAGTTATGGGCCCGACAAAAGGGGAGGGCGAATTTGGTCCAAAAATCTCCAAATCCAATCCAAAACATGCTCTTAGAGGGGACTCTGATGAACAGGCCAGGCTAAGTTTGGGGCCTCTGGGGCCTTCCTAGGCAGAGTTATGGGCCCGACAAAAGGGGAGGGCGAATTTGGTCCAAAAAATCTCCAAATTCAATTCAAAACACGCCCGTAGAGGGGACTCTGATGAACAGGCCAGGCCAAGTTTGGGGCCTCTGGGGCCTTCCTAGGCAGAGTTATGGGCCCGACAAAAGGGGAGGGCGAATTTGGTCCAAAAATCTCCAAATCCAATCCAAAACATGCTCTTAGAGGGGACTCTGATGAACAGGCCAGGCTAAGTTTGGGGCCTCTGGGGCCTTCCTAGGCAGAGTTATGGGCCCGACAAAAGGGGAGGGCGAATTTGGTCCAAAAAATCTCCAAATCCAATCCAAAACACGCCCGTAGAGGGGACTCTGATGAACAGGCCAGGCCAAGTTTGGGGCCTCTGGGGCCTTCCTAGGCAGAGTTATGGGCCCGACAAAAGGGGAGGGCGAATTTGGTCCAAAAATCTCCAAATCCAATCCAAAACATGCTCTTAGAGGGGACTCTGATGAACAGGCCAGGCCAAGTTTGGGGCCTCTGGGGCCTTCCTAGGCAGAGTTATGGGCCCGACAAAAGGGCAGGGCAAATATGGTCCAAAAAATCTTCAAATCCAGTTCAAAAAGTGCCCGTAGAGGGGACTCTGATGAACAGACCAGGCCAAGTTTGGGGCCTCTGGAGGCTTCCTAAGCAGAGTTATGGGCCCGACAAAAGGGGAGGGCGAATTTGGTCCAAAAAATCTCCAAATTCAATTCAAAACACGCCCGTAGAGGGGACTCTGATGAACAGGCCAGGCCAAGTTTGGGGCCTCTGGGGCCTTCCTAGGCAGAGTTATGGGCCCGACAAAAGGGGAGGGCGAATTTGGTCCAAAAATCTCCAAATCCAATCCAAAACATGCTCTTAGAGGGGACTCTGATGAACAGGCCAGGCCAAGTTTGGGGCCTCTGGGGGCTTCCTAGGCAGAGTTATGGGCCCGACAAAAGGGCAGGGCGAATATGGTCCAAAAAATCTCCAAATCCAGTTCAAAAAGTGCCCGTAGAGGGGACTCTGATGAACAGGCCAGGCCAAGTTTTGGGCCTCTGGGGCCTTCCTAGGCAGAGTTATGGGCCCGACAAAAGGGCAGGGCGAATATGGTCCAAAAAATCTCCAAATCCAGTTCAAAAAGTGCCCGTAGAGGGGACTCTGATGAACAGGCCAGGCCAAGTTTTGGGCCTCTGGGGCCTTCCTAGGCAGAGTTATGGGCCTGACAAAGGGGCAGGGCGAATTTGGTCCCAAAAATCTCCAAATCCAATCCAAAACATGCTCTTAGAGGGGACTCTGATGAACAGGCAAGGCTAAGTTTGGGGCCTCTGGGGCCTTCCTAGGCAGAGTTATGGGCCCGACAAAAGGGGAGGGCGAATTTGGTCCAAAAATCTCCAAATCCAATCCAAAACATGCTCTTAGAGGGGACTCTGATGAACAGGCCAGGCCAAGTTTGGGGCCTCTGGAGGCTTCCTAAGCAGAGTTATGGGCCCGACAAAAGGGGAGGGCGAATTTGGTCCAAAAAATCTCCAAATTCAATTCAAAACACGCCCGTAGAGGGGACTCTGATGAACAGGCCAGGCCAAGTTTGGGGCCTCTGGGGGCTTCCTAAGCAGAGTTATGGGCCCGACAAAAGGGGAGGGCGAATTTGGTCCAGAAATCTCCCAATCCAATCCAAAACATGCTCTTAGAGGGGACTCTGATGAACAGGCCAGGCCAAGTTTGGGGCCTCTGGAGGCTTCCTAGGCAGAGTTATGGGCCCGACAAAAGGGGAGGGCGAATTTGGTCCCAAAAATCTCCAAATCCAATCCAAAACATGCTCTTAGAGGGGACTCTGATGAACAGGCCAGGCCAAGTTTGGGGCCTCTGGAGGCTTCCTAGGCAGAGTTATGGGCCCGACAAAAGGGGAGGGCGAATTTGGTCCCAAAAATCTCCAAATCCAATCCAAAACATGCTCTTAGAGGGGACTCTGATGAACAGGCCAGGCCAAGTTTGGGGCCTCTGGAGGCTTCCTAAGCAGAGTTATGGGCCCGACAAAAGGGGAGGGCGAATTTGGTCCAAAAAATCTCCAAATTCAATTCAAAACACGCCCGTAGAGGGGACTCTGATGAACAGGCCAGGCCAAGTTTGGGGCCTCTGGGGCCTTCCTAGGCAGAGTTATGGGCCCGACAAAAGGGGAGGGCGAATTTGGTCCAAAAATCTCCAAATCCAATCCAAAACATGCTCTTAGAGGGGACTCTGATGAACAGGCCAGGCTAAGTTTGGGGCCTCTGGGGCCTTCCTAGGCAGAGTTATGGGCCCGACAAAGGGGGAGGGCGAATTTGGGCCAAAAAATCTCCAAATTCAATCCAAAACATGCTCTTAGAGGGGACGCTGATGAACAGGCCAGGCTAAGTTTGGGGCCTCTGGGGCCTTCCTAGGCAGAGTTATGGGCCCGACAAAGGGGGAGGGCGAATTTGGTCCAAAAATCTCCAAATCCAATCCAAAACATGCTCTTAGAGGGGACGCTGATGAACAGGCCAGGCTAAGTTTGGGGCCTCTGGGGCCTTCCTAGGCAGAGTTATGGGCCCGACAAAGGGGGAGGGCGAATTTGGGCCAAAAAATCTCCAAATTCAATCCAAAACACGCCCGTAGAGGGGACTCTGATGAACAGGCCAGGCCAAGTTTGGGGCCTCTGGGGCCTTCCTAGGCAGAGTTATGGGCCCGACAAAAGGGGAGGGCGAATTTGGTCCAAAAATCTCCCAATCCAATCCAAAACATGCTCTTAGAGGGGACTCTGATGAACAGGCCAGGCCAAGTTTGGGGCCTCTGGAGGCTTCCTAGGCAGAGTTATGGGCCCGACAAAAGGGGAGGGCGAATTTGGTCCCAAAAATCTCCAAATCCAATCCAAAACATGCTCTTAGAGGGGACTCTGATGAACAGGCCAGGCCAAGTTTGGGGCCTCTGGAGGCTTCCTAGGCAGAGTTATGGGCCCCACAAAAGGGGAGGGCGAATTTGGTCCCAAAAATCTCCAAATCCAATCCAAAACACGCCCGTAGAGGGGACTCTGATGAACAGGCCAGGCTAAGTTTGGGGCCTCTGGGGCCTTCCTAGGCAGAGTTATGGGCCCGACAAAGGGGAGGGTGAATTTGGTCCAAAAAATCTCCAAATCCAATCCAAAACACGCCCGTAGAGGGGACTCTGATGAACAGGCCAGGCCAAGTTTGGGGCCTCTGGGGCCTTCCTAGGCAGAGTTATGGGCCCGACAAAAGGGGAGGGCGAATTTGGTCCAAAAATCTCCAAATCCAATCCAAAACATGCTCTTAGAGGGGACGCTGATGAACAGGCCAGGCTAAGTTTGGGGCCTCTGGGGCCTTCCTAGGCAGAGTTATGGGCCCGACAAAGGGGGAGGGCGAATTTGGTCCAAAAATCTCCAAATCCAATCCAAAACATGCTCTTAGAGGGGACGCTGATGAACAGGCCAGGCTAAGTTTGGGGCCTCTGGGGCCTTCCTAGGCAGAGTTATGGGCCCGACAAAGGGGGAGGGCGAATTTGGGCCAAAAAATCTCCAAATTCAATCCAAAACACGCCCGTAGAGGGGACTCTGATGAACAGGCCAGGCCAAGTTTGGGGCCTCTGGGGCCTTCCTAGGCAGAGTTATGGGCCCGACAAAAGGGGAGGGCGAATTTGGTCCAAAAATCTCCCAATCCAATCCAAAACATGCTCTTAGAGGGGACTCTGATGAACAGGCCAGGCCAAGTTTGGGGCCTCTGGAGGCTTCCTAGGCAGAGTTATGGGCCCGACAAAAGGGGAGGGCGAATTTGGTCCCAAAAATCTCCAAATCCAATCCAAAACATGCTCTTAGAGGGGACTCTGATGAACAGGCCAGGCCAAGTTTGGGGCCTCTGGAGGCTTCCTAGGCAGAGTTATGGGCCCCACAAAAGGGGAGGGCGAATTTGGTCCCAAAAATCTCCAAATCCAATCCAAAACACGCCCGTAGAGGGGACTCTGATGAACAGGCCAGGCTAAGTTTGGGGCCTCTGGGGCCTTCCTAGGCAGAGTTATGGGCCCGACAAAGGGGAGGGTGAATTTGGTCCAAAAAATCTCCAAATCCAATCCAAAACACGCCCGTAGAGGGGACTCTGATGAACAGGCCAGGCCAAGTTTGGGGCCTCTGGGGCCTTCCTAGGCAGAGTTATGGGCCCGACAAAAGGGGAGGGCGAATTTGGTCCAAAAATCTCCAAATCCAATCCAAAACATGCTCTTAGAGGGGACGCTGATGAACAGGCCAGGCTAAGTTTGGGGCCTCTGGGGCCTTCCTAGGCAGAGTTATGGGCCCGACAAAGGGGGAGGGCGAATTTGGGCCAAAAAATCTCCAAATTCAATCCAAAACACGCCCGTAGAGGGGACTCTGATGAACAGGCCAGGCTAAGTTTGGGGCCTCTGGGGCCTTCCTAGGCAGAGTTATGGTTCCCGACAAAGGGGAGGGCGAATTTGGTCCAAAAATCTCCAAATCCAATCCAAAACATGCTCTTAGAGGGGACTCTGATGAACAGGCCAGGCCAAGTTTGGGGCCTCTGGGGGCTTCCTAGGCAGAGTTATGGGCCCGACAAAAGGGCAGGGCGAATATGGTCCAAAAAATCTCCAAATCCAGTTCAAAAAGTGCCCGTAGAGGGGACTCTGATGAACAGGCCAGGCCAAGTTTTGGGCCTCTGGGGCCTTCCTAGGCAGAGTTATGGGCCTGACAAAGGGGCAGGGCGAATTTGGTCCCAAAAATCTCCAAATCCAATCCAAAACATGCTCTTAGAGGGGACTCTGATGAACAGGCCAGGCCAAGTTTGGGGCCTCTGGAGGCTTCCTAAGCAGAGTTATGGGCCCGACAAAAGGGGAGGGCGAATTTGGTCCAAAAAATCTCCAAATTCAATTCAAAACACGCCCGTAGAGGGGACTCTGATGAACAGGCCAGGCCAAGTTTGGGGCCTCTGGGGCCTTCCTAGGCAGAGTTATGGGCCCGACAAAAGGGGAGGGCGAATTTGGTCCAAAAATCTCCAAATCCAATCCAAAACATGCTCTTAGAGGGGACTCTGATGAACAGGCCAGGCTAAGTTTGGGGCCTCTGGGGCCTTCCTAGGCAGAGTTATGGGCCCGACAAAAGGGGAGGGCGAATTTGGTCCAAAAAATCTCCAAATTCAATTCAAAACACGCCCGTAGAGGGGACTCTGATGAACAGGCCAGGCCAAGTTTGGGGCCTCTGGGGCCTTCCTAGGCAGAGTTATGGGCCCGACAAAAGGGGAGGGCGAATTTGGTCCAAAAATCTCCAAATCCAATCCAAAACATGCTCTTAGAGGGGACTCTGATGAACAGGCCAGGCTAAGTTTGGGGCCTCTGGGGCCTTCCTAGGCAGAGTTATGGGCCCGACAAAAGGGGAGGGCGAATTTGGTCCAAAAAATCTCCAAATCCAATCCAAAACACGCCCGTAGAGGGGACTCTGATGAACAGGCCAGGCCAAGTTTGGGGCCTCTGGGGCCTTCCTAGGCAGAGTTATGGGCCCGACAAAAGGGGAGGGCGAATTTGGTCCAAAAATCTCCAAATCCAATCCAAAACATGCTCTTAGAGGGGACTCTGATGAACAGGCCAGGCCAAGTTTGGGGCCTCTGGGGCCTTCCTAGGCAGAGTTATGGGCCCGACAAAAGGGCAGGGCAAATATGGTCCAAAAAATCTTCAAATCCAGTTCAAAAAGTGCCCGTAGAGGGGACTCTGATGAACAGACCAGGCCAAGTTTGGGGCCTCTGGAGGCTTCCTAAGCAGAGTTATGGGCCCGACAAAAGGGGAGGGCGAATTTGGTCCAAAAAATCTCCAAATTCAATTCAAAACACGCCCGTAGAGGGGACTCTGATGAACAGGCCAGGCCAAGTTTGGGGCCTCTGGGGCCTTCCTAGGCAGAGTTATGGGCCCGACAAAAGGGGAGGGCGAATTTGGTCCAAAAATCTCCAAATCCAATCCAAAACATGCTCTTAGAGGGGACTCTGATGAACAGGCCAGGCCAAGTTTGGGGCCTCTGGGGGCTTCCTAGGCAGAGTTATGGGCCCGACAAAAGGGCAGGGCGAATATGGTCCAAAAAATCTCCAAATCCAGTTCAAAAAGTGCCCGTAGAGGGGACTCTGATGAACAGGCCAGGCCAAGTTTTGGGCCTCTGGGGCCTTCCTAGGCAGAGTTATGGGCCCGACAAAAGGGCAGGGCGAATATGGTCCAAAAAATCTCCAAATCCAGTTCAAAAAGTGCCCGTAGAGGGGACTCTGATGAACAGGCCAGGCCAAGTTTTGGGCCTCTGGGGCCTTCCTAGGCAGAGTTATGGGCCTGACAAAGGGGCAGGGCGAATTTGGTCCCAAAAATCTCCAAATCCAATCCAAAACATGCTCTTAGAGGGGACTCTGATGAACAGGCAAGGCTAAGTTTGGGGCCTCTGGGGCCTTCCTAGGCAGAGTTATGGGCCCGACAAAAGGGGAGGGCGAATTTGGTCCAAAAATCTCCAAATCCAATCCAAAACATGCTCTTAGAGGGGACTCTGATGAACAGGCCAGGCCAAGTTTGGGGCCTCTGGAGGCTTCCTAAGCAGAGTTATGGGCCCGACAAAAGGGGAGGGCGAATTTGGTCCAAAAAATCTCCAAATTCAATTCAAAACACGCCCGTAGAGGGGACTCTGATGAACAGGCCAGGCCAAGTTTGGGGCCTCTGGGGGCTTCCTAAGCAGAGTTATGGGCCCGACAAAAGGGGAGGGCGAATTTGGTCCAGAAATCTCCCAATCCAATCCAAAACATGCTCTTAGAGGGGACTCTGATGAACAGGCCAGGCCAAGTTTGGGGCCTCTGGAGGCTTCCTAGGCAGAGTTATGGGCCCGACAAAAGGGGAGGGCGAATTTGGTCCCAAAAATCTCCAAATCCAATCCAAAACATGCTCTTAGAGGGGACTCTGATGAACAGGCCAGGCCAAGTTTGGGGCCTCTGGAGGCTTCCTAGGCAGAGTTATGGGCCCGACAAAAGGGGAGGGCGAATTTGGTCCCAAAAATCTCCAAATCCAATCCAAAACATGCTCTTAGAGGGGACTCTGATGAACAGGCCAGGCCAAGTTTGGGGCCTCTGGAGGCTTCCTAAGCAGAGTTATGGGCCCGACAAAAGGGGAGGGCGAATTTGGTCCAAAAAATCTCCAAATTCAATTCAAAACACGCCCGTAGAGGGGACTCTGATGAACAGGCCAGGCCAAGTTTGGGGCCTCTGGGGCCTTCCTAGGCAGAGTTATGGGCCCGACAAAAGGGGAGGGCGAATTTGGTCCAAAAATCTCCAAATCCAATCCAAAACATGCTCTTAGAGGGGACTCTGATGAACAGGCCAGGCTAAGTTTGGGGCCTCTGGGGCCTTCCTAGGCAGAGTTATGGGCCCGACAAAGGGGGAGGGCGAATTTGGGCCAAAAAATCTCCAAATTCAATCCAAAACATGCTCTTAGAGGGGACGCTGATGAACAGGCCAGGCTAAGTTTGGGGCCTCTGGGGCCTTCCTAGGCAGAGTTATGGGCCCGACAAAGGGGGAGGGCGAATTTGGTCCAAAAATCTCCAAATCCAATCCAAAACATGCTCTTAGAGGGGACGCTGATGAACAGGCCAGGCTAAGTTTGGGGCCTCTGGGGCCTTCCTAGGCAGAGTTATGGGCCCGACAAAGGGGGAGGGCGAATTTGGGCCAAAAAATCTCCAAATTCAATCCAAAACACGCCCGTAGAGGGGACTCTGATGAACAGGCCAGGCCAAGTTTGGGGCCTCTGGGGCCTTCCTAGGCAGAGTTATGGGCCCGACAAAAGGGGAGGGCGAATTTGGTCCAAAAATCTCCCAATCCAATCCAAAACATGCTCTTAGAGGGGACTCTGATGAACAGGCCAGGCCAAGTTTGGGGCCTCTGGAGGCTTCCTAGGCAGAGTTATGGGCCCGACAAAAGGGGAGGGCGAATTTGGTCCCAAAAATCTCCAAATCCAATCCAAAACATGCTCTTAGAGGGGACTCTGATGAACAGGCCAGGCCAAGTTTGGGGCCTCTGGAGGCTTCCTAGGCAGAGTTATGGGCCCCACAAAAGGGGAGGGCGAATTTGGTCCCAAAAATCTCCAAATCCAATCCAAAACACGCCCGTAGAGGGGACTCTGATGAACAGGCCAGGCTAAGTTTGGGGCCTCTGGGGCCTTCCTAGGCAGAGTTATGGGCCCGACAAAGGGGAGGGTGAATTTGGTCCAAAAAATCTCCAAATCCAATCCAAAACACGCCCGTAGAGGGGACTCTGATGAACAGGCCAGGCCAAGTTTGGGGCCTCTGGGGCCTTCCTAGGCAGAGTTATGGGCCCGACAAAAGGGGAGGGCGAATTTGGTCCAAAAATCTCCAAATCCAATCCAAAACATGCTCTTAGAGGGGACGCTGATGAACAGGCCAGGCTAAGTTTGGGGCCTCTGGGGCCTTCCTAGGCAGAGTTATGGGCCCGACAAAGGGGGAGGGCGAATTTGGTCCAAAAATCTCCAAATCCAATCCAAAACATGCTCTTAGAGGGGACGCTGATGAACAGGCCAGGCTAAGTTTGGGGCCTCTGGGGCCTTCCTAGGCAGAGTTATGGGCCCGACAAAGGGGGAGGGCGAATTTGGGCCAAAAAATCTCCAAATTCAATCCAAAACACGCCCGTAGAGGGGACTCTGATGAACAGGCCAGGCCAAGTTTGGGGCCTCTGGGGCCTTCCTAGGCAGAGTTATGGGCCCGACAAAAGGGGAGGGCGAATTTGGTCCAAAAATCTCCCAATCCAATCCAAAACATGCTCTTAGAGGGGACTCTGATGAACAGGCCAGGCCAAGTTTGGGGCCTCTGGAGGCTTCCTAGGCAGAGTTATGGGCCCGACAAAAGGGGAGGGCGAATTTGGTCCCAAAAATCTCCAAATCCAATCCAAAACATGCTCTTAGAGGGGACTCTGATGAACAGGCCAGGCCAAGTTTGGGGCCTCTGGAGGCTTCCTAGGCAGAGTTATGGGCCCCACAAAAGGGGAGGGCGAATTTGGTCCCAAAAATCTCCAAATCCAATCCAAAACACGCCCGTAGAGGGGACTCTGATGAACAGGCCAGGCTAAGTTTGGGGCCTCTGGGGCCTTCCTAGGCAGAGTTATGGGCCCGACAAAGGGGAGGGTGAATTTGGTCCAAAAAATCTCCAAATCCAATCCAAAACACGCCCGTAGAGGGGACTCTGATGAACAGGCCAGGCCAAGTTTGGGGCCTCTGGGGCCTTCCTAGGCAGAGTTATGGGCCCGACAAAAGGGGAGGGCGAATTTGGTCCAAAAATCTCCAAATCCAATCCAAAACATGCTCTTAGAGGGGACGCTGATGAACAGGCCAGGCTAAGTTTGGGGCCTCTGGGGCCTTCCTAGGCAGAGTTATGGGCCCGACAAAGGGGGAGGGCGAATTTGGGCCAAAAAATCTCCAAATTCAATCCAAAACACGCCCGTAGAGGGGACTCTGATGAACAGGCCAGGCTAAGTTTGGGGCCTCTGGGGCCTTCCTAGGCAGAGTTATGGTTCCCGACAAAGGGGAGGGCGAATTTGGTCCAAAAATCTCCAAATCCAATCCAAAACATGCTCTTAGAGGGGACTCTGATGAACAGGCCAGGCCAAGTTTGGGGCCTCTGGGGGCTTCCTAGGCAGAGTTATGGGCCCGACAAAAGGGCAGGGCGAATATGGTCCAAAAAATCTCCAAATCCAGTTCAAAAAGTGCCCGTAGAGGGGACTCTGATGAACAGGCCAGGCCAAGTTTTGGGCCTCTGGGGCCTTCCTAGGCAGAGTTATGGGCCTGACAAAGGGGCAGGGCGAATTTGGTCCCAAAAATCTCCAAATCCAATCCAAAACATGCTCTTAGAGGGGACTCTGATGAACAGGCCAGGCCAAGTTTGGGGCCTCTGGAGGCTTCCTAAGCAGAGTTATGGGCCCGACAAAAGGGGAGGGCGAATTTGGTCCAAAAAATCTCCAAATTCAATTCAAAACACGCCCGTAGAGGGGACTCTGATGAACAGGCCAGGCCAAGTTTGGGGCCTCTGGGGCCTTCCTAGGCAGAGTTATGGGCCCGACAAAAGGGGAGGGCGAATTTGGTCCAAAAATCTCCAAATCCAATCCAAAACATGCTCTTAGAGGGGACTCTGATGAACAGGCCAGGCCAAGTTTGGGGCCTCTGGAGGCTTCCTAAGCAGAGTTATGGGCCCGACAAAAGGGGAGGGCGAATTTGGTCCAAAAAATCTCCAAATTCAATTCAAAACACGCCCGTAGAGGGGACTCTGATGAACAGGCCAGGCCAAGTTTGGGGCCTCTGGGGCCTTCCTAGGCAGAGTTATGGGCCCGACAAAAGGGGAGGGCGAATTTGGTCCAAAAATCTCCAAATCCAATCCAAAACATGCTCTTAGAGGGGACTCTGATGAACAGGCCAGGCTAAGTTTGGGGCCTCTGGGGCCTTCCTAGGCAGAGTTATGGGCCCGACAAAGGGGGAGGGCGAATTTGGGCCAAAAAATCTCCAAATTCAATCCAAAACACGCCCGTAGAGGGGACTCTGATGAACAGGCCAGGCCAAGTTTGGGGCCTCTGGGGCCTTCCTAGGCAGAGTTATGGGCCCGACAAAAGGGGAGGGCGAATTTGGTCCAAAAATCTCCAAATCCAATCCAAAACATGCTCTTAGAGGGGACTCTGATGAACAGGCCAGGCCAAGTTTGGGGCCTCTGGGGCCTTCCTAGGCAGAGTTATGGGCCCGACAAAAGGGGAGGGCGAATTTGGTCCAAAAATCTCCAAATCCAATCCAAAACATGCTCTTAGAGGGGACTCTGATGAACAGGCCAGGCTAAATTTGGGGCCTCTGGGGGCTTCCTAGGCAGAGTTATGGGCCCGACAAAAGGGGAGGGCGAATTTGGTCCAAAAATCTCCAAATCCAATCCAAAACATGCTCTTAGAGGGGACTCTGATGAACAGGCCAGGCCAAGTTTGGGGCCTCTGGAGGCTTCCTAAGCAGAGTTATGGGCCCGACAAAAGGGCAGGGCGAATTTGGTCCAAAAAATCTCCAAATCCAATCCAAAACACGCCCGTAGAGGGGACTCTGATGAACAGGCCAGGCCAAGTTTGGGGCCTCTGGGGCCTTCCTAGGCAGAGTTATGGGCCCGACAAAAGGGGAGGGCGAATTTGGTCCAAAAATCTCCAAATCCAATCCAAAACATGCTCTTAGAGGGGACTCTGATGAACAGGCCAGGCCAAGTTTGGGGCCTCTGGGGCCTTCCTAGGCAGAGTTATGGGCCCGACAAAAGGGGAGGGCGAATTTGGTCCAAAAATCTCCAAATCCAATCCAAAACATGCTCTTAGAGGGGACTCTGATGAACAGGCCAGGCTAAGTTTGGGGCCTCTGGGGCCTTCCTAGGCAGAGTTATGGGCCCGACAAAAGGGGAGGGCGAATTTGGTCCAAAAATCTCCAAATCCAATCCAAAACATGCTCTTAGAGGGGACTCTGATGAACAGGCCAGGCCAAGTTTGGGGCCTCTGGAGGCTTCCTAAGCAGAGTTATGGGCCCGACAAAAGGGCAGGGCGAATTTGGTCCAAAAAATCTCCAAATCCAATCCAAAACACGCCCGTAGAGGGGACTCTGATGAACAGGCCAGGCTAAGTTTGGGACCTCTGGGGCCTTCCTAGGCAGAGTTATGGGCCCGACAAAGGGGAGGGCGAATTTGGTCCAAAAAATCTCCAAATCCAATCCAAAACACGCCCGTAGAGGGGACTCTGATGAACAGGCCAGGCCAAGTTTGGGGCCTCTGGGGCCTTCCTAGGCAGAGTTATGGGCCCGACAAAAGGGGAGGGCGAATTTGGTCCAAAAATCTCCAAATCCAATCCAAAACATGCTCTTAGAGGGGACTCTGATGAACAGGCCAGGCCAAGTTTGGGGCCTCTGGGGCCTTCCTAGGCAGAGTTATGGGCCCGACAAAAGGGCAGGGCAAATATGGTCCAAAAAATCTTCAAATCCAGTTCAAAAAGTGCCCGTAGAGGGGACTCTGATGAACAGACCAGGCCAAGTTTGGGGCCTCTGGGGCCTTCCAAGGCAGAGTTATGGGCCCGACAAAAGGGGAGGGCGAATTTGGTCCAAAAAATCTCCAAATTCAATTCAAAACACGCCCGTAGAGGGGACTCTGATGAACAGGCCAGGCCAAGTTTGGGGCCTCTGGGGCCTTCCTAGGCAGAGTTATGGGCCCGACAAAAGGGGAGGGCGAATTTGGTCCAAAAATCTCCAAATCCAATCCAAAACATGCTCTTAGAGGGGACTCTGATGAACAGGCCAGGCCAAGTTTGGGGCCTCTGGGGCCTTCCTAGGCAGAGTTATGGGCCCGACAAAAGGGGAGGGCGAATTTGGTCCAAAAATCTTCAAATCCAGTTCAAAAAGTGCCCGTAGAGGGGACTCTGATGAACAGACCAGGCCAAGTTTGGGGCCTCTGGGGCCTTCCAAGGCAGAGTTATGGGCCCGACAAAAGGGGAGGGCGAATTTGGTCCAAAAAATCTCCAAATTCAATTCAAAACACGCCCGTAGAGGGGACTCTGATGAACAGGCCAGGCCAAGTTTGGGGCCTCTGGGGCCTTCCTAGGCAGAGTTATGGGCCCGACAAAAGGGGAGGGCGAATTTGGTCCAAAAATCTCCAAATCCAATCCAAAACATGCTCTTAGAGGGGACTCTGATGAACAGGCCAGGCCAAGTTTGGGGCCTCTGGGGCCTTCCTAGGCAGAGTTATGGGCCCGACAAAAGGGGAGGGCGAATTTGGTCCAAAAATCTTCAAATCCAGTTCAAAAAGTGCCCGTAGAGGGGACTCTGATGAACAGACCAGGCCAAGTTTGGGGCCTCTGGGGGCTTCCTAGGCAGAGTTATGGGCCCGACAAAAGGGCAGGGCGAATATGGTCCAAAAAATCTCCAAATCCAGTTCAAAAAGTGCCCGTAGAGGGGACTCTGATGAACAGGCCAGGCCAAGTTTGGGGCCTCTGGAGGCTTCCTAAGCAGAGTTATGGGCCCGACAAAAGGGCAGGGCGAATTTGGTCCAAAAAATATCCAAATTCAATTCAAAACACGCCCGTAGAGGGGACTCTGATGAACAGGCCAGGCTAAGTTTGGGGCCTCTGGGGCCTTCCTAGGCAGAGTTATGGGCCCGACAAAGGGGAGGGCGAATTTGGTCCAAAAAATCTCCAAATGCAATCCAAAACACGCACGTAGATGGGACTCTGGTGAACAGGCCAGGCCAAGTTTGGGGCCTCTGGGGCCTTCCTAGGCAGAGTTATGGGCCCGACAAAGGGGAGGGCGAATTTGGTCCAAAAAATCTCCAAATGCAATCCAAAACACGCACGTAGATGGGACTCTGGTGAACAGGCCAGGCCAAGTTTGGGGCCTCTGGGGGCTTCCTAAGCAGAGTTATGGGCCCGACAAAAGGGCAGGGCGAATTTGGTCCAAAAAATCTCCAAATTCAATTCAAAACACGCCCGTAGAGGGGACTCTGGTGAACAGGCCAGGCCAAGTTTGGGGGCTCTGGGGCCTTCCAAGGCAGAGTTATTGGCCCGACAAAAGGGGAGGGCGAATTTGGTCCAAAAAATCTCCAAATTCAATTCAAAACACGCCCGTAGAGGGGACTCTGGTGAACAGGCCAGGCCAAGTTTGGGGGCTCTGGGGCCTTCCTAGGCAGAGTTATGGGCCCGACAAAGGGGGAGGGCGAATTTGGTCCAAAAATCTCCAAATCCAATCCAAAACATGCTCTTAGAGGGGACTCTGATGAACAGGCCAGGCCAAGTTTGGGGCCTCTGGGGCCTTCCTAGGCAGAGTTATGGGCCCGACAAAAGGGGAGGGCGAATTTGGTCCAAAAATCTTCAAATCCAGTTCAAAAAGTGCCCGTAGAGGGGACTCTGATGAACAGACCAGGCCAAGTTTGGGGCCTCTGGGGGCTTCCTAGGCAGAGTTATGGGCCCGACAAAAGGGCAGGGCGAATATGGTCCAAAAAATCTCCAAATCCAGTTCAAAAAGTGCCCGTAGAGGGGACTCTGATGAACAGGCCAGGCCAAGTTTGGGGCCTCTGGAGGCTTCCTAAGCAGAGTTATGGGCCCGACAAAAGGGCAGGGCGAATTTGGTCCAAAAAATATCCAAATTCAATTCAAAACACGCCCGTAGAGGGGACTCTGATGAACAGGCCAGGCTAAGTTTGGGGCCTCTGGGGCCTTCCTAGGCAGAGTTATGGGCCCGACAAAGGGGAGGGCGAATTTGGTCCAAAAAATCTCCAAATGCAATCCAAAACACGCACGTAGATGGGACTCTGGTGAACAGGCCAGGCCAAGTTTGGGGCCTCTGGGGCCTTCCTAGGCAGAGTTATGGGCCCGACAAAGGGGAGGGCGAATTTGGTCCAAAAAATCTCCAAATGCAATCCAAAACACGCACGTAGATGGGACTCTGGTGAACAGGCCAGGCCAAGTTTGGGGCCTCCGGGGGCTTCCTAAGCAGAGTTATGGGCCCGACAAAAGGGCAGGGCGAATTTGGTCCAAAAAATCTCAAAATTCAATTCAAAACACGCCCGTAGAGGGGACTCTGGTGAACAGGCCAGGCCAAGTTTGGGGGCTCTGGGGCCTTCCAAGGCAGAGTTATTGGCCCGACAAAAGGGGAGGGCGAATTTGGTCCAAAAAATCTCCAAATTCAATTCAAAACACGCCCGTAGAGGGGACTCTGGTGAACAGGCCAGGCCAAGTTTGGGGGCTCTGGGGCCTTCCTAGGCAGAGTTATGGGCCCGACAAAGGGGGAGGGCGAATTTGGTCCAAAAATCTCCAAATCCAATCCAAAACATGCTCTTAGAGGGGACTCTGATGAACAGGCCAGGCCAAGTTTGGGGCCTCTGGGGGCTTCCTAAGCAGAGTTATGGGCCCGACAAAAGGGCAGGGCGAATTTGGTCCAAAAAATATCCAAATTCAATTCAAAACACGCCCGTAGAGGGGACTCTGATGAACAGGCCAGGCTAAATTTGGGGCCTCTGGGGCCTTCCTAGGCAGAGTTATGGGCCCGACAAAGGGGAGGGCGAATTTGGTCCAAAAAATCTCCAAATGCAATCCAAAACACGCACGTAGATGGGACTCTGGTGAACAGGCCAGGCCAAGTTTGGGGCCTCTGGGGGCTTCCTAAGCAGAGTTATGGGCCCGACAAAAGGGCAGGGCGAATTTGGTCCAAAAAATCTCCAAATTCAATTCAAAACACGCCCGTAGAGGGGACTCTGGTGAACAGGCCAGGCCAAGTTTGGGGGCTCTGGGGCCTTCCAAGGCAGAGTTATTGGCCCGACAAAAGGGGAGGGCGAATTTGGTCCAAAAAATCTCCAAATTCAATTCAAAACACGCCCGTAGAGGGGACTCTGGTGAACAGGCCAGGCCAAGTTTGGGGGCTCTGGGGCCTTCCTAGGCAGAGTTATGGGCCCGACAAAGGGGGAGGGCGAATTTGGTCCAAAAATCTCCAAATCCAATCCAAAACATGCTCTTAGAGGGGACTCTGATGAACAGGCCAGGCCAAGTTTGGGGCCTCTGGAGGCTTCCTAAGCAGAGTTATGGGCCCGACAAAAGGGCAGGGCGAATTTGGTCCAAAAAATCTCCAAATCCAATCCAAAACACGCCCGTAGAGGGGACTCTGATGAACAGGCCAGGCCAAATTTGGGGCCTCTGGGGGCTTCCTAGGCAGAGTTATGGGCCCGACAAAAGGGCAGGGCGAATTTGGTCCAAAAAATCTCCAAATCCAATCCAAAACACGCACGTAGAGGGGACTCTGGTGAACAGGCCAGGCCAAGTTTGGGGCCTCTGGAGGCTTCCTAAGCAGAGTTATGGGCCCGACAAAAGGGCAGGGCGAATTTGGTCCAAAAAATATCCAAATTCAATTCAAAACACGCCCGTAGAGGGGACTCTGATGAACAGGCCAGGCTAAGTTTGGGGCCTCTGGGGCCTTCCTAGGCAGAGTTATGGGCCCGACAAAGGGGAGGGCGAATTTGGTCCAAAAAATCTCCAAATGCAATCCAAAACACGCACGTAGATGGGACTCTGGTGAACAGGCCAGGCCAAGTTTGGGGCCTCTGGGGGCTTCCTAAGCAGAGTTATGGGCCCGACAAAAGGGCAGGGCGAATTTGGTCCAAAAAATCTCCAAATTCAATTCAAAACACGCCCGTAGAGGGGACTCTGGTGAACAGGCCAGGCCAAGTTTGGGGGCTCTGGGGCCTTCCAAGGCAGAGTTATTGGCCCGACAAAAGGGGAGGGCGAATTTGGTCCAAAAAATCTCCAAATTCAATTCAAAACACGCCCGTAGAGGGGACTCTGGTGAACAGGCCAGGCCAAGTTTGGGGGCTCTGGGGCCTTCCTAGGCAGAGTTATGGGCCCGACAAAGGGGGAGGGCGAATTTGGTCCAAAAATCTCCAAATCCAATCCAAAACATGCTCTTAGAGGGGACTCTGATGAACAGGCCAGGCCAAGTTTGGGGCCTCTGGGGGCTTCCTAAGCAGAGTTATGGGCCCGACAAAAGGGCAGGGCGAATTTGGTCCAAAAAATCTCCAAATTCAATTCAAAACACGCCCGTAGAGGGGACTCTGATGAACAGGCCAGGCTAAATTTGGGGCCTCTGGGGGCTTCCTAGGCAGAGTTATGGGCCCGACAAAAGGGCAGGGCGAATTTGGTCCCAAAAATCTCCAAATTCAATTCAAAACACGCCCGTAGAGGGGACTCTGATGAACAGGCCAGGCTAAATTTGGGGCCTCTGGGGGCTTCCTAGGCAGAGTTATGGGCCCGACAAAAGGGCAGGGCGAATTTGGTCCAAAAAATCTCCAAATCCAATCAAAAACACGCCCGTAGAGGGGACTCTGATGAACATGCCAGGCCAAGTTTGGGGGCTCTGGGGCCTTCCAAGGCAGAGTTATGGGCCCGACAAAAGGGGAGGGCGAATTTGGTCCAAAAATCTCCAAATCCAATCCAAAACATGCTCTTAGAGGGGACTCTGGTGAACAGGCCAGGCCAAAAATCTCCAAATCCAATCCAAAACACGCCCGTAGAGGGGACTCTGATGAACAGGCCAGGCCAAGTTTGGGGCCTCTGGGGGCTTCCTAAGAAGAGTTATGGGCCCGACAAAAGGGCAGGGCGAATTTGGTCCCAAAAATCTCCAAATCCAATCCAAAACACGCCCGTAGAGGGGACTCTGATGAACAGGCCAGGCAAAGTTTGGGGCCTCTGGGGCCTTCCTAGGCAGAGTTATGGGCCCGACAAAAGGGGAGGGCGAATTTGGTCCCAAAAATCTCCAAATCCAGTCCAAAACACGCCCGTAGAGGGGACTCTGATGAACATGCCAGGCCAAGTTTGGGGGCTCTGGGGCCTTCCAAGGCAGAGTTATGGGCCCGACAAAAGGGGAGGGCGAATTTGGTCCAAAAATCTCCAAATGCAATCCAAAACACGCACGTAGATGGGACTCTGGTGAACAGGCCAGGCCAAGTTTGGGGCCTCTGGGGGCTTCCTAGGCAGAGTTATGGGCCCGACAAAAGGGGAGGGCGAATTTGGTCCAAAAAATCTCCAAATTCAATTCAAAACACGCCCGTAGAGGGGACTCTGATGAACAGGCCAGGCCAAGTTTGGGGCCTCTGGGGGCTTCCTAGGCAGAGTTATGGGCCCGACAAAAGGGGAGAGCGAATTTGGTCCCAAAAATCTCCAAATCCAATCCAAAACATGCTCTTAGAGGGGACTCTGATGAACAGGCCAGGCAAAGTTTGGGGCCTCTGGGGCCTTCCTAGGCAGAGTTATGGGCCCGACAAAAGGGGAGGGCGAATTTGGTCCCAAAAATCTCCAAATCCAATCCAAAACACGCCCGTAGAGGGGACTCTGATGAACAGGCCAGGCCAAGTTTGGGGCCTCTGGGGCCTTCCTAGGCAGAGTTATGGGCCCGACAAAAGGGCAGGGCGAATTTGGTCCAAAAAATCTCCAAATTCAATCCAAAACACGCCCGTAGAGGGGACTCTGATGAACAGGCCAGGCCAAGTTTGGGGCCTCTGGGGCCTTCCTAGGCAGAGTTATGGGCCCGACAAAAGGGCAGGGTGAATTTGGTCCAAAAAATCTCCAAATCCAATCCAAAACACGCCCGTAGAGGGGACTCTGATGAACAGGCCAGGCCAAGTTTGGGGCCTCTGGGGCCTTCCTAGGCAGAGTTATGGGCCCGACAAAAGGGCAGGGCGAATTTGGTCCAAAAAATCTTCAAATCCAGTTAAAAAAGTGCCCGTAGAGGGGACTCTGATGAACAGGCCAGGCCAAGTTTGGGGCCTCTGGGGCCTTCCTAGGCAGAGTTATGGGCCCGACAAAAGGGCAGGGCGAATTTGGTCCAAAAAATCTCCAAATCCAGTCCAAAACATGCCCGTAGAGGGGACTCTGATGAACAGGCCAGGCCAAGTTTGGGGCCTCTGGGGCCTTCCTAGGCAGAGTTATGGGCCCGACAAAAGGGCAGGGCGAATTTGGTCCAAAAAATCTCCAAATCCAATCCAAAACACGCCCGTAGAGGGGACTCTGATGAACAGGCCAGGCCAAGTTTGGGGCCTCTGGGGCCTTCCTAGGCAGAGTTATGGGCCCGACAAAAGGGCAGGGCGAATTTGGTCCAAAAAATCTCCAAATCCAATCCAAAACAGCCCGTAGAGGGGACTCTGATGAACAGGCCAGGCCAAGTTTGGGGCCTCTGGGGCCTTCCTAGGCAGAGTTATGGGCCCGACAAAAGGGCAGGGCGAATTTGGTCCAAAAAATCTCCAAATCCAATCCAAAACACGCCCGTAGAGGGGACTCTGATGAACAGGCCAGGCCAAGTTTGGGGCCTCTGGGGGCCTTCCTAGGCAGAGTTATGGGCCCGACAAAAGGGCAGGGCGAATTTGGTCCAAAAAATCTCCAAAATCCAATCCAAAACACGCCCGTAGAGGGGACTCTGATGAACAGGCCAGGCCAAGTTTGGGGCCTCTGGGGCCTTCCTAGGCAGAGTTATGGGCCCGACAAAAGGGCAGGGCGAATTTGGTCCAAAAAATCTCAAAATCCAGTTCAGAAAGTGCCCATAGAGGGGACTCTGATGAACAGGCCAGGCCAAGTTTGGGGCCTCTGGGGCCTTCCTAGGCAGAGTTATGGGCCCGACAAAAGGGCAGGGTGAATTTGGTCCAAAAAATCTCCAAAATCTAATCCATTAAGCGCCCGTAGAGGGGACTCTGATGAACAGGCCAGGCCAAGTTTGGGGCCTCTGGGGCCTTCCTAGGCAGAGTTATGGGCCCGACAAAAGGGCAGGGCGAATTTGGTCCAAAAAATCTCCAAATCCAATCCAAAACACGCCCGTAGAGGGGACTCTGATGAACAGGCCAGGCCAAGTTTGGGGCCTCTGGGGCCTTCCTAGGCAGAGTTATGGGCCCGACAAAAGGGGAGGGCGAATTTGGTCCAAAAAATCTCCAAATCCAATCCAAAACATGCCCAGAGGGGACTCTGATGAACAGGCCAGGCCAAGTTTGGGGCCTCTGGGGCCTTCCTAGGCAGAGTTATGGGCCCGACAAAAGGGCAGGGCGAATTTGGTCCAAAAAATCTCCAAATCCAATCCAAAACATGCCCGTAGAGGGGACTCTGATGAACAGGCCAGGCCAAGTTTGGGGCCTCTGGGGGCCTTCCTAGGCAGAGTTATGGGCCCGACAAAAGGGCAGGGCGAATTTGGTCCAAAAAATCTCCAAATCCAATCCAAAACGCCCGTAGAGGGGACTCTGATGAACAGGCCAGGCCAAGTTTGGGGCCTCTGGGGCCTTCCTAGGCAGAGTTATGGGCCCGACAAAAGGGCAGGGCGAATTTGGTCCAAAAAATCTCCAAATCCAGTCCAAAACATGCCCGTAGAGGGGACTCTGATGAACAGGCCAGGCCAAGTTTGGGGCCTCTGGGGCCTTCCTAGGCAGAGTTATGGGCCCGACAAAAGGGCAGGGCGAATTTGGTCCAAAAAATCTCCAAAATCCAATCCAAAACACGCCCGTAGAGGGGACTCTGATGAACAGGCCAGGCCAAGTTTGGGGCCTCTGGGGCCTTCCTAGGCAGAGTTATGGGCCCGACAAAAGGGCAGGGCGAATTTGGTCCAAAAAATCTCCAAATCCAATCCAAAACACGCCCGTAGAGGGGACTCTGATGAACAGGCCAGGCCAAGTTTGGGGCCTCTGGGGCCTTCCTAGGCAGAGTTATGGGCCCGACAAAAGGGCAGGGTGAATTTGGTCCAAAAAATCTCCAAATCCAATCCAAAACATGCCCGTAGAGGGGACTCTGATGAACAGGCCAGGCCAAGTTTGGGGCCTCTGGGGCCTTCCTAGGCAGAGTTATGGGCCCGACAAAAGGGCAGGGCGAATTTGGTCCAAAAAATCTCCAAATCCAATCCAAAACACGCCCGTAGAGGGGACTCTGATGAACAGGCCAGGCCAAGTTTGGGGCCTCTGGGGGCTTCCTAGGCAGAGTTATGGGCCCGACAAAAGGGGAGGGCGAATTTGGTCCAAAAAATCTCAAAATCCAGTTCAGAAAGTGCCCATAGAGGGGACTCTGATGAACAGGCCAGGCCAAGTTTGGGGCCTCTGGGGCCTTCCTAGGCAGAGTTATGGGCCCGACAAAAGGGCAGGGCGAATTTGGTCCAAAAAATCTCCAAATCCAATCCAAAACAGCCCGTAGAGGGGACTCTGATGAACAGGCCAGGCCAAGTTTGGGGCCTCTGGGGCCTTCCTAGGCAGAGTTATGGGCCCGACAAAAGGGCAGGGCGAATTTGGTCCAAAAAATCTCCAAATCCAGTCCAAAACATGCCCGTAGAGGGGACTCTGATGAACAGGCCAGGCCAAGTTTGGGGCCTCTGGGGCCTTCCTAGGCAGAGTTATGGGCCCGACAAAAGGGCAGGGCGAATTTGGTCCAAAAAATCTCCAAATCCAATCCAAAACACGCCCGTAGAGGGGACTCTGATGAACAGGCCAGGCCAAGTTTGGGGCCTCTGGGGGCCTTCCTAGGCAGAGTTATGGGCCCGACAAAAGGGCAGGGCGAATTTGGTCCAAAAAATCTCCAAATCCAATCCAAAACATGCCCGTAGAGGGGACTCTGATGAACAGGCCAGGCCAAGTTTGGGGCCTCTGGGGGCCTTCCTAGGCAGAGTTATGGGCCCGACAAAAGGGCAGGGTGAATTTGGTCCAAAAAATCTCAAAATCCAATCCAAAACATGCCCGTAGAGGGGACTCTGATGAACAGGCCAGGCCAAGTTTGGGGCCTCTGGGGCCTTCCTAGGCAGAGTTATGGGCCCGACAAAAGGGCAGGGTGAATTTGGTCCAAAAAATCTCCAAATCCAATCCAAAACACGCCCGTAGAGGGGACTCTGATGAACAGGCCAGGCCAAGTTTGGGGCCTCTGGGGCCTTCCTAGGCAGAGTTATGGGCCCGACAAAAGGGGAGGGCGAATTTGGTCCAAAAAATCTCCAAATCCAATCCAAAACAGCCCGTAGAGGGGACTCTGATGAACAGGCCAGGCCAAGTTTGGGGCCTCTGGGGGCCTTCCTAGGCAGAGTTATGGGCCCGACAAAAGGGCAGGGCGAATTTGGTCCAAAAATCTTCAAATCCAGTTAAAAAAGTGCCCGTAGAGGGGACTCTGATGAACAGGCCAGGCCAAGTTTGGGGCCTCTGGGGGCCTTCCTAGGCAGAGTTATGGGCCCGACAAAAGGGCAGGGCGAATTTGGTCCAAAAAATCTTCAAATCCAGTTAAAAAAGTGCCCGTAGAGGGGACTCTGATGAACAGGCCAGGCCAAGTTTGGGGCCTCTGGGGCCTTCCTAGGCAGAGTTATGGGCCCGACAAAAGGGCAGGGTGAATTTGGTCCAAAAAATCTCCAAATCCAATCCAAAACACGCCCGTAGAGGGGACTCTGATGAACAGGCCAGGCCAAGTTTGGGGCCTCTGGGGCCTTCCTAGGCAGAGTTATGGGCCCGACAAAAGGGCAGGGCGAATTTGGTCCAAAAAATCTCAAAATCCAGTTCAGAAAGTGCCCATAGAGGGGACTCTGATGAACAGGCCAGGCCAAGTTTGGGGCCTCTGGGGCCTTCCTAGGCAGAGTTATGGGCCCGACAAAAGGGCAGGGTGAATTTGGTCCAAAAAATCTCCAAATCCAGTCCAAAACACCCCGTAGAGGGGACTCTGATGAACAGGCCAGGCCAAGTTTGGGGCCTCTGGGGCCTTCCTAGGCAGAGTTATGGGCCCGACAAAAGGGCAGGGCGAATTTGGTCCAAAAAATCTCCAAATCCAATCCAAAACACGCCCGTAGAGGGGACTCTGATGAACAGGCCAGGCCAAGTTTGGGGCCTCTGGGGGCCTTCCTAGGCAGAGTTATGGAGCCCGACAAAAGGGGCAGGGCGAATTTGGTCCAAAAAATCTCCAAATCCAATCCAAAACACGCCCGTAGAGGGGACTCTGATGAACAGGCCAGGCCAAGTTTGGGGCCTCTGGGGCCTTCCTAGGCAGAGTTATGGGCCCGACAAAAGGGCAGGGCGAATTTGGTCCAAAAAATCTCAAAATCCAGTTCAGAAAGTGCCCATAGAGGGGACTCTGATGAACAGGCCAGGCCAAGTTTGGGGCCTCTGGGGCCTTCCTAGGCAGAGTTATGGGCCCGACAAAAGGGCAGGGCGAATTTGGTCCAAAAAATCTTCAAACCCAGTTAAAAAAGTGCCCGTAGAGGGGACTCTGATGAACAGGCCAGGCCAAGTTTGGGGCCTCTGGGGCCTTCCTAGGCAGAGTTATGGGCCCGACAAAAGGGCAGGGCGAATTTGGTCCAAAAAATCTCCAAATCCAGTCCAAAACGCCCGTAGAGGGGACTCTGATGAACAGGCCAGGCCAAGTTTGGGGCCTCTGGGGCCTTCCTAGGCAGAGTTATGGGCCCGACAAAAGGGCAGGGTGAATTTGGTCCAAAAAATCTCCAAATCCAATCCAAAACACGCCCGTAGAGGGGACTCTGATGAACAGGCCAGGCCAAGTTTGGGGCCTCTGGGGCCTTCCTAGGCAGAGTTATGGGCCCGACAAAAGGGCAGGGCGAATTTGGTCCAAAAAATCTTCAAATCCAGTTAAAAAAGTGCCCGTAGAGGGGACTCTGATGAACAGGCCAGGCCAAGTTTGGGGCCTCTGGGGCCTTCCTAGGCAGAGTTATGGGCCCGACAAAAGGGCAGGGCGAATTTGGTCCAAAAAATCTTCAAATCCAGTTAAAAAAGTGCCCGTAGAGGGGACTCTGATGAACAGGCCAGGCCAAGTTTGGGGCCTCTGGGGCCTTCCTAGGCAGAGTTATGGGCCCGACAAAAGGGCAGGGCGAATTTGGTCCAAAAAATCTTCAAATCCAGTTAAAAAAGTGCCCGTAGAGGGGACTCTGATGAACAGGCCAGGCCAAGTTTGGGGCCTCTGGGGCCTTCCTAGGCAGAGTTATGGGCCCGACAAAAGGGCAGGGCGAATTTGGTCCAAAAAATCTCCAAATCCAATCCAAAACACGCCCGTAGAGGGGACTCTGATGAACAGGCCAGGCCAAGTTTGGGGCCTCTGGGGCCTTCCTAGGCAGAGTTATGGGCCCGACAAAAGGGCAGGGCGAATTTGGTCCAAAAAATATTCAACTCCAGTTCAAAAAGCCCGTAGAGGGGACTCTGATGAACAGGCCAGGCCAAGTTTGGGGCCTCTGGGGCCTTCCTAGGCAGAGTTATGGGCCCGACAAAGGGCAGGGTGAATTTGGTCCAAAAAATCTCACAATCTAATCCAAAACACGCCCGTAGAGGGGACTCTGATGAACAGGCCAGGCCAAGTTTGGGGCCTCTGGGGGCCTTCCTAGGCAGAGTTATGGGCCCGACAAAAGGGCAGGGCGAATTTGGTCCAAAAATCTTCAAATCCAGTTAAAAAAGTGCCCGTAGAGGGGACTCTGATGAACAGGCCAGGCCAAGTTTGGGGCCTCTGGGGCCTTCCTAGGCAGAGTTATGGGCCCGACAAAAGGGCAGGGCGAATTTGGTCCAAAAAATCTTCAAATCCAGTTAAAAAAGTGCCCGTAGAGGGGACTCTGATGAACAGGCCAGGCCAAGTTTGGGGCCTCTGGGGCCTTCCTAGGCAGAGTTATGGGCCCGACAAAAGGGCAGGGTGAATTTGGTCCAAAAAATCTCCAAATCCAATCCAAAACACGCCCGTAGAGGGGACTCTGATGAACAGGCCAGGCCAAGTTTGGGGCCTCTGGGGCCTTCCTAGGCAGAGTTATGGGCCCGACAAAAGGGCAGGGCGAATTTGGTCCAAAAAATCTCAAAATCCAGTTCAGAAAGTGCCCATAGAGGGGACTCTGATGAACAGGCCAGGCCAAGTTTGGGGCCTCTGGGGCCTTCCTAGGCAGAGTTATGGGCCCGACAAAGGGCAGGGTGAATTTGGTCCAAAAAATCTCAAAATCTAATCCATTAAGCGCCCGTAGAGGGGACTCTGATGAACAGGCCAGGCCAAGTTTGGGGCCTCTGGGGCCTTCCTAGGCAGAGTTATGGGCCCGACAAAAGGGCAGGGCGAATTTGGTCCAAAAAATCTCCAAAATCCAATCCAAAACACGCCCGTAGAGGGGACTCTGATGAACAGGCCAGGCCAAGTTTGGGGCCTCTGGGGCCTTCCTAGGCAGAGTTATGGGCCCGACAAAAGGGCAGGGCGAATTTGGTCCAAGAAATCTCAAAATCCAATCCAAAACACGCTCTTAGAGGGGACTCTGATGAACAGGCCAGGCCAAGTTTGGGGCCTCTGGGGCCTTCCTAGGCAGAGTTATGGGCCCGACAAAGGGGCAGGGCAAATTTGGTCCAAAAAATCTCAAAATCTAATCCATTAAGCGCCCGTAGAGGGGACTCTGATGAACAGGCCAGGCCAAGTTTGGGGCCTCTGGGGCCTTCCTAGGCAGAGTTATGGGCCCGACAAAAGGGCAGGGCGAATTTGGTCCAAAAAATCTCCAAATCCAATCCAAAACACGCCCGTAGAGGGGACTCTGATGAACAGGCCAGGCCAAGTTTGGGGCCTCTGGGGCCTTCCTAGGCAGAGTTATGGGCCCGACAAAAGGGCAGGGCGAATTTGGTCCAAAAAATCTCCAAATCCAATCCAAAACACGCCCGTAGAGGGGACTCTGATGAACAGGCCAGGCCAAGTTTGGGGCCTCTGGGGCCTTCCTAGGCAGAGTTATGGGCCCGACAAAAGGGCAGGGCGAATTTGGTCCAAAAAATCTCCAAAATCCAATCCAAAACACGCCCGTAGAGGGGACTCTGATGAACAGGCCAGGCCAAGTTTGGGGCCTCTGGGGCCTTCCTAGGCAGAGTTATGGGCCCGACAAAAGGGGAGGGCGAATTTGGTCCAAAAAATCTCAAAATCCAGTTCAGAACAGTGCCCATAGAGGGGACTCTGATGAACAGGCCAGGCCAAGTTTGGGGCCTCTGGGGCCTTCCTAGGCAGAGTTATGGGCCCGACAAAAGGGCAGGGCGAATTTGGTCCAAAAATCTTCAAATCCAGTTAAAAAAGTGCCCGTAGAGGGGACTCTGATGAACAGGCCAGGCCAAGTTTGGGGCCTCTGGGGCCTTCCTAGGCAGAGTTATGGGCCCGACAAAAGGGCAGGGCGAATTTGGTCCAAAAAATCTTCAAATCCAGTTAAAAAAGTGCCCGTAGAGGGGACTCTGATGAACAGGCCAGGCCAAGTTTGGGGCCTCTGGGGCCTTCCTAGGCAGAGTTATGGGCCCGACAACAGGGCAGGGTGAATTTGGTCCAAAAAATCTCAAAATCTAATCAAAAACAAGGGCGAATATGGTCCAAAAATCTTCAAATCCAGTTAAAAAAGTGCCCGTAGAGGGGACTCTGATGAACAGGCCAGGCCAAGTTTGGGGCCTCTGGGGCCTTCCTAGGCAGAGTTATGGGCCCGACAAAAGGGCAGGGCGAATTTGGTCCAAAAAATCTTCAAATCCAGTTAAAAAAGTGCCCGTAGAGGGGACTCTGATGAACAGGCCAGGCCAAGTTTGGGGCCTCTGGGGCCTTCCTAGGCAGAGTTATGGGCCCGACAAAAGGGCAGGGTGAATTTGGTCCAAAAAATCTCAAAATCTAATCAAAAACACGCCCGTAGAGGGGACTCTGATGAACAGGCCAGGCCAAGTTTGGGGCCTCTGGGGCCTTCCTAGGCAGAGTTATGGGCCCGACAAAAGGGCAGGGCGAATATGGTCCAAAAAATATTCAACTCCAGTTCAAAAATTGCCCGTAGAGGGGACTCTGATGAACAGGCCAGGCCAAGTTTGGGGCCTCTGGGGCCTTCCTAGGCAGAGTTATGGGCCCGACAAAGGGCAGGGCGAATAAGGTCCAAAAATCTTCAAATCCAGTTATAAACAGTGCCCGTAGAGGGGACTCTGATGAACAGGCCAGGCCAAGTTTGGGGCCTCTGGGGCCTTCCTAGGCAGAGTTATGGGCCCGACAAAAGGGCAGGGCGAATTTGGTCCAAAAAATATTCAACTCCAGTTCAAAAATTGCCCGTAGAGGGGACTCTGATGAACAGGCCAGGCCAAGTTTGGGGCCTCTGGGGCCTTCCTAGGCAGAGTTATGGGCCCGACAACAGGGCAGGGCGAATTTGGTCCAAAAAATCTTCAAATCCAGTTAAAAAAGTGCCCGTAGAGGGGACTCTGATGAACAGGCAGGCCAAGTTTGGGGCCTCTGGGGCCTTCCTAGGCAGAGTTATGGGCCCGACAACAGGGCAGGGCGAATATGGTCCAAAAAATCTTCAAATCCAGTTTAAAAAAGTGCCCGTAGAGGGGACTCTGATGAACAGGCAGGCCAAGTTTGGGGCCTTCTGGGGCCTTCCTAGGCAGAGTTATGGGCCCGACAAAAGGGCAGGGCGAATTTGGTCCAAAAAATCTCAAAATCCAATCCAAAACACGCCCGTAGAGGGGACTCTGATGAACAGGCCAGGCCAAGTTTGGGTTAGGGTTAGGGTTAGGGTTAGGGTTAGGGTTAGGGTTAGGGTTAGGGTTAGGGTTAGGGTTAGGGTCAGAGACAGATCTGGTTAGGGTTAGGGTTAGGTTCAGGGTTAGGGTTAGGGTTAGGGTTAGGGTTAGGGTTAGGGGTTAGGGTTAGGGTTAGGGTTAGGGTTAGGGTTAGGGTTAGGGTTAGGGTTAGGGTTAGGTTCAGAGACAGATCTCAACCCCTTGCAAGGTTGGAGTTGCACTGGCGCCAGCCCACCGTGTTGGACTGTGAGGGTCTACTGTTCCTATGAAAATGTGAAAAAAGAAGATGGAGATTTGAAGGTCTGTAAGGTAAGTGTTTGAAAATTATGGAACATACAGTTAGCCTCTATGAGGGTGCAATCAACTGATGTTTTAATCCCTTTTCTCTCTCCCCAGGTGGATCCCTCGACATTGAATGCAGCAAGGAAGGTAAGTGCAACCGCATTTTTTGGAGTTTGGATCCCCCACATGGCGGGGCAACAAGCACCCAACAAAAAAATGTAATAAATCATAATTCATGGTATCATCATTACAACAGAAAATATATATATTTTTTAATATATATATGAAAGCCCGCCATGTGGAGGATCCCAACTACCTGTAGTGTCTACAGGTACCCCCAAGGAAGGACAAGGTAAGAATCTCTAACACTTTCCAAAGTTGAACATTCTAGGATTTTAATATTTTTCATTTAACCCCAAGGGGTCAATTGTTTTTAAAAGGTGTATCCATGTTCGTTCAACCTTTTGTCTTTGAGTTTTTGTCCACTCTTTGCAGCTTTCCAGACCCTCAATCCCCATCATATTTACCCCATGCATTAAAAAGTGCCGGTACAGGACCGTATCCTCATTACCTCTCCTGACCTGATACCTGTGCTGTTTAAAACGGATCTCCATGGAGTACCTGGATTCTCCTACGTACAGTTTTTGGCAACTGGAGCATCTGATCACATAGACCACGTTGTAAGTTTTAAAATCAATGCTATTCCCTATAGGTACCCCCCTTCCAGAATATCTATTCCCAATATAGACATCCCGATGGAAGTGTTGTTGTTCTGTTAGGGATACCCTA
>NC_140382.1:19145000-19165000 GCF_054491055.1 Hypomesus nipponensis | reverse complement strand
AGAGAGAGAGAGAGGGAGAGGGAGGGAGGGAGAGAGAGAGAGAGAGAGAGAGAGAGAGAGAGAGAGAGAGAGAGAGAGAGAGAGAGAGAGAGAGAGAGAGAGAGAGAGAGAGAGAGAGAGAGAGAGAGAGAGAGAGAGAGAGAGAGAGAAAGAGAGAGAGAAGAGAGAGAGAGAGAGAGAGAGAGAGAGAGAGGGAGGGAGGGAGGGAGAGAGAGAGAGAGAGAGAGAGAGAGAGAGAGAGAGAGAGAGAGAACAGTGCTGCTGTTGATCATAGATCAGAGTTGTCTTTCTCACCAGGCTGTTTCTAGACTTTTCTCTTTCTTTCTTTCTCTCTCGCTCTCAATTTTTTACATATTTTTTTGTTCTTTCATTATATGAATTAGGGTTCGCTTCCTCCCCCTCTCCCTCTATGTATACAACATCTCTCTCCCTCTCTCTCTGGGAAGGACTATAAATGCCAGTCTGAGGTATTGCCGAGCCATCCAACATGGACTTGTTGCTGGACTTGTCGGTGAGTTAAGCTATAATCACACATTCATGGCTTGGTATCACTATAGAGTCTTCTAAGTAGTGCTGTCAGTTTAACGCGTTATTAACGGCGTTAACGCAAACCCAAATTAACGGCGTCAATTATTTTATCGCGCAATTAACTCTCTTTTTGGCCTAGCAAACTTTGTAGTTTTTTTCACATGCTGTTGCAACAACTACCGACGTTAGAAAAACTACAACACCACACCGGATCTAGCGAGACTGGAAACAAAACAACAGGCACGCCAAACACTCGTTTGGCTTGCGAGCTGGCTAAAGAGTAGTAGCAGAGCCCGTTTACGGATATTAGACATTCTCTGGTAGTAGGCTAACGTTACGTTTTGAGTGGATGACGAGCGCGAGATGCCGAAATGGATGCCAATAAGATTCTGAATGGAAAGTTTGCTTTTAAAAAGTTGCCAAATGGTTCTATTGACAAGACCAGTGATCTGTGTGTTTTGTCGTTGTAAACTGAGCTATCATCGCAGCACGTCCAGTCTGAAATACCACTTGATGGCCAAGCACACAGCTGATGCGAATTCTCTGCCCCCTCGTCAAAGCCAGGCGATTGCAATGTTGTTTTCAATAAAAAAAATATTTGCACAAAGCAATCCGAACCACTTTTCTATGTTGATAAGAGCATTAAAATTTGAAAAAAGATTGGGACAAAAAGAAATCAGGGACATTTAGAATAGATAAAAATGTGCGATTAATTGTGATTAATCGCGAGTTAACTATGACATTAATGCGATTAATCGCGATTAAATATTTTAATCGTTTGACAGCACTAGTTCTAAGCTATCGGTATATATCGCTGTTTGAGGTTTAACAGGCCTGGTTATCAACTAAGTAGCGGTTTGAGGCTATAGAATAATTACTATCAGAGTTTATAAGTATTGTTTGAGGCTATACAATCATTACTATCAGAGTGTATAAGTATTGTTTGAGGCTATAGAATCATTACTATCAGAGTGTATAAGTATTGTTTGAGGCTATAGAATCATTACTATCAGAGTGTGTAAGTATTGTTTGAGGCTATACAATCATTACTATCAGAGTGTATAAGTATTGTTTGAGGCTATAGAATCATTACTATCAGAGTGTATAAGTATTGTTTGAGGCTATGTGTGTCAGAGGCTATTCCGTGTTCCTCAGCAGGCTGGTGTTCCAGATGGTATCGGGTCTCTGTGACGGACTAAGGGGCTGGACTCAACTTCACTTCAGCCTAAATGAAGGTTCATCGTCTAAAAAACTTTCAACTGATCAATCACGACACGTTCGGCTTCCAACACACTGACCGTGCAGAGAGAGCTGATTGAGTGGTTGCGTGTGTGTCCTTGCCTATAAATGGTTGCAGCAGTTGTGTGTGTGTGTTTTTCCCCTTACACCACATCAAACGTCTCCCATTCATCCCGGAGTTGAGCGAGTGTGAATGTTGGGAGTTACAGAACAACAGGCCTGTTTGGTTTGGCGTAGCCGGCCGCCGCTGGGCGGGGGGGGCCGGGGCTGGGGGGGCTGTGGGGGGGCGGGGGGGGGCAGGGGGGGTGCTCTTATCAGCGTCTGTGCGGCAGGAGGCCAGTCTGGTTCCTCCGTTCTCAGGACCCCCACTGTGGAGCTTCAATAAGAACCACTCTGGGGGGGCGGCAGTGTGTGTGTGTGTGTGTGTGTGTGTGTGGTGTGTGTGTGTGTGGTGTGTGTGTGTGGTGTGACAGAGATGGGGGGAGGGGGGGTTAGAGGAGGCCTGGGAGTTAAAAGGACGTTCACCAGGGAGGCCTGCTGGAGGATCAGGGAGTCACAACATCGAGACAGACTGACGACAACTGTGGAGCATCAGAGACTAAACATGGCCCATCTCCTTACTTACTTCCTTCCTTACCTCACACCCTTCCTCACTTCTCCTCTTTCCTTTCCTCCTGCCCCTCCTCCCACCCCACACAATCAAACAACAGCTCCAGTCCATCTCTCCATCTCCCCCCCTCCCCCCAGTCTTCCAGTAGCTTGGCAGGCCGGGGGTGAGGAGTGAAGACCCCTCAACAGCTGGTCTGTCTGGGTTAGGACCACCCCCCACCCCCCACCCCCTCACCCCCCACCCCCTCACCCCCCACCCCCCACCCCCTCACCCCCCACCCCCTCACCCCCCACCGCCCTACTCACCCACCATGTCCAACTCTGTTCCAGTATTAGTCTGATTACCATAAAAGTCATAAACCATCCCCCCCAAAATGCCACCAGCACACACCACCAACCGCTTTTAAACCCCCACATCCACCAAACGCCTCTCTCCCTCCTCCACATACCTCCAAGCATCAGTTTGCTCTCATCTTACACAGCCACAAAGAAAGACAGAAAGGGGGCCGGGTTCCCCCTCCGAGCAGGATGAAAGAGCTTGATAAGGTGATCGCTTCCACATGGAGGCGTGGCGGAGCATGTGGCTGAAACATGTCAGGCCATGCCTGCAGTGCAGTGTCTGCAGTACAGTGTCCGCAGTACAGTGTCTGCAGTGTCTGCAGTACAGTGTCTGCAGTGCAGTGTCTGCAGTGTCTGCAGTGCAGTGTCTGCAGTACAGTGTCCGCAGTACAGTGTCTGCAGTGTCTGCAGTACAGTGTCTGCAGTGCAGTGTCTGCAGTGTCTGCAGTACAGTGTCTGCAGTGCAGTGTCTGCTGTACAGTGTCTGCTGTGTCTTCAGTGTCTGCAGTGCAGTGTCTGTAGTGTCTGCAGTACAGTGTCTGCAGTGCAGTGTCTGCAGTGCAGTGTCTGTAGTGTCTGCAGTGCAGTGTCTGCAGTACAGTGTCTGCAGTGTCTGCAGTGTCTGCAGTACAGTGTCTGCAGTACAGTGTCTGCAGTGCAGTGTCTGCAGTACAGTGTCTGCAGTGTCTGCAGTGTCTGCAGTGCAGTGTCTGCAGTGCAGTGTCTGTAGTGTCTGCAGTACAGTGTCTGCAGTGCAGTGTCTGTAGTGTCTGCAGTGCAGTGTCTGCAGTACAGTGTCTGCAGTGCAGTGTCTGTAGTGTCTGCAGTGCAGTGTCTGCAGTGCAGTGTCTGTAGTGTCTGCAGTGCAGTGTCTGCAGTACAGTGTCTGCAGTGTCTGCAGTACAGTGTCTGCAGTACAGTGTCTGCAGTGCAGTGTCTGCAGTACAGTGTCTGCAGTGTCTGCAGTGCAGTGTCTGCAGTGTCTGTAGTGTCTGCAGTGCAGTGTCTGCAGTGCAGTGTCTGCAGTGTCTGCAGTGTCTGCAGTGCAGTGTCAGCAGTGCAGTGTCTGCAGTGTCTGCAGTGCAGTGTCTGTAGTGTCTGCAGTGTCTGCAGTGTCTGCAGTGCAGTGTCTGCAGTGTCTGCAGTGTCTGCAGTGTCTGCAGTACAGTGTCTGCAGTACAGTGTCTGCAGGCTACACTGGTGTCAGGGGCTCTCTGTTTAAGGCCCCAAGCAACTTCAAAGAGAGTGAGGTCACGGATCTGCGTGTGAGGTCTCACACACACACATGCACTCACTCACTCACTCACAAACACACACGCTCACTCACTCACAAACACACACACTCACTCACTCACTCACAAACACACTCACTCACTCACATACACACTTGTACAAGCTCATAAAGACACACTCGTTCATAGCAAACATCAATACACGGTTGATTCTGAGATTTAGCTTTTGAGAAGCAGAACACTCACACGCAACAACACATACCACCAAACCAAAAATCTAATCTATCGCTCCGAAAACCAATGTTTGCCTACGAAATGACAGACACATCCTGAACTTGACAGGCCAATTCAGAGGAGTCCCACAGCTATCCATATGGTCTCCAGCTGTGTCTGGAACCAGGACGCTACATCCAACACACCCTCTCAGGCTGGCCTTCGCGCCCCACAGACAGGGATACATAAAGAACTACACATGGCGCCGCACGGCCCCCTTGCTGACAATGAGAGCGGACACGGAGGACTGCTGGGAAATGTATTACTTTTAACCGGTTTCCCTCTACGGTGGTGGGGTTCACGACGCATAGTGGAGCAGGGGGGAGAGGGATTGAAGGAGAAAGAGATGGGTGGAGGGAGGGAGGGATGGATGGAGCGAGGGAGGTAGAGAAGAAGAGATGGATGGAGGGAGCTAGGAAGGGGGAGGGAGGGAGGGAGAGAGGGAAGGAAGGAAGGAAAGAAGAAGAGATGCATGGAGAGAGAGAGAGAGAGAGAGAGAGAGAGAGAGAGAGAGAGAGAGGGAGGTGGAGAGGCAAGGAGCACTGCTAGTAAATCCCGTTAGGTAACCCCCCTAACCCCCCCGGGTTAGTGATTCCACGGCGTGAGGCGCCAGGGCAACAAGCGGATCCGTCACGTTCCCCTCCAACATCAAAGAGCAGCTTGGTCCCCCCTCCCCCCTCCCCTCATCCTCTCACGCCACCAGGACCAGCAAGGGGAGGAGAGGTAAGGTCAAACGGACGGGAGAGAGAGTCGTGGAGAGGTTGGAGGAGGAAGGATGGAGGAGGGGTCTCTCCCAATCTGCAAATTGATCATACTATAATCATAATCTAGAACTTTTAGACACTCTTCTTGGTCAATCTCCAACAGTATGTTTAGCTTACCCCATCACCCCCACAGACACACACGCTGCCAAAAAATTGCTTGAATCGTCTGTGACAGTTCCATCTCTATCTCACGCTGTCGTGTGGGACCTGGAGGTGGAGGAACAGTCTGAGCAGGCAGACTCACTGCGGTCAGAGAGATGTCACTACAGAAGTCAGAACAGGGAATGACATCATCCCACCAGCCTCAACCTACCAGCCTCAACCTACCAGCCTCACCCTACCAGCCTCACCTCTACCAACCCCACCAGCCTCACCCTGCCAGCCTCACCTCTACCACCCCCACCAGCCTCACCCTACCAGCCTCACCAGCCTCACCCTACCAGCCTCACCTCTACCACCCCCACCAGCCTCACCCTACCAGCCTCACTAGCCTCACCCCACCAGCCTCACCCTACCACCCTCACCAGCCTCACCCTACCAGCCTCACCAGCCTTACCCTACCACCCTCTCCAGCCTCACCCCACCAGCCTCACCAGCCTCACCCCACAAGCCTCACCCTACCACCCTCACCAGCCTCACCCCACCAGCCTCACCTCTACCACCCCACGAGGCTGGGAGCTCTGGAACATCTCCTTCCCTGCTTCGTAAGGACTACAGGATCTCAAAAGGAAACCCAAGATGAACAAGAGTACATCTAGTTGAAATGTATTAAATTAGAGCTACATTTCATTTCCATTACATTTATCTTTTTATACACAGTTTGGACATGTATTTAAAGTAAACATATTCTGTATAGTCACAGACTGTACTTATTGACCTACATATGTAACTCATATGTTAGTATGCTTGTACTTTTACTTTTCAAGTGTACTTTAAGTGTAGTTTAGTTGCACTTGGGAAATGCAATCCAACAAACTGGAGAGCTATGTTTCTTTACTTATAGTCCTGGGCGCAGGGTCTTTGTTTGGTTCTAGGTTTGCAAAAATGTGCATTTTGTTCGCGGCGAAGAGGGAAAAGCCCAGCAACAAAAACATAATGAGCAGTTGTTGGTTGTTGATATGAAGAGTTGGTGATTCAGACACGCACCAAACAGAGGAAGAACACAACGCCATGTCTCTCTGGACAAAGTAGTGCCTTCTTCTACACCCCGGCCTTGCGGCAGTCAGAACTGGAACTGTGAGAAGCACACACACACACACTTTTAAATAATCCAATATGCCAAAGTTAAATACCTCACACGACCCCATCACTGAAGATGGGAACACACACACAAGAACATATATATATATATATATATATATATATATATATATATACCCTTTAAAGCCACTTCAAAACGGCTAAAAAACATAAAAATCGATAGGAATTACTAGCCTAACTACTTTGAAGAACACCTCATATTTCCTCCCACACTGGGCTGCTGTTGGACTGCTTCCACAGCCAGACACGGTTCCTTTCATGTGGTTCTTCTGTAAGAACCAAAACCACATCAACCAGGAGGAACCCCTCTCTGCTCTCCAGTCCTCTCCTGCGCTCATTCATTCCCTTAATCACTCTTTCATTCACTCAATCCTCGTTCGCCCCCTCTCCTTTCATTAGTAATGCAGGCGTTCAGTTTAAAGGATCACTTGCATGGGCTTTCAAACACCAACCAGGAACACTGGATTTAAATCACCTGGCCAGTCAACCAGCCCAGCACCTATCAGTCTGTGTTCAGCAGGACTTGTTCCACTGTACATTAAAAAGACAAGCTCCTTCTAATGTACTAATTAAACGTAGGTTTAATTAAGTCCACTCCAACAAAGAACATGTGATTGCTCATTCACAGCACACAACTCCAACAAAAACAAAGACACTAAGCTAAGCTAACTGGCTTGACATGTACACCTCTTTGCCAGTAGTAGTGATAGTAGTAAGTAGTAGTGATAGTAGTAAGTAGTAGTGATAGTAGTAAGTAGTAGTGATAGTAGTAAGTAGTAGTGGTTGTAATAAGTAGTAGTGATAGTAGTAAGTAGTAGTGATAGTAGTAAGTAGTAGTGATAGTAGTATGTAGTAGTGATAGTAATAAGTAGTAGTGGTTGTAATAAGTAGTAGTGATAGTAGTAAGTAGTAGTGGTTGTAATAAGTAGTAGTGATAGTAGTAAGTAGTAGTGGTATTGTTGTGTACTTTATTATTCCCCAAAGGGAAAGAAATACACTAAGCTAAGCTACGCTAGTTGGCTTGCCATTCACACCCCTTTGCTCCTGAAGCACATTGGCTAAGCTAAGCTAGTTTGCTAGCTCCAACCCACCCCCCAACACACACCACCCCTCCTTAAAATCTGCTGACAATCAGGAACTCCCTACAGCTCCATCAAGCCAGGTCCGCCCACACTGGAATGCCATGGTCAATGGAAATCAATCTAGACTGCTTAGAGATGAAGGAAGAGAGGGAGGGAGCGAGGGATGGTGGAGGAGGGGAGGGAGGGAGGGGAGGGAGCGAGGGATGGTGGAGGAGGGGAGGGAGGGGAGGGAGGGAGGGGAAGGAGGGGGAGGAGGGCTGAGAGTTCCTTTGATCTTGCTGAAAACCAATCCCAGGCCTGCAGATAGTGTGGCTGGGTTAGCCAGCGGCAGCCGTAGCAATGTACGAAGACAGCCAATGGGAGAAAGGGGTGAGGGTAGCAGTGTATAAGGACAGCCAATGGGAGGGGCAAAAAAGAGTAGCAGTGTACAAAGACAGCCAATGGGAGAGAAGAATGAGGGTAACAGTGTATGAGGCCGGCCAATGGGACAGAAGCGTGATTCTTCAAGGGCTCCGTCAGAGTTTTTTTCATCGTTAAGTGAGAGAAGCTTATATGAAACGACTACCGTTTTATTGAAGACAGGGGTGAGGAAAATAGGAAAATTATAGAGGGGGGGGGGGGGGGGGGGGGTAGGTGGCGAGAAGGGGGTAGTGGGGGAGGAAGGGGGGGGGTGGGGTGGAGAAACTAAAGCCAGCCGGAGTGAATGAACTGAAATGAAAGAAAAACTATATAAAAATAAAAGTCTGAGTTTTAAAAGGATCTGGCAGGGGGAGAGACGCCTAACTGCCGGGGTCTTAATTCATCTCCATCGCCGAGTCATTTCCTCCAATAAACCAAGGTCGGCTCACCGCCTGACACGTCTTAAAGTTAGCCTGAACGGTCGGACGCCAGATACGATAAAACACATCAGAAAAACTGGCGGTGATATATGTTTTTTATCACAGCGCAAAAAACAAATCCATCGCTTCAGCCAACTGTACTTAATGGACATAGTCTGTGAGCACGGGAGAGTTAGTTAACGCTCCACAATGAGGTCAGTCTTGTTTCCAAACAACATTGCTTGAGCTACCAGGAATCAGAGATGCAATCCTGACATCATCCAGAGAGGGAGTTGCGTGTGGCGGAGGTTCCTTTAAACACAGCATGTGGCTTTGGCCCTTTACCATAACACATCTGCCTCTGGTAGCAGATTCACACCATGTGCACACACACACACACACAGTCACACAAATGCACACACAAAGATACACACACAAACATACATGTTCACTCTGATGAAACTACCGTAAACTACGCGCAGATGTAATGGAGTTTTACCACGGAATCTCAGCAGGCATTGTTGCCATTCAGTTCAGCAATCCAGTGAATAAAACTAAAAATAGCCGTTGTTATAAGCAGCTAGTATTTTGACTATTTAAAATGTGGGGTTGCGATTCTCTCCGACCAGTATAGTCTTCTGCAGTGTTTACATGTCACCGGTTGGTACCAGCTCAGCTCACTTGGAACCTTGATGGAGGTGGCACCAAGAACCTAATGAGGTACCAGGTTCTGGCTACCAGATTTGCCAGATTGACAACCAAAAACTGTGAGTATAGTCGGGTCGAGTCGGTACCACACAGTGCACAAGAGCGATAAGTCTTTGGTCTCCTCAAACAATGTGTGTGTGAGAGTGTGTGTGTGTGTGTCCTCTCGTCTCCTTGTTAGCAGGGTGCAGCTTTGTGAGGCACCGAGCCATAGCCAGGCTGAGACTGGTGCCCCCCCCATCCAACACACACACACACACACACACATACTAACACACACACACTCCAACCAAACAGGATTAAAATGGGGACAACTGCTGGGGATCTACGTCTGTCTCACTCGTCAGGGAAAACATTCACAGAAACCAGGACAGACCAACACACACACACACACACACACACACGCACACAGGAAGAGGACCCGCAGACGGCCTCTAAGTTAATGCCGTTACGCCATACGGCAGACGACCCTGCTCTGCCTCCCCTAACCCCTGTCACACGCTCCTCCAGATCTGAGAGGGTTACCATGATCACTACCCACTACACACACACACACCCACTACACACACACACACCCGCACACACACAAACCCCCACACATACACACCCACACATAAACACACACACACCCACACATACACACACCCCTCTATCTGTGGCAACCCTCTCCGATCATAGACAGATAGATTGATATAGATACTTTATTGATCCTGAGGTAAATGTAGGCGTCCAATAGGTTGTACAACACATACATAAACATCACCAATACGCACAAGAATATTGACAAAGTGAAAAGTCAATAAACATCAAAATAAACATGAACAAATACTTAAAAAATACAGATTGTGCATAAAACCGATACCGCAAAAATCCCTATAGAAGGAATTCAGGTAAACATTCATTTCCACTTCATTTGTTGCTCACTGCCATACATCACCCCCCCCCCCCCCAACACACCCACCCTGCCCTCTGCTGTAATTGGAGGGCTTACCGTAGTAATGGACACGGGCTGTCGTTTAAGATTCTAACGAGATCATAAACTATGCAAACGCTAGTATCGCTAATCTGCTGGAAAATATGGCAGGAATTTGGCTGCGTGGTCGCCAAGGGGAACGGATCAAAACACCGTTGAGATACGTCGTTATCTGCTAGCTGCAAGTGGTTGGCTGTTTGAGGTTAGAGCTTGCGGCTCGCTGTTAGCAGTTAGCTATAGTCTGGTGATTTAAATTAGGGTTAGGGACTTCAAAATCAGAAGTACATAGCGACCGAAACACAGTATAACACATGTAGAAAGAAGGATCAATGAGATGATGACCAGGACGACTCAGTAACATTTGGTTCCGCTACATCGTGTGCTTGGAAGAGCTTAATAAGCGTCAAGTGAACAAGACTTTGACAGGAGAGACCGGCAAGACTTTTGAGAGAAAAAATTATTAATCTAGAGCCTGAGTCCAACGTGGGTCAAGATAGGTCAAACCTCACTATGATTCATCGCCATTCATCGAATCGACACACAAGTACAGGCCAGAAAAAGCCACGACACATTGATGAACAGGTGAGCGGGGCGTCGTGATTAGAGGAGGTACTCACCGTGCGGGGCATGGGCGGCGACAGCGAGCCGTTGTTCATGTACGAGTCGTTGCTCATGTTGGTCATCATGATGTAACCAGGGTAACCCTGATACGGATGGCCCTTACTGTACATGTCCTGGTGTTTCCCTGCCAACCACACAAACAAACAACGTCAGTTTGGCGATCACATGTTTTGGGGGTTAATTTGCATCTACTTCAGCGTCTCTGAGAACACAAATCCTCTAGAAACTAGTCGTTTTATAACAACAAAATAAATATCTTCCCATATTTTGTTGGACAAAGCTTCTAATGTGAAAAGTTTTGGACTGCAATTCAACAAGACTAAAACAAAACAACATAAAAACAATCAACTAAATACAGTTAGACATAGGGTTAGACAGGGTTAAACATACTCAAACATAGACATGTCTAAACATAGTTTCAAACATGAACGCTCGGTAAGAAAAGAGGGACAAGGCGCCATGGTAACATCGCGATCGTCGGCCAATCGAGGACCTGCAAGACGACTCGGCCTTCTAGCGACAGCGTCAGCGACCAAACTGCACCCGGCCTTTGTTGACAGGCCTCATGATATCGCTGTTGATGGCTTTGACCCCATCGCTCTGTTGGGACCACACTGCCTTTGTCTGGAAGCTGGTGAGGGTCCTATTATGTTCAGGGGACAATAATGTCCCTCTGTGCCAATTAGCGCCAATTAGGGGAGTGTGTCCCATAAGGGGGGAAGGCGGGACAGCCACCCCCCCCCTACACTCACTCCCTCCCCTCCTGTCCTCACGCCTCCCACCTGCACGAGGGGGCCTTGTCGCTGGGGGGGCGGGCCCCTGCCTGAATAGAAACGACACACGGCAGACGATACAGTGGAAAGAGGGGGGTCTGTGGGGAGTGTGGGGGGGTGGATTGTAAAACAGACAAAAAGAGCAAGAGAGTACACAAGATCGAGAGAAAGTAAAGTGTGTGTGTCTGTGTGCCTTTGTGCGTGTGTCTGTGTGTGTGTGTGCCTGTGTGTGTGCCTGTGTGTGTGTGCGTGTGTGTGTGTGTGTGTGCCTGTGTGTGTGCCTGTGTGTGTGTGTGCCTGTGTGTGTGCCTGTGTGTGTGTGTGCCTGTGTGTGCGTGTGTGTGTGACTGATGGCTACATGGGGCTTGAGAGGGAGTGTTTGGTTTGAGGGTTCTATTCAAGACAAGAGAGGAACAAAGAGCAAACACACTCCAAGACTCCAATTGTGACCAAGAGCACCATAGCTGCGTGTGTGTGATCATGTCGGTGTGTGTGTGTGTTCATGTTGGTGTGTGTGTGTGTTCATGTTGGTGTGTGTGTGTGTGTGTACCGGGGCAAAACATATCTAGACAGACAAAGAGATCAAATAAACCTTGGTGCGGCAGCAACATGTTGACCGCGACAATACCATCAGTGTGTGTGTGTGTGTGTGTGTCTACATGGGTGAGGGCCATGACTCATATTAAAAAGTCACCTCCTGTGATTTAAGAGCATGTTCCCCAGCTATAATTACAAAACTTTTAAAAGGAAACTATACACTATATTTTGTTTTAGAAAATAATAATTGCTTTTCATTTCATTGCAAAAAAATAATATATACAATCCAATGAAAATGTAATACAAATATAAATATTTTAATTTAGGACAACAATATTTTTTTCATTGTTTTGAATCAATTCAATTCAATCACGGTCTGTAGGGCATTTAACCTACATGTATATAATGAGTTGGCATGTTCTACAAATATCGCCTAAGATGACAGTTTGATGAAAATTTTGCTTTTTGTACCTACTATATATCTGTACATTTTGGTCAAAGCATATCTTCGTACCGTTATGGTTGTTGTTTGTATAAACAACAGGAACATGCATGTGTCTCAAAAACAAAAGACTTTCCAAACTTTCGACAGGAGCTGTATGAACAAAGAGTTAAGGAGATGAGAGCTGCCGCAAGGAATGATGAGCAGGTTCTGAGATGAGATTAGGACCAGGTTCTGAGATTAGGACCAGGTTCTGAGATGAGATTAGGACCAGGTTCTGAGATGAGTTTAGCACTAGGTTCTGAGATGAGATGAGGAGGTTCTGAGATGAGATTAGGACCAGGTTCTGAGATGAGATGAGGAGGCTCTGAGATGAGATTAGGACCAGGTTCTGAGATGAGATGAGCAGGTTCTGAGATGAGATGAGCAGGTTCTGAGATGAGATGAGCGCACGCCATGACGCTTGCTCAGTAAGACGAGGTCTGACCCTGTGACTGACAGACACTGGGAAGATGGACGCTTCATCGCTCTCTCTCTCCTCTCTTCCCCTCCTCCCTCACCTCTTTCCCATCCCCTCGACTGACTCCTTCGCTCTATTGCTTTCCCGTCCTCTGAGTTCATCGGATTCCTCTTTTCTTTCATGCTATCTGTTTTTCCCTTCCCCTTTCCTTCCTAAAACGAATTGTCCTTTTGGTTCCCTCCGTGGTTCCCTCCCTCCCTTTCTCCCTCCCTCCCTCCCTCCCTTTCTCCCTCCCTCCCTCCCTCCCTCCCTTTCTCCCTCCCTCCCTTTCTCCCTCCCTCCCTCCCTCCCTCCCTCCCTCCCTTTCTCCCTCCCTCCCTTTCTCCCTCCCTCCCTCCCTCCCTCCCTCCCTCCCTCCCTTTCTCCCTCCCTCCCTCCCTCCCTTTCTCCCTCCCTCCCTCCCTCCCTCCCTCCCTCCCTCCCTCCCATCCTCTCTCCCTTCACAATTTACCCATCCCATCAGAAGTGGGCCAGGATTTAACCAAGTGGAGTATTGAGTCAACAGGGCTCTCACAGGGAGTGTGGTGTTCATGGGATTGAGGTAGATCATACGGCCATGTGTTTGGAGTGGATGATGATCTGAGCTCTACTTACCGTCGTCAAGGTCTCTGTGCTTTTCATGGTATGAGTCTTGGGATATTTGGGACTGTCTTGTTGCCTGGAAGAATTGAGAGAACTAGGGGTCAATCAATATTGAAGGCCTTTAAGGCTGCAAGCGGAGATGTGAATGCACACATGCTCTTACGCTTGCCCACATGCACACACACACACACACACTTTGGGGCCTGTGCTGTTCCCTTGCATTACATTCAGATGCACACACACACACAAAAACACGGACACGTGCTGACACACACACACATGGTGAAGGAAGTTAGCGAGAGGTTAGCGAGAGGTTAGCGAGAGGTTAGCGAGAGGTTAGCGAGAGGTTTGCGTTCCCCCGCAAAGCGCCCATCATCAGGCTACATGTCCTTAAGGAGATTACAAATTAACTTGTTTGGCGTCCTGCTCATCCCATCTCCACCGCCTCCTCTACAGCCCAGCTCTCTCACACACACACACACACACTCACATCCTCACACACTCTCTCACACACACACTTATATACACACCTTGCATTAGTGTTGGCTACATGCCTCTTATTTTCATATATTAACCCCCCTCCCACCCCTTTCCCAAAACAATCTCTCCCTCCCTCTCTCTACATGTGTTTCCCTCTTGGTTTTAGAATGAGACTTGGTAAAGGAGACCTTCTCCCTGTGAGGGGGGCTTCTCCCCCCCTCCCTCAGGGTGGCTCCCGGCAGAGAAGAGGGAACCTCGCCTCATTCCCTATTAACTCCGAGGCCCCCGTCGTCGTGACTACGGCCTGGGCCCTTGTCTGCCTGTGCTCTGGCCTGGAAGTAGCTGGAATTCCATTAGCTTCGGTTTAATGACGGGCAGCGCAGCTAACTGTGGGCCTGTTACCGTCTTCAACACAACGTGCCTCTGTGTGTGTGTGTGTGTGTGTGTGTGTGTGTGTGCTCTCTAACACAGGATTCTCCACTCATGTCAACAACAGCTGTTTGAGCTGATAGACGAACAGGTAGAACAGGAGAAATGTGTAATTTCACTGACTGCCCTAAAGCAAGGATATTTAGTTAGGGGAAGAATGGGGAATATTGAGACTCTTCTATATTCCACTCATATAATCACGAGATCCAACTGGAACTGAAAATAATAATAGTCACAAAGAAAATTGTGAGCAGAAGATAGAAATGGATTTGGTGGTCAAACAATCGAAATAATTATTAGAAAATCATATATATATATTTTTTTATGTATCATTTTTGGGTGCTAAATGATTTTTAATTTTTTTTTATGAATCTCTACATTTAAAACATGATACCCTCTTGTTTTTAGAGATGAAGCAGCCGGGTTGGGAAGTGCAAGCATGTCAGAGCCTACCACGTCATCCTTTACCAATGTCATTTAATATTATTCATACATAACATTTGTAAATCTGACATTTATTTTGAGATTATTTTTCTTTTCTTTTTTTACTATAAAAACAATTAAATAAACTGCAATCTTTTGTTAATCGTAATCATGGTAATCTATAGGCCTAATAGCCTACGCATCAGTATTGAATTATATTGTTGACTGAAACACAGATGTAATCGATAGTGAGCTGGATTCAAATTGATTTTCTATTTAACTGTTCATTAAAAACAGGAATTCTTCAGGAATATTACTAGATATCTAACAGCGTGAATTGACCTTGATGTTTATAGGCGTTTGAGAAAGCTTTCAACTGCTCTGAAGCCACGTGCATTAGTCTTGTTTATGAGCCTGCTTACAGCTGATCACACACAAGCCGACAAGAAAAACACGGGAATTATGAGGATCGAAGTAGTCATATAATAGGACCTACCTAGGTAACTAATCAACTTGCTTGAAATAACGAGTAACCCCTGAAATAGGTCGTTTAAAGTAGCCTATTTTTGCTGAATATTGAGCTGTTTTCGAATCTAATTGCTGAAGTTACCATAATAACAGTAAAATTGTAGTAATGGAGTGTTGGACAGTATGGAAAGTATTTGTGGAAGAGCAAATTTGGCAAAATATCAAATCCTCTGAAAGAAAAACACTAAATACTTACATCATGACTGTTGCTGTTCGGACTCGTCTCTGACTCGTTTACTAGTGAGGATTTTATGTCAGCCAAGTCCCCCTCTTCCTCCGAGTGACTGAGTTCTGCGAATATCTGCTCTTTCTGTGGGTCTCCCTCGTCTTTGAAGGGAATCATTTCGTCTATGGCGCAGAGCTCCGGGTCACCGCCCCCACCGCCTGCTAACTGTGGCATTTTGATTTACCCCCAAAAGCACCAGCTCTGTCCGAATTGAAAGGATCAAGAACGGTCAAAATCTCCCCAAACCGAAACCGGAAAACGTCCCGTGGAAAGCGGCAACAATCTCTTCACTTGAAACGTAGCGCGAGCAAGCGGCGTGCAGACACGCCGTTTGTGTTTTGGCTAAAGGAAGGGGAGTTATGTGCTTTGGCGTTGTTTCGGAGACAGGCTATCGTGGGTTCTCACAACGATTCGCTATCTAAATCCCCCCTAAAAGGTGGGGGTGTTCCAGGTAGGCCTTTGTAGCGGACGCTCAATCAGCGGCGCCAGGCAGTTTATTTCTTCAGATTGTCAGAAGTTGAAACCATGTCACAAGGGTCGGGTTCTTCAGGCGTTCTGACGGAGGAGGATGAAGGAACACGCACTGGGGTGCTCCTTTGAGTCCGATGAGTGAATTAAAAAATTAAAACAAAAGTGCGTGAAGGAAAATATTTGAGGATCGTAATTCCTCTGTCAGTTATTCACAGAAATGTTCTGTCCTTTCGTGAAGTTTGGCAAAAATAAAAAAGAACAATTTAATACAAAAATAAAAAGGAAAAATCTTACAACGTTGTGTTATTCTCTTACCATGTAGAATGGCAACAAGCAAAGAGTTTCCACTGTCAATAAACCAATATCACGGCAGTAATCCTACAACAAAGGAAAACATTATGGATAACTGAATCAAAAGTCATACAACTACTTAAAAAACGATAGAGGAACCCGATATCGACGCACCGTCCAAAAACCGACTTCCAAACTGGAGCACTGCTCCGTGAGTAATGTTGAGAGTGTGTATGTGTGTTAGTAATGTAGCTCTCGCTCTCTTTCTCTCGCTCTCCTACTCACCACCTCCCCCTCCTCTCTCTTTTCCTTCCCTCTCTCTGTGCGACTGTGGGGAAGAGATGAAAGGGAAGCCGACTCTCTGATTGACACAGCACCGATTGACACTCCTGAGAGAGAGAGAGAGAGAGAGAGAGAGAGAGAGAGAGAGAGAGAGAGAGAGAGAGAGAGAGAGAGAGTAGAGTAGAGTAGAGAGATTTATACAACGCTCACAACAAATGGGTAGACAGAGAAGAGGACTGAGGGGCGGAGGGGAACCAGGATGAGAATGACAGACTCACTATACTATGATGTAAAAACAATAACGAGAAAGCTGAAGCTGAAGTGTATAGTTTACCTTTAGGCATCCGTGAATCCAAATTGGTGCGAGGAGTTTAACGCTAACACCAGGCAAATAAATCTCTTGTATTGTGAGATAATACACTCGTTGATACACAGTAAATACGACTATCAAATAAATGCAATGTCCATCCCAACTTTAAAGGCCTAAATAGATTTCTATTTTATTTTTTGAGAGAGAGACACACAAATATTTTCAATGCATGAAAGAGCCCACATTGTACCTAAAATTTAAATGTATAATCCCCTCGAATAGCTTGCGGGCTACTGGCTTAGCAAGCAAACAATTAATACAATGTCACAAGAAGTTATTAAAATATTTTGTGTTAAAGTTACTTAGTGAGTTTCCTATCTTGATAGCCTGGGATGTCGGAGAGGCGTGCGCAATAGACAAAAAGGCTAATTCAGGTAAATGATGGTTTAATGTTGTCTGATACTGTTCCAATTAGGTTACTTGAACACTTCATGGTTGTGTTTGACAGTCGGTTTTTTTACGCAACTGTTTTTCTTAGGAAAATAGAGAGCCTAGTCGTTCTTCAGTAACTTAATATTTATTTGTATTTATTTTTAATTATTATGTAGAAGCCAGAAGTATTATTATTGTCTGTGTGAAATTGTATTTGTTTACGACGATTTATGACGAGCTTGGAGTGTGTGTAATGTGATCACAGAGATTTTTATTTCTCTAGTCATTTGAGAAACGAATGGAGACGGCTTTAAATAGAAACACATTTATTGCAGACTAAAACACAAGGCATTTATCTAGCTACAATTTACAGCAGTGCAGTCACGAACGTTTAAATGTCCAGCAAGCTGTTTTCTCATTTTTTGAAATCTCAGTTTTTTCAGCCAGCTTGCGCTGCGGCCTGTTTTACTGTAGAACTATATTGAACATTTCTTTCGAAATAAGTGAATAAGATTGCAAATAAATAAACACTATGTCCTCCTAGTCGGAAATGTTTCATAAGAACCCCCTCCCACACACACACACACACACAAAATAGACGAAGGAAGGAAAACAGAAGCAGTGTTTCTTCTGCGCAGGCTGAGGAGGGATTGCGTGAGAATCGGTTTGGAGTGGGAGGCAGACCTTTATAAGGCGCGGAGGTGGGGTTAGGCGGGCGGAGCCGCGGTTGCCTTTGATCTTCTCGCGGCTGGCTCTTTCATCCCCGGTCGTCCCCCCCCCCTCGCGCTCCTTTGCCTTTGTATGACTAAATTTGGTATGAGTCGGGAGCCGGGCCAACATTTCCACGTGTGCGTTCATCTCAGCTGAGAGCCAATGCAAGGGTTCTCTTCCGGGTAGAGGGAGACAGCGAAAAAGATCAAAGGGGTTTGGATTTGGAACCGAGTGTGGATTCAAAAGAGCCGCGACTGGCTGCATTCCAGAGTATAGCGGAAAGCTAAGACACGCGCGCGCGCGGGCGCACACACACACACACACACGCGCGCACACACACAAACACACACACACACACAGCTAATTAGAAAGATTTCACACTCACAGACGTGAATATAACCCAACCTTTCATTAGCCACTTTTCAACATATTATTTCTTATTTTCAACCAGACGAATTTCCCCTGTATGTTTCAAGTTCTTCTCTCTCGTCATACATTCTTCTATTTAATTACAGAAACGCTTTCATTTGATTACACTGAAAAACGTGTATTTTCATCTTAAAGAAAATTACAACATATATTTTTTTTTAACACCCGGAATTTGCCAAGTTGAGAGGGAATGTATATTCGGTCACTGACTTGTTTTCACAGGATTTACTCTTTATGTTCAGTTTTGACATTTTATATAGAATTCATTCAGCACACACTTTTGTCCAAAACGACAAACAAATAATAATACAATTGCAGCAGAAGATCAAGGAGCAGAAATGCAATATAATATTTTGGTGATCTGTTTCTATATACAGACATACACTCATTACAGATAGAGTAAAACATTTTTAGGGTAAAACTGCACATAAACAACATTATGCTACATCAATATTTTAAGATTATAAGCGGATATCATAACTGAGACAGGAAACCCAAATTGAGATGTAATAATATTCAGGCCTGATGTCAATTTATTGTTACCCACTATTTTACATTATTTCATTTATAGTAAGTAACTATAATGGATTATTTCGATGTAATTTATTATTTTAGCAATGTGTTACTGATTATATATATATATATATATATATATATATATATATATATATATATATATATATATATATATATATATGAAACTCATACATTTCTTAAATGTCAGTAATATAAAAAATCAATAAAGTGAAACCACTTCTCAAAAATGACTCCTCACTCCTTAATGCTGATTCATCAATGGTCAGATCCTTTTGATGAAGGAGAGAGCTCTCCAGTGCTGCTAAAGCCTGCACCAGCAGCAACACAGTACCCTGATGATGACACGTGGTCTGTGACATCTACTGCCCCACCCCGCCTTGACCCACCCCGCCCCACCCCGCCTTGCCCCACCCCGCCCCACCCCGCCCCACCCCGCCCCGCCCCACCCCGCCCCACCCCGCCCCGCCCCACCCCGCCCCACCCCGCCTTGCCCCACCCCGCCCCACCCCACCCCGCCCCACCCCGCCCCACCCTGCCTTGCCCCACCCCGCCCCACCCCGCCTTGCCCCACCCCGCCCCACCCCGCCTTGCCCCACCCCGCCCCACCCTACCACACCACGGTCTGTGGCTAAAGAATAGAAATAGAGCAAGGTATATTAAAGTGATTGATGAGAACAGGACGGCATGGAGCCAATTTAAAGGAAAAGTATGGAACCGAGTGGAAATAAAACGAGGTGTTCATATTTTTGCCAGGATATTGAGGGATTCATCAAGTTTCCATCCATCTGTTCATCCATCCATCCCAATAAAAATTGGTAAAATAAAAATCCAAAACAGTAAAAAAATAACAAATACTTGTGAGTGGGAGTTTCGAGGTCAGCAGAATTTAGGAAGTGTGCTGTTGCAGAATGGCCAAGCGGAGAGTCGTTAGCATCTCCTAGTTAACAAGTGAGGGCTGAGTGACCCCCCTCTGGATGTGGGGGACCCGCCCCCCGCCCCCCCTACCCCCCCTGCCCCCCCTGCCCCAACCACCCGCGGTGCTGCAACCGGAATCCGCTCATCTCATGCCCGTATGGACCCCCCTCACTCCTCCCCCCGGTCTTATATAACCTGGATAGAGGAATCTATACACAGCATAATTCATAACCCCCCAA
>NC_140382.1:19137500-19140000 GCF_054491055.1 Hypomesus nipponensis | reverse complement strand
GAGAGAGAGGGAGGCAGAGTGGAAGGGAGAGAGAGGGAGGTAGAGTGGAGGGGAGAGAGAGGGAGGGAGGCAGAGTGGAGGGGAGAGAGAGAGAGGGAGGCAGAGTGGAGGGGAGAGAGAGGGAGGGAGGGAGGCAGAGTGGGGGGGAGAGAGAGGGAGGCACAGTGGAAGGGAGAGAGAGGGAGGTAGAGTGGAGGGGAGAGAGAGGGAGGTAGAGTGGAGGGGAGAGAGAGGGAGGGAGGCAGAGTGGAGGGGAGAGAGAGGGAGGCAGAGTGGAGGGGAGAGAGAGAGAGGGAGGTAGAGTGGAGGGGAGAGAGAGGGAGGGAGGCAGAGTGGAGGGGAGAGGGAGGGAGGGAGGCAGAGTGGAGGGGAGAGAGAGAGAGGGAGGCAGAGTGGAGGGGAGAGAGAGAGAGGGAGGTAGAGTGGAGGGGAGAGAGAGGGAGGGAGGCAGAGTGGAGGGGAGAGAGAGGGAGGGAGGCAGAGTGGAAGGGAGAGAGAGGGAGGTAGAGTGGAGGGGAGAGAGAGGGAGGGAGGCAGAGTGGAGGGGAGAGAGAGGGAGGGAGGGAGGCAGAGTGGGGGGGAGAGAGAGGGAGGCACAGTGGAAGGGAGAGAGAGGGAGGTAGAGTGGAGGGGAGAGAGAGGGAGGTAGAGTGGAGGGGAGAGAGAGGGAGGGAGGCAGAGTGGAGGGGAGAGAGAGGGAGGCAGAGTGGAGGGGAGAGAGAGAGAGGGAGGTAGAGTGGAGGGGAGAGAGAGGGAGGGAGGCAGAGTGGAGGGGAGAGGGAGGGAGGGAGGCAGAGTGGAGGGGAGAGAGAGAGAGGGAGGCAGAGTGGAGGGGAGAGAGAGGGAGGGAGGCAGAGTGGAGGGGAGAGAGAGAGAGGGAGGCAGAGTGGAGGGGAGAGAGAGAGAGGGAGGCAGAGTGGAGGGGAGAGGGAGGGAGGCAGAGTGGAGGGGAGAGAGAGAGAGGGAGGCAGAGTGGAGGGGAGAGGGAGGGAGGCAGAGTGGAGGGGAGAGAGAGGGAGGGAGGCAGAGTGGAGGGGAGAGAGAGAGAGGGAGGTAGAGTGGAGGGGAGAGAGAGAGGGAGGTAGAGTGGAGGGGAGAGAGAGGGAGGGAGGCAGAGTGGAGGGGAGAGGGAGGGAGGCAGAGTGGAGGGGAGAGAGAGAGAGGGAGGCAGAGTGGAGGGGAGAGAGAGAGAAGGAGGTAGAGTGGAGGGGAGAGAGAGGGAGGGAGGCAGAGTGGAGGGGAGAGGGAGGGAGGGAGGCAGAGTGGAGGGGAGAGAGAGAGAGGGAGGTAGAGTGGAGGGGAGAGAGAGGGAGGGAGGCAGAGTGGAGGGGAGAGGGAGGGAGGGAGGCAGAGTGGAGGGGAGAGAGAGAGAGGGAGGTAGAGTGGAGGGGAGAGAGAGGGAGGGAGGCAGAGTGGAGGGGAGAGGGAGGGAGGGAGGCAGAGTGGAGGGGAGAGAGAGAGAGAGAGGGAGGTAGAGTGGAGGGGAGAGAGAGGGAGGGAGGCAGAGTGGAGGGGAGAGGGAGGGAGGCAGAGTGGAGGGGAGAGAGAGAGAGGGAGGTAGAGTGGAGGGGAGAGAGAGAGAGGGAGGCAGAGTGGAGGGGAGAGAGAGATGATGAGCATAATAAAGAAGGTGTGAAAGAGAGGTACAGGGGGGAGGGGAGAGAGAGAGAGGTACAGGGGGGAGGGGAGAGAGAGAGAGGTACAGGGGGGAGAGGAGAGAGAGAGAGAGAGGTACAGGGGGGAGGGGAGAGAGAGAGAGGTACAGGGGGGAGGGGAGAGAGAGAGAGGTACAGGGGGGGGGGAGACGGGGGGGAGATGCACTCCTCCCTTATCTGAGGGGTTTCCCCCACATACGTCTCTCTCAACTTTAGAGACTACTGGCTACTTGTCAGGCCTCAGGCAAAACCACCATGAGAGAAGGAGAGAGGGAAGGGGGGAGAGAGAGAGAGGTACGTTCTGCATTTGTCAGCAAGACTACAAAGCAAAGTTTCACTCCTGAAGGTGTCATTACTTAAAATGCTTTTAAAAGATGGTAATTATCAATATCAATGAAGAATTTTCTATGTTTTTTCAGTTTTTTTTTCTTTTCATGGCAGCACTTTTAATTATCGTTTTAATGGAACGTTTTATGAACAGGTAGAGCCTTACTATCTTCTGATTGAACGCAAGTTGACAACATTTGTTACAGAGTGAATTGTTTAAGATTGTGTTTCCATCAGTGTGTGTGCGTGAGTATGTGAGTGTATGTGTGTGCGTGTGTGGGTGTGCGGGTGTATGTGTGTGTGCGTGTGTGGGTGTGCGGGTGTATGTGTGTGTGCGTGTGTGGGTGTGCGGGTGTATGTGTGTGTGCGTGTGCGGGTGTGCGGGTGTATGTGTGTGTGCGTGTGTTGGATCTGTTAGCTGAGATCAAAGCATGGTCTGTTTTGCAGGCCTGTGTTTCTGGTTCTAAACTGTTAATGTCATATTGTCAATCTCACGAACTTCGAGGTTACAAATAGTC
>NC_140382.1:19100000-19135000 GCF_054491055.1 Hypomesus nipponensis | reverse complement strand
CGCCTTTGACATTAAATGCATTCCCGATCCTTTTCATCCAGTTTGTGGGTCTAGTCATACATCTCCCCTGCTCTTTAATCCTCATGTACTGAAGACTGTTTCCTCAGGTACAGAGAACACACACACACTCACTCACACAGACACACACAAACACACACGCACACACACACATCATGAATAAGGAGAAAAGACATGATGAACCCTGTGGTGATCTGGGCTCTGATTCCATCTGACAAGTGTTGAGTTGACAAAGGGAAGCGTGTTGTTTAATTTCTTCTAATTAATTAAAGATCAAATGTAATGATCTTTAAGAAAAACATTGTCAAAGAGGTCCTTTCAAAGACCATGTTATAATCAAGACAAAAGCTTAAATTATTTTGGAAAATCCAATTAATGCAAATCTTTTTAATGTATAATTAAGAATTGGATAAATAAATAATACGACCTTCCACTTGCGCATAGTAAGTCCAAGAAACTTGGACTTACATATTAATCAAGAATTTTGATTAATTAGTTTAAATTCAATCAGGATCTTATGTAACTATAACCACAGAAGATGTGGTATTTTACTCCACAGAGAACTTAACTGCAGCACATTCTGCACTGCCAAACAACACAAACACTCAAACTACAGAATATTATCTCCCCTGCCATGCTAGTTCTGTGCATCATACATAAGAATTATATATGAGAGGGAGTCAGATGGCTGAGTGGTGAGAGAGTCGGGCTAGTAATCAGAAGGTTGGCGGATCGATTCCCTGCCGTGAATAAATTACGTTGTGTCCTGGGCAAGGCACTTCACCCTACTTGCCTCGGGGAGAATGTCTCTGTACTTACTGTAAGTCGCTCTGGATAAGAGCGTCTGATAAATGAGTAAATGTAAAATATAAATTAACCAAAAAAGTTCTGAATCTAAATATTTTTGAAAACATATTAAAAAAAATTTTTGGGAAAGAATATTTTCACCAAAATATTTTGGAAAGAATATTTCACAATAATAATTTTGAAAAAATATTTTCACAAAAAAAATAGGTAGCAGTAATGGCTACTATATACTTAAGTATATGTCAGAGCCCACACTTTAACTTGAGTGAAAAGTGTAGTCAGTACTTAATAATTAAAGAAAGTTGTGTGTACTTTAGCCATCTCTGCCAACCAGTCATCAGAAGATCCTATCTCCTCACTCGAGATAGGATCACACACAGCTAGCAGTTGTAAGACCCTCTTCCTCCAAATTAACTCCATCTCCTCTCTTTCGTTCCCTGTAAAATGAGCTGACACTGGATTGTCCACCATACTAGCACATGTTTATTAGCTCCCCTAATCACTCCATATGGGGCTTCTCTGATTGCTGTGTAGCTTAAGAAAATGGTTGTGAGGAACGAGGGGTGGAGGGGTGGAGGGGTGGAGGGAAAGAGGGGTTTGTCTTTTGTCCCTAATGATATCCCTTTGTGACAGCGGGTGCTAGGGATGAGAGGAACGAGGGATGGAGGGGTGGAGGGGTGGAGGGGTGAAGGGATGAGCGTGGAAGACATGCGGGTGCAGGGAGAAGGGGAAGAGCGAGGGGGTGATGGTGGGTCTTAGTGAGGGTGACTGGCAGCTGCACTAATCCTCTCTTTGTGTCCCCAGACGCCAGGGCCCCACCAAGCCTCCTCCCTCCCCTATCCAATCCATCCCTCCTTTTCTCCACCCATCCTTCTTTCCTTCTCTTCCTTAAACATCTCTCCCTCCCTCCCCAATCCCTTCCTCTCCAATCCCTCCTTCCTCAATCCCTCTCTCCTCATCCCTCCTTCCTCAATCCCTTCCTCCTCAATCCATCCCTCTATTCATCCATCCAGCCATCCAATCCTCGTTTCTCAGAGGGATGGGTCTGACGCACTCTGCACCAGAAGGCCCAGATGGATGGATGGATGGATGGAGGGAGAGAGGGAGAGAGAAGGAGGGAGAGAGAAGGAGGGAAGTATGGAGAGAGAAGGAGAGAGGGTGGGAAGTATGGAGAGAGAAGGAGGGAGAGAGGGAGGGAGGTATAGAGAGAGGAGGGAGAGAGGGAGGGAGGTATGGAGAGAGAAGGAGAGAGGGAGGGAGGTATGGAGAGAGACGGAGGGAGAGAGGGAGGGAGAGACGGAGGGAGGTATGGAGAGAGGAGGGAGAGAGGGAGGGAGGTATGGAGAGAGAAGGAGAGAGGGAGGGAGGTATGGAGAGAGACGGAGGGAGAGAGGGAGGGAGGTATGGAGAGAGAAGGAGGGAGAGACGGAGGGAGGTATGGAGAGAGGAGGGAGAGAGGGAGGGAGGTATGGAGAGAGAAGGAGAGAGGGAGGGAGGTATGGAGAGAGACGGAGGGAGAGAGGGAGGGAGGTATGGAGAGAGAAGGAGGGAGAGACGGAGGGAGGTATGGAGAGAGAAGGAGGGAGAGACGGAGGGAGGTATGGAGAGAGGAGGGAGAGAGGGAGGGAGGTATGGAGAGAGAAGGAGGGAGAGACGGAGGGAGGTATGGAGAGAGGAGGGAGAGAGGGAGGGAGGTATGGAGAGATGAGCGGGATTTGCAGAAGGAGTGACGGAGGGAGGGATGGAGGAAGAGCTGGTGCTGTGGCTGTGGGGCCCCAGAGCGCCCCAGGCCTGCAGCCTCTGCCCAGAGACTCTGCTCTCTCTTCCTCTGTGGGGAATGCGATGCAAGCCAGAGAAGGCCTTGGTGGAAGGACTTTTGAGACTGTGGTTCGAGCCAAGAGTTGTGACGGTCATTGGAGATGACAGAGAACACACACACAGACACTCACAAACACAAATACACACACACACACACACACACACAAGTTGTTTCAGGAACAGAAGCAACCCAAACTCAATGAGATCTTAACTCAATGTTTCAAAGTTGGAAGGTAGAGAGAGAAACCAAAGATGGCGCCCCATTCTCCCAGACCATAATATTAGCTCCAGTAACCACGGCGCCGGTGATAGCGCTTTGATTTCGAAGTGACAGAGCGGCGCTCTCGAAACTTCAAATAAAAACACACAAAGCGATGGGGATTTAAGAGTGATTGAAACTCCACAGATGTTTTGCTTTCTTCTTTACTTTCATTCAACTGTTGGCTCGACACCAAAAGGATTTTTCGTAAAAAAATAAAATAATATTACCGTCAAACCAGTCATTCGTTTACCGGCTGCGAAACCCAGCCCAAACAGCATGGTAAACACATGTAATCACAGATGTAACGACACCATCTAATCGTCAGCAGTTGACAAACAGATTGATGTTACAAAGAACGGGGCACTATTTATCTGTTGTTGTTTTTCAAAAATAATTGACAACTAAGTACCACAACTAACACATATAAACATTGACGTACTGCACTGAGGAAGTCATGTGTGAAATATGAAAACTGCAATTGCCGAATAGTTAATTATGATGTTGTATCAGAAATACGTGACAATCATTGGACTAAATACAGAGATGTAACTTGAGCCTTCTGAAAGAAAAGATGTAAGAATCTTGAGAAAGGAGGGATTCATGAGGAAAAAGAGGAAAACTGAAGGAGAGAAGAAAGAGGTTCTGGATGAACGTACAAATCCCAGAGACACAAATGGAACATCACAGAAAGAGGTCCTTTTGAGTGTGTGTGTAGGTTTATCTGTTCATCTGTGTGTTTGTGTGTAGTAGTAGGTTTGTTTGTCTGTATGTGTGTGTGTTTGTGTGTACATTTATCGTTTGTGTTTGTGTGTAGTAGTAGGTTTGTTTGTCTGTATGTGTGTGTGTTTGTGTAAAAATGTGTACATCTATGCCTGTCTGTCAATGTGTGAGTGTGTTTCATGACAGACAAGCCTCTAATGAAGGACAGGGAGTGAACCATGTCCAATGGCCACAGACCCTGTCTCGGTATCCTCCAATTAGAGAGCGGATTACTAACGCCCCCGTCACACATCCATCCATCGCGGCTGCTAATTGGCTCGTCATAATTGCTACTCTCATCAGCCCAGTCAGGTCTGGGTTCGAACGACGACTAAGAACAAGTCTCTTAACACCTTCATCTTTCCGGTGTGGGATTTTGGTTGAATTTTGATGTTTGAAGGCTGCAATTCAGCATAATTGAAGCCTATCAAATCACAAGACCTTTCCAACCGTAGGGTAGGAACTTTGAGTTAAACGACGCAAGTATATATTAAAAAAGAAGAAAAAAAAAGAATGAAAAAAGTTTGAAAGCTGACAGGAAGTTCTCCAGTACGGGTAGCAGAGTCGGTTGTGGCAGAACTTTGGCAGAACTTTGGCGAGAGCGAGAGTTGAGTTCCAGGGAGAGTTCCTCCAAGTCGCAGGGCTGCGGAGGACGCCTCGGACCGCCGTGATGAAATGGCCTTTTCAAGTCTCCTCAGAAGGATGAGGAGCGCTTCAAGAAGCTCTCAGAACCCCAACCACAGCCACACAATACCCTGGGGGGAGAGAGGAGAGGGGGAAAGAAGCAAGAAAGGGGAGAGGGGGATGAGTGGGGGGAGGGAAAGGAAAAGGGAGAAAGGGGAGCAGAGAGAGTAGAAGAGAGGGAAGGGGAGAGAAGACAGGGAAGGGGTGAGGGGGAACAGAGAAAGAGGGAGAGAACAGAAGAAGACAGGGACGGAGAGAGGGGTGAAGAGAGGAGAGGGAATGATCCGCGGTAACAAGGGAGAAAGAGCGAGACCAAGAAAAACACAAAATGCCAGGAAGTCACCCAGGCTAAGAGGGGGGAAAACTATTACTGAAAAACTCCAAATGAAAGGGAGGAAGAACAGAGAGGGAGAGAGAGAGAGGGAGAGAGAGAGAGAGAGAGAGAGAGAGAGAGAGAGAGAGAGAGAGAGGGGGAGGGAGAGAGAGGGAATGGTGGGAGGAGAGAAACAGCTCGCTGTGAAGCAAGAGAGAATCTGATGAGCAGAGATAAGAGCAGGCAGAGTTCACTCACTGCTCCTGCCTGCACACTGCATGAGTTCAAGCGCGCCTCTCTCCAACTGATTGAATGTTTGACTAAAAGGGAGGACCAGAAGAAGAAGAAGAAGAAAGCAGGGATGAGAGAGGAGAAGAGGAGAGCAGCGTGAGTGTGCCCACTAGCTTTTAGTTCGAGAAGACTAATGAGCTCCTGTGGGACAGGAGGGTGCTGTCAATCATGCCCTCTCTCTCTCTCTCTCTCTCTCTCTCTCTCTCTCTCTCTCTCTCTCTCTCTCCCTCTCTCTCTCCTCATCCTAAACCATAAGAAAACCAAGGGGCATGAAATAATTAGACTTGGACCTGGAGTCTCCACGACAACAGTGGAGCATCTGAATGCAGGCGCAGAACAACAGAAATGACGAAGAACGATAGAACCGATAAACGGATAAAAGGATGAAGAACGAATGAATGAGTCGTCGAGGAAGGGTCGGTCACGTGACCTGCCCTCGGCGACACCATGGCAACCTTGACATCAGCACCAACGGGTGTTACGGGAGATTGCGTGATGTTGTTGGGATGTGGAGGTTGGTTTCGCACGCCGACAAACGTCAGAGTGTCTAACTGTGACAACGTGAAGAGATATGGTGTGTGTCTCTGCGTTTGTGTGTGTGTGCATGTGTGTTTATGTGATAGAGATTGAGGTGGGGGAATGGGTTTGCACAAGGCCTATTGTTGTTGAAAGGAACAACTTGCTCAAAGGGGGATGTGTGTGTGTGTGTGGGGGGGTCTTAGGAGGATACGACACAATGGAATATTTATCAGCTATCTACAGAATACATAACGCCCATATCATCTGCAACGGTGACACTGTCAAGAAAAATGAAAGAGAAGCAGAAACAGGCAGAGAGAAACAGACAGAGAAAGAGAGATAGAGAGAAAGAAAGAAAGAGGGTGTGAGAGAGAGATAGAGACAGAGAGAGGGAGAGAGAAAAAGAGGGAGAGAGAGAAGGAAAGAGAGAGAGTGAGAAAGCTATGAGACCCACACAGGTTAATGAGGCCTTCATTAGAACAGCAGTGTCAAGCTGAGCTCTCAACCCAGCCTCCCACACAGGTTAACTACCAGACACTCTCTGCACAGTAACAGAGACCGTGTGTGTCTGTGTGTCGGAGTGTGTGTGTTGGGGTGTGTGTCATCTCTTGTGTGTTTCATCTCTCTCATCCCAAGTTTCTCAACACTTCTTTCCCCCCTTTCTCTCCTTGTCATCTCTCTCTCCCTTACTGTCCTTCATCCATCCCTCTCTCCGTCTTCTCTCCTCTCCTCCCCCTCTCTCTCCCTCATCTTCTCCTCTCTAGTTCTCTATCCATCTCCCCTCAGCCTTCCTCTGTCCTCTCTTCCCTCTCCTCCTTCTCTTCCAGACTCATAACCCCCTCTTCCCTCCCTGTCCATGTGTGAGTCTGTGTAAGTGTGTGTGTGTGTGTGTGTCAGTGCCCAGCTAGCCTGGTTGGGGCTCCTTTGATGCTGGAGAAGATTACTGGTCCTGTTCACTGGGCTGCACAACACCACTGTCACTCTGCTGCAGACACACACACGCACAGAATCACACACATACATAGAATCACATGAATACACACGTGCATACACACACACACGCATGTATGATCTCACAGTTTCTCTCTCTCTCTCTCTCTCTCTCTCTCTCTCTCTCTCTCTCTCTCTCTCTCTCTCACACACATATTTTAATGATGCTTACCCTTGTCTTTCCTTCTTGTGCTCTCTCTGTCACCCCTCTCTCTTTTTTGGCCAGAGTCCGCAGAATGATTAGTTCGCTGACCCCCACCCCCACTCCCTTTTGTGACCCCAAACACGCCAATCACCCGGCCCCACCCCTGTACTTTGACCTCTAATTGGCTGAAACCTCATCCATGGAACTACTGTGAGCCAATGACAGCTGGGCAGGTGTCCAAGGACAGATATCCACCTCTGGGAGGTGAGTCGTGCCCTGGAGGGTGTGTGTGTGTGTGTGTGTGTGTGTGTGCGTGTGAGTGTGTGTGTGTGTGTGAGTGTGTGTGTGTGAGTGTGTGTGTGTGTGAGTGTGTGTGTGTGAGTGTGTGTGTGTGAGTGTGTGTGTGTGAGTGTGTGTGTGTGTGTGTGTGTGTGAGTGTGAGTGTTTGAGTGTGAGTGTGTGTGAGGGTGCGTTGACAGACGGTGAGGTATCTGCTGGGTGGAGGCCAGGGCCATGAGGGGGGGTTATAGAGATGAAGGAGTGTGTGTGTGTGTGTGTGTTATGGGGTTAGTGCATGTCTTAGCTTCAGTGCCAGGCAGGGTGGGGGTGCAGGGGGTTCCTGGGGGGGTCACCGTGGTGATGATAGGAGTGGGGGGGGGTGCTTGTGCTCCTGGAGGAGACCTACCCTGTCCTGCTGCTGCCTTGTGGCTTGTGCTGACTGGTTCTCCCTCCTTCTCTCCTCCCGCTCTCCTCTTTCAACCTCTTCTTTTCCTCCCCCTCTCTTTTCCACCACCCCTCTCTCTTGAACTTTCTCTCACTCTCTCACAGAGAGGATACCGAGAAAAGGAGTGAGAGAGACAGAAAAAAGAAGAAAAGAAAGATCAAAACAGAGGAGGGAGGGACAGAGAGAGATCAGTTTAAATCCAGGTATTTAGATGGTTTTGGCAGAAAGCAGTTAGCAGCGTTGGGGAAACCCCACTGTATAACCATGGGGGGTCCATTCCTTCCATCTTCCTACAAGTGTGTGTGTGTGTGTGTGTGTGCGTCGTGTTGAATCCTGTATCAGTTGGGTTCAACCACAGCCGTAAAAACATCTCCAACTGCACCAGGAGCAAAACCACGGGAGGAAGGAGAGAAGGTTGAGTTTCCAAAACAGGAAAGACATTGTAACAACCACTTATGTGGTTAACTTAGCTAAGCCTTGATACCAGGAAGTCAACAACATAACAATTCTTATTTAACAAAACACTACCTATGCAACCTAGCAGTTCCTATATATACATTTTTTTTTTGTAATATGTAAGAATCAGCAACTTCAATTGCAGGAGGTAGCATCAAATTCAATGTTGTCACTACGAGTCTTCTCTAACGTTTAGTTTTGTTGAACGTACATTACAGGTAAGATCATTTTTGACGGATTCATTGATGTGTGTACGGCGTTTCCACGGTGATAACAGGATCCAGAGTTCAGGGACACAATCCTTGTGATACTGCCTTTTGTGTGTGTGTGTGTGTGTGTGTGGCGTCTGTGTTTGTGTGTGTGTGGTGTGTGTGGCGTCTGTGTTTGTGTGTGTGTGGCGTGATGTGGTGTGCGAGTGGGGGTTTCTGTGTTGCTGTATTTTGGTGTCTGTGTTTATGTGTTTATGTGTGTGTGTGGTGTGTTAGTGTGTGTATGAACATGTGGAGTGTGTGCTTACGTGTGTGTGTGTGGTGTGTTTGTGTGTGCGTGTAGTGTGTGTTTTGATGTGTGTGGTGTGTTTGTGTGTGCGTGTAGTGTGTGTTTGTGTGTGCGTGTAGTGTGTGTTTGTGTGCGTGTAGTGTGTGTTTGTGTGTGCGTGTAGTGTGTGTTTGTGTGTGCGTGTCGTGTGTGTTTGTGTGTGTGTTTGTGTGTGTTTGTGTGTGCGTGTAGTGTGTGTTTGTGTGTGCGTGTCGTGTGTGTTTGTGTGTGTGTTTGTGTGTGTTTGTGTGTGTGTGTGTGTGTTTGTGTGTGTTTGTGTGTGTGTTTGTGTGTGTGTTTGTGTGTTTATGGGTGCCCCAGTCAGGGAGGGTCTTTGATAATCCGTAAAAGCCTGCCACCTCTTCAGATATCTGGACGAGTGGATTGAAGTAGAGAGGGAGGGAGAGAGAGAGATGCAGGAAGAGAGGGAAAGAGAGAAAGGGAGGGAGTCCCCCTCATCTTTCTTCTCAAGGGTTAGGGTTAGGGGGCGTCAATTCACCGAAGCCATGTGATGTCAGATCCCTATGTTTGACAGTTCACTGTTGACAAAGGACTCAGTGATGCTTCTGTACGCAAGACCATGTCTTACTTTTTGGCAACACGGTGCGTTCAAAAGTGGAGGGAGATGAAGTTGTCCTTCCTGGGAGGGAGGGTGAAAGGGGGATGAGACGGAGGAGCTGAAAGAGGAGGAGAAGAGAGATGAAGAAGTTGAACGATGAGAAGGAGGAGCAGAGGGACGGAGGAGTTGAAAGAGGAGGAGGAATAAAACAAGTTCTCAGGGTTTGGTGTTTATGTTGGTGAGGGGACTACATGCCCCCATCCAGCGTGCGCTTCGCTATCTGTGTTTACCGTTTAAAAGGCTCCGTGTGTAAACAGGCGGCCGTGAGAGACACGCTCCCAGATGGGAGGATAACAAATAAACAAATAAATCGGAACGATATGAAAAGAAAAACGATCAGAAGATCCTTCTAAAGTCCTGAGATCAACATCCCGCAATAACACAATGTCACAGGGGAGCGCAGCCGCATTTTGATTGGTGCGACGGCTAGTTTTGTGTGTGTGTGTGTGTGTGTTGTGTGTTTGTGTGTAAAGTGGGGACACACATCATATATTTATGTAGCGATGTGTGCTCCATGCTCCCCTGGCCCCAGACAGGAGCCAGTGGGGCACTGTGTTCACGGTACGGCCTGTTCTCTGGTGAGCGTGGAGACGGCTACCAGCCAATAAGAAGGACGTACTGTGCTGCGAGGAGACACACCGCCCCTCCTCCAAAATAAAAGTTTTAATTAAAGCCTGTGTCCTGGCCACACAGAGACAAGCTTGGCTATAGAGATTCTCTCAGGGCTCTAGGGCTGGAGGTTTTCAGTAGACAGATCTTGTACTGGAGAGAGGGAGATGGAGAGAGATGGATAGATAGAGGGAGAGAGAGAGAGAAACAGAGATGGAGGGAGAGAGAGAAACAGAGATGGAGGGAGAGAGAGAAACAGAGATGGAGGGAGAGAGAGAAACAGAGATGGAGGGAGAGAGAGAAACAGAGATGGAGGGAGAGAGAGACACGGAGATAGAGAGGTGGAGGTAGACAACAAACAGCTCAAACTTGAAACTGAGTTTTGCTTCTCATTTCCTGTCATCTGATTTACCCTCATAAGGGGCACATGTATTATTTTCCACCTTCTCAGGGTATTTCACATATAGTTTAATTCAATGTCGCGGAAATGAATTATTTCATCTTTTTCTTCACCTGAACCTGTCACTGGTCTCTCTTTGAAGCCGGGAGAGGGTGTTGTCTGTTTGTGACACTGCAGGAGAGGAGAGAGAGAGAGAGAGAGAGAGAGAGAGAGAGAGAGAGAGAGAGAGAGAGAGAGAGAGAGAGAGGGAGAGAGAGAGAGGGATGGGGAGAGAGAATTATCTTCAGGGAAGAAGAACTATACAAAGGTAAACACACACAGTGTCCTGTTTTACCTGTTCAGAGGTTTACAGTGTTCCAATTAAACGTTTGACCAGAAATGGTTCAAGGCTAAGAGAGTACGAGACAGTTGTAAACTGTCAGCAGTTAGACGGAATGAGTCTTTGTTTTATAGTTGTTTAGTTCCACTCCTGTTGTTGCTGTGGTCTGCACAATAAGTTTCTTTGAAAACTATTACAATTACTCAACTCAGGTGTGTGCCTACGTCTGTCTCTCTTTGTGTGTGTGTGTGTGTGTGTGTGTGTGTGTGTGTGTAACAGACGAAGGTCCATTGTAGCTTCAGGGTATGGAATTCCCCTCACTAAGATCAGTAATAAGACATAAAGTAGTCTAACTCTCTCCTCTTCAACTGATACCTCACCTGTGCCTGGGAGGGAGAGGAGAAGGAGAAGGAGAGAGAGAGAGAGAGAGAGAGAGAGAGAGAGGGATTGAGAAAGAGAGGGAGAGAGGGATTGAGAAAGAGAGAGAGAGAGAGAGAGAGAGAGAGAGAGAGAGAGAGAGAGAGGGATTGAGAAATAGAGAGGGGCAAAGAAAGTCAGAGAAAGAAAAAAGTGAAAGGGAGCTAGAGAAAGAGTAAGAGAGATAGGAGCGAAAGGAGGGGGAAAAGAGAAAAGGGATTTAAATTCAACTCTGTTTTCAGTTTAGCAGGTTATGACTTCAGTCATCCCTAATCTATTCCAATCTCGTTTTTCTCACAGTTAATAATCCCAATCTGGGTTGTGTGACAAAGAGCCCACACTGCAACGCATCTAGCCTAACTCCAGATATCCCTGGAACAGTCTGACAGGAACAGTGGACTAGTCAGACGAAATTGGCTAATTTTCTTCAGGAGGTCATGATAGCACTTAAAACCTTTTCCTGGATCCTTTTACAACAAAAAATGTCCAACACAACACTGGAACCAGGGCTCTTTTGTGTACAGCAGGAAGGCAGGAAGCGAAATGAGAGAGAGAGAGAGAGGGAGAGAGGGAGAGATAGAGAGAGAGAGAGAGAGAGAGAAGGAGGGAGAGAGCTGATGTGCTTTCTGTTTCCATGCCAACGGACTTTCATCTTTCATCTTTCTTACCAGTTCATCCTCTGCTTCAGATGAATTAGGTTTGTTACAAATTCTTTTGAAGTGCGGCGCCCCCCCCTCCTTCTCCCCCCCCCATCCTCTCCGCCACGCTCCCCCCTAGCCTACAACCTCCCTCCCTCCATCCCCCTCTCCTCCTCCGTCTCTCCTCCCCTATCCCCGTCCCACTCCACCAAAATAAAACCAAACAGAGCAAAAATGCGACAAGGGGAACATTAAAAAACGTGTGAGCCAATCAACTTGCTCGGCGAGACGACCTGCCCAACCAATGGCATCGCGGAACATCCTCCACTTCATTTTTATTCTCCCTCTCTCTCCCCATCCATCCATGTCTTCCATCCCTCTACCCTCTCTCTCCCTGTCTCTCTCTGACTCACCCTCTCAATCCCTCTTTCCCTCTCTCTATTCCTCTCTCTCTGCCTGTCTCTCTCTCTTCCTCTCTTGTCCTCCCTCTCTCTCTCTCTCTTTCTCTCTCTCTCTCTCTCTCTCTTGTCCTCCCCCTGTCTCTCTATGCCTCTCCGCTCCATTCTTCCATGTTGTTATGAGTCACAATTCATTTCCATTACTGCAGCCCAGACCCTGAGTGGCTACTGCATTGTGGGTCGGTAATGATCTTCAATTACCCTGATGCCAAGACCCAGGGGGAGGGGAGGGGAGGAGGAGGGGGGAGAGGAGGAGGAACACAGGCCTTGAACTGGTGACAGGGGCTGTGTCTGTCTCTCTCTAGCTCTGTTTTAAGAAGCATTATGTTCCCCAAGATGCTTTAGGGAGGAACTAGTGTGTCAGGTGACACATGAGCATTTTCAGGTCAGAGAGAGAGAGAGAGAGAGAGAGAGAGAGAGAGAGAGAGAGAGAGAGAGAGAGAGAGAGAGAGAGAGAGAGAGAGAGAGAGAGAGAGAGAGAGAGAGAGAGAGAGACCAAGAGAGAGAGACCAAGAGAGAGAGAGACCAAGAGAGAGAGAGACCAAGAGAGAGAGAGACCAAGAGAGAGACCAAGAGAGAGTGAGAAAAAGGCAGTGTTGGAGCTGGGGCCTTTGAAGAATAAATAATATCAAAGGCAACATTACTGATTGTCTGATGCTCCTTCTCTGCTATTAGATCTTTAGTTTATCAGAGAAGCAGAGGGGGTGGGGGGTTGAGGAGAGGGTGGAGGGGGTGAGGAGAGGGTGGGGGTGTGGAGAGGGTGGAGGGGGTGAGGAGAGGGTGGAGGGGGTGAGGAGAGGGTGGGGGGGGTGAGGAGAGTGTGGAGGGGTGTGGAGAGGGTGGAGGGGTGTGGAGAGGGTGGAAGGGGTGAGGAGAGGGTGGAGGGGGTGAGGAGAGGGTGGGGGGGGTGAGGAGAGTGTGGAGGGGTGTGGAGAGGGTGGAGGGGTGTGGAGAGGGTGGAGGGGTGTGGAGAGGCAGAAAGACTCAAGTTCTTCCCGGTGACGGTCAGACACTGAGATCAGCAGTCTATCAACACTGTTTCAGTGGATCCTCTGCTCACCTTCATCCCCACGTAGAAGGGACAGAAGATGTGAAAAGAGAATCAGTATCCTTGTTGTCTGACCTGAGGGTGTAAACCTTCCAGCCAACAAACAGTTTACGCATCTTTACAGGAATATCTGGACTGACACAAAGCTCTTAATCTTTTCTTCTGAAGACAAGGGACTGGGAGAGAGAGAGACAGAGAGAGACAGGGAAGGAGAGAGAGACAGTGTTTGTGTGTGTGCGCATACTGGCAGTTGTCAAAGCGACCAGCCTTTCATAACGGTGATATATTCCACCCATACAGTTGTGAGAGAACAACCTTTTTAGCCTGATTTCTTTCCAATTAGCATGAAAAAAGAATGCCAGCATATGGCAGGGTGCAATGTGTGACACATTACCATTAGAATACACACACACACACGAACGTGCACACGAACACACACACAAACACACATCAGTGTCTTCCCATCACTGCCGAGGCATGTAAGAGAAACTAACACATACGTGCACACACACACACAAATTCACACACACAAACACATGCAGAGACACACATACGGACACACTCATACAAACACAGAGACACACATACACACACACACACACACACTCATACAAACACAGAGACACACATATACACACACACTCATACAAACACAGAGACACACATACACACACACACACACACTCATACAAACACACAACAGAAGTATGTCAGGAGCATGAAAGGGTTTTAAAACTTCTTCTAGCTTCTAGAAGGACCTGCAACATCAGTCTCTTTCTTCCAAAGAAAAACACAAAACAATGAATAAGGAAAACACCTCTGTCTCCATTGGCCAGCTCCTCTCTGTGTCTCCATTGGCCAGCTCCTCTCTGTGTCTCCATTGGCCAGCTCCTCTCTGTGTCTCCATTGGCCAGCTCCTCTCTGTGTCTCCATTGGCCAGCTCCTCTCTGTGTCTCCATTGGCCAGCTCCTCTCTGTGTCTCCATTGGCCAGCTCCTCTCTGTGTCTCCATTGGCCAGCTCCTCTCTGTGTCTCCATTGGCCAGCTCCTCTCTATGTCTCCATCTTTGGTTTACTCTGACTGAAGCACCATTTGTAGGTTTCTATTAATTCTACCACTGCAGATTTGGAATACATTGCACCGAGATTGATTTATTTGGGTTAAGCCCCTCGTTCGTGGATTGTAGACTGGGATGTCAGGGTTTCAAACAGAGGCAGATTGCGTTGGTGCACAAAATATTGCCGCCCCTGAAAAGCCATTGAGGAGGAGCGTGAAGGGAGTCAGAGGGGGAGAGACTGTCCCACAGCCTCATTTGGTTAATCCCAGATTGGTCACAGACTGTAATGGTGAGCTGTCGGGGGGGGGGGGGGGAGTATATGATTGGGGAAAGGAGAGAGAGAGAGAGAGAGAGAGAGAGAGAGAGAGAGAGAGAGAGAGAGAGAGAGAGAGAGAGGGAGAGACCAAGAGAGGAAAGAGAGAGAGAGAGAGAGAGAGAGAGAGAGAGCGAGAGAGAGAGAGAGAGAGAGATAGGGAATTTAGAGAGATGAATCAGTGTGAGTTGGGAACAGAGATTAGATCAGATCTGTTCACTTGCATACTGGAGTAGGAGTAAGGCCAGTGTGATGTCATCTCACACACATCATACTGGTGTGTTCCCCTGTGGACGAATATCACACACAAACACACACACACAACCCCATCTCCCTGGCTTCAGAACATAGAGTACACACATGTGACATGTTGTCGAACTAAATCTAAACGTGGAAAAATTACATCGCAAACATCAGTCTTGTATTTTCTCTCTGTTCCTTCCCAGCAGAACCAAACTGACTCATTAACTTCAAAGCTTTTGATAGGAGTTTTAATTAAGAGAAACGCAGCAGAGGGTTGAAGATAAGCACCTCCCCCCCTCCCCTCTCCTCCCCCCTCCCCCCCTCCCCTCCCCTCCCCTCCACCTCTCTCACCCCCCTCCTCTCTTCCCCCCCCCTTCACCTCTCCTTCATTGCCGACCACATCAAATCCATCTAAACCACACAGCTTTAGCATCACAGACCTCCCGTGTTGACATGACTACACAACTGTACCCACAGCGCCTCTCTGCAGGTCTGACCTGGCAGGTCCTGATGTGTCAGCTGCTATCAGGGACAGAGGCACACACTCCTGTGAGGCCCACCCTCCTGTGAGGCACACCCTCCTGTGAGGCACACTCCTGTGAGGCACACACCTGTGAGGCACCCTCCTGTGAGGCACACCCTCCTGTGAGGCCCACTCCTGTGAGGCACACCCTCCTGTGAGGCACACCCTCCTGTGAGGCACACCCTCCTGTGAGGCACACTCCTGTGAGGCACACTCCTGTGAGGCACACACTCCTGTGAGGCACACCCTCCTGTGAGGCACACCCTCCTGTGAGGCACACTCCTGTGAGGCATACTCCTGTGAGGCACACTCCTGTGAGGCACACTCCTGTGAGGCACACCCTCCTGTGAGGCACACCCTCCTGTGAGGCACACTCCTGTGAGGCACACTCCTGTGAGGCACACCCTCCTGTGAGGCACACCCTCCTGTGAGGCACACTCCTGTGAGGCCCACTCCTGTGAGGCACACCCTCCTGTGAGGCACACCCTCCTGTGAGGCACACTCCTGTGAGGCACACTCCTGTGAGGCACACCCTCCTGTGAGGCACACCCTCCTGTGAGGCACACTCCTGTGAGGCACACTCCTGTGAGGCACACCCTCCTGTGAGGCACACCCTCCTGTGAGGCACACTCCTGTGAGGCACACTCCTGTGAGGCACACTCCTGTGAGGCACACCCTCCTGTGAGGCACACTCCTGTGAGGCACACTCCTGTGAGGCACACCCTCCTGTGAGGCACACTCCTGTGAGGCACACCCTCCTGTGAGGCACACTCCTGTGAGGCACACTCCTGTGAGGCCCACACCCCTGTGAGGCACACACTCCTGTGAGGCCCACACTCCGATGGACGCGTCTGCTGTGCGCACCAGCTGCTGCTTCTTATCTCTGTGTTTGTTGTGTGAAATATGTACATGTGTGTGTACAGCAGTGTGTCTGTGTGTGTGCGTTTACGGCAGTGTGTGTGTATGTATAGAGAAGTGTGTGTGTGGGCCCCCCATGACTCCACGCAGCCCCCCAGGGCAGACCTGGATGTCGAGGAGATTAATTGCAGACTTCAGCAGAGCAGGATGCTGGGAGCACACACACACCGCTTGGAGGCTTGAATGTCCAAACACACATCTGTGCATTCGCACATTCACACCCACACTCTCCCTCAAACACACACACATACTCACACGCTCACAAACACACACGCGCACTCTTACACACTCTCACCCCCCCCCCCTTCCTCACACACTCTTACACACACACACACACACACACACACCGTGCAGGAGGGCAGGCTCATTCAGCATTAGGCTCCCAGGAGAGAGCAGCCTGGGGGGGGGTGCTGTCTCCAAGGTAGCCTGGCTCCCCGCCCACCGCCACGCACTTTCATGTGGTCCAGGGAATCTTCCTACCTTTGTCTGCCTGGCTGTGTGTGTGGTGTGTGTGTGTGTGTGGTGTGTGGTGTGTGGTGTGTGTGTGTGTGTTCAGGTAGCTTCCATATCTGCTTTCTGCTCTGGCAGCCGGCCAGCCACCTGTGAAGGGGTCCTGCACAGCGGTGTGTGTGTGTGTGCGTGTTTTTGTGTGCGTCTCTGAAGACGATTAGAAGTTGAGCCTTTGGAAAACCAAAGGAACAGAAGGGAAATAACAAACTGTTGCACTTTAATTAGTGGTAACGTGTGGATGCGTTTATGTGTGTGTGTGTTTATGTGCGTGTGTATGTATTTATGAGTGATAGGTTGGTACAGAACCCTATTTTAATATCCATGTCTTTCCCTGCAACTGGATTTGACCGTGAGTGCAGGTGTGTCTCTTGGGATGTGGCCACTTGTGTCCACATCGTATGCGACTCTACATGAGTGTGTGTGTGTGTGTGTGTGTGAATGTGTATTTAATTGTACTCGTACAAACAGTGAGCGACTGTGTGCGTTCCTCTCCTTTGTTCACAGGAACACAGCAACCTCTCCTTCCTTCCCCCCTCACGACCTCTCCTCTCCTTCCTTCCCCCCTCCCGACCTCTCCTCTCCTTCCCCCCTCAAAACCTCTCCTTCCTTCCCCCCTCACGACCTCTCCTTCCTTCCCCCCTCACGACTTCTCCTTCCTTCCCCCCTCACGACCTCTCCTTCCTTCCCCCCTCACGACCTCTCCTTCCTTCCCCCCTCACGACCTCTCCTTCCTTCCCCCCTCACAACCTCTCCTCTCCTTCCCCCCTCACAACCTCTCCTTCCTTCCCCCCTCACGACCTCTCCTTCCTTCCCCCCTCACAACCTCTCCTTCCTTCCCCCCTCACGACCTCTCCTCTCCTTCCCCCCTCAAGACCTCTCCTCTCCTTCCTTCCCCCCTCAAGACCTCTCCTCTCCTTCCTTCCCCCCTCACGACCTCTCCTTCCTTCCCCCCTCACGACCTCTCCTCTCCTTCCTTCCCCCCTCACGACCTCTCCTCTCCTTCCTTCCCCCCTCACAACCTCTCCTCTCCTTCCTTCCTCCCTCACAACCTCTCCTCTCCTTCCTTCCCCCCTCATGGAGCCACGTGCACAGGGTGTCCCCTACCCTGCCGAGGGTGTACAGACAGTCCCATCTCAGTTTATCTTCAATACTACTGTGACTAAGCATTGTTTGATCTAGTCCACTTCAGTTGACTTTTACATCCAACCCATTAAGTAAGCAAATCCAAACACATCCAAATTGTTTTAAACACTAGTCTGTGCTTTATGTGTATGTGTGTGTGTGTGTGTGTGTGTGTGTGTGGTGTTTACTGGCAGTCCAACTGAGTCACATAGACACCTTTGGTTCCAGGAAGATTGAACCTTGGCAGGTCTATCTCTACTAACAGCACCTGTGTGTCTGTTTGCGAGTGGGGGCCAAGATGTGTGTGTGTGTCTGTGTGTGTGTGTCTGTGTGTGTGTCTGTGTGTCATATCATTTACGTGTTTGTTTTTTCTTCTTCTATGAATGCCTGTGGTCTTTATCTCTATGTGTGAGATGTTCAATGAACGTGTGTGTTCTTTCTCTCCGCATGAATGTGTGTGTTGTCCCAGAAGGTAGTGCTGGCATGTTTGTGCAGCAGCAGCAGACGCAGCAGCAGGTGTCTGTTATCCCTGGGAGTACCTATCCAACCTATCCAGCGTGAGTTCGCCCTCATGTTGATACTCTGCAGGCTGCAGGGAGAGAAGGGAGATCTGCACTCTGCACCTCTTTTTGCGGGGTGAGATGGCTAGGGACTCGGGCTATTAATCAGAAGGTTGTCGGTTCGAATCACGGCCGTGCTAAATGACGTTGTGTCCTTGGGCAAGGCACTTCACCCTACTTGCCTCAGGGGAAAGTGTCCCTGTACTTACTGTAAGTCGCTCTGGATAAGAGCGTCTGCTAAATGTAAATGTAATGTTCCCTCCTCTAGCCCAAACACAGCTTAATTCAGCCTATCCTGGCCTAACTCAGCCAAACCTAGCCTAACTCTGCCTAGCCTAGCCTAATTGAGCCTATCCTAGCCTGGTCTAACTCTGCCAAGCCTAATTTAGCCTAGCCTAGACAAATCCCACCCACCGACACCACCGCCCCTCGCATGTGTTTGGGTTTTCTACTCCTGTATGTTCCCCTCCAAACACACCCTCATGAATGGACCCACCTGGTGAGGATGTTTTGTTTGAGTGTGTGTGAGCGTGAGCAGGAGAAAAACATCCATTCAGTCCGCAGGTGTGAGAAGAGAACAGATCAAATCGCTCTCTTCAAGCCTTTGGCTAGTCCACACAGCCGTCACCTGTGGCTCAGGACCACTGGGACTGATAAAAGCATGGCTAATCTGCCTAGCAACACGGCGACACTGCACATGCAGAACATTAATATAATTGGCTCTTATTGTGCTACTGGTGGTCTGAGAAAAGGAAGTTTAGCTAGGAGACACAAAGGAGGCTAATAGCTCCTGAGTCACTTGGGTTTACGCAATTTTCCCTATGATGTATGCACTGAATGTTTACGAGTGTCTGTCGGGGTGTATGTTGATGTTCTCTCTTTCTCTCTGTCTTTTTCTTTATATGTGTGTGGCGTCTGCAGACAGAAGACTACCTCAGATGGTTGTAGACTACCAGAAGTATTCTCTTAGTCTCACCCTCGTTCCTAAAATAGCAGATATTGCTCAGCTGTGTTTCTCTCTCTCCCGCTCCCTCTCTCTCTTTCAGCCCCCCCATCCCTTCCTCTCACTCTACCTGTCCCTTTCTCTCCTCATCTCTCCCTTTCTGGCTCTCTCCCCTTCTCCTCCTCCCGCCTCGTTCTATCTCTCGTCCTCCCATCTCTCCCCTTCTCCTCCTCCCGCCTCGTTCTATCTCTCGTCCTCCCATCTCTCCCCTTCTCCTCCTCCCCGTTTCCCTTTGATGTGAGGGGTGTCTGCATCTTACATCAGACTGCAGGTCACAAAGACAGAGAGAGAGAGAGCGAGAGAGAGAGAGCGAGAGAGAGAGAGAGAGAGAGAGAGGTAGAGAAAGAGAGAGAGAAAGAAAGAGAGCGAGAGCGAGAGCGAGAGAGAGAGAGAGAGAGAGAGAGAGAGAGAGAGAGAGAGAGAGAGAGAGAGAGAGAGAGAGAAAAGAGAGAGACGAGCGGGGTTGGCAGACATAAGAGAGGCTGGTCCAGCCAGGGTCAGACGGGGGCCAGGCGGGGGCCAGACAGACTGGGCCACAAGGCTGAAGCTCCTAATTGCTGCTGTCTGCTTGAATCGTAGCTGATAAAGATGGCCGACCTGACGCGGGGGGATCCATGGTGAGCGTTCCCCTAGTGTGATTTGATTTAGAGAAGGAGGAAAGAGAGACAAATCACAGAGACCAGCATCAACCCGACACATGAAACACCAGGATGCAGAGAGGGATGGATGAAGGGGTGGATGGATGGAGAGGGGAGACAGAGGAGAAGAGATACTGTGGCTTCTGGACGTGCGATTGTGTCAGTACATGCTGAAGAGGTTATTAACCTGAGATTAGACTGATGAAAAACTCTCTCTCTGTGTCTCCGCATGGACACACACACACACACACACACAAGGCTTCCCCATAAATCCTTCTGATAGGGGGTTTCCCTAGCTACTATTGTGTCTCAACATGATTCCAGTGTACCTCCCCGAGACCCCCCCCCCACTCACACACACACACACACACTCAGCATGGCTGAGGGCAAATTCTCAAAACAGATCCTGTTTCCACACACAGATGGAAGAGTATTTTCTTCAACTTTTCTTTTAGTCTTTCTGTTCTTTAACTAGCATGCTTGTTAAACTTTACACCGCCCACTGAAACATCCCTTTGATAACGATGAGGAATTGATTGATTTACAGCCGGTCTTTTATCATCGCTAGCTCATAACCCCGATGCCCCGAAGCACGGTTTCTCTACTCCATCTCTCCTCTTCCTTCCCTCTCTCACGCCTGTGGTGAGGTCTTAGGTTGGAAACCACCTGCTCTGATTTATTGGATAAATTGGAAGACTGGGCGGCAAGGAACTTACACTGTTAGCATTAGCCTCTGAGCTACGACAGCTAGCGTTAGTCTCAGCGCTAACACTGCTAGCGTCTCTGAGCCAACACTGCTTAGCTGTAAGCAACCCAATCAAGGACTGCAGGATGTGTGTATTGGAGATAAGCGTTCACTCTGACGCCTCGCAACGTTTACAACCTCTGTTTTCAGGGTTGTCTTTTCTCTTTCTTTTTTTCTCTATCATCTCTTCCTCTCTCTCTCTATCTCTTTCCACACTCCCTCCCACCACACACATCCATCTCTTTCACACCCACGCGTTCAACAGAACACAACGCGCAGCACTGAACTCTACGACGATGCGAACCTCCGATTAGTAGAGAGAGGCGCATTCCATTAAGGCCTTATACTAAAGAACAGAGATCAAAGCACATCAAAACGTGACATGAAGGAGAGGGATGGAAAGAGGGAGGGAGGGGGTGGGGGCGTGCATGGGGAGGGGGATGTAAGACAGATGGATAGGGTACAGAGAGAGAGAGAGAGAGAGAGAGAGAGAGAGAGAGAGAGAGAGAGAGAGAGAGAGAGAGAGAGAGAGAGAGAGAGAGAGAGAGAGAGAGAGAGAGAGAGAGAGAGAGAGAGGGAAAGATTATGAAAACAACTGAAGAGGGCAGGAAAGAGAGAGTAAGAAAAATAGAGAAAAAATTAAGAGCGTAAAAAGGAGAGAAAGAGAGGAAAAGGGGAAAAAGAGAGACAAAAATAGAGCGAGACAAAAAGAGGCTCATTTGCAGCTCCCCTATCGTGACAGGGTCTCATAACAAACATCAGCACGAGAGCGCTCCGCGTCGACGTTGCTCTCGCCATGCAGTTGAACGGCGCGCTCTCTACGCACATCAAAGCTTCCAGACGCTTAGAGGCCAAGACGGGGATAACGTCTTCTGTATCAGGAAAAATAATTGGAAACAATCAACGGGACTGGAGAGAGGGAGCTAATGCGCGCGAAAAGAAATATGATATAGTCGAGGCATTGAGTCTATTCTTATAGTCGTTTAGAAAGTGACCATCGGACCGGTCTGATAATGTTGGACTGTTTTGCTGTCTAAACCGTTAATTAACCGTTAGGTTATATTACTTAAGTAATCTCATCAAATTTCATTAATCTAAGTAATCTAATCAAAATCGATTCTGGATTGACGTAGATTCTGGATTCACGCACAAGCAAACGCAGTGAGCAGTGTTCGTCAGAATGATATATTACAGTCCTTTAGCATTCACTTTAATCCAAAGCAACGTTCACTGGGGATTAGATCCCTAACCTCTTCATCTGCGATCTAATACTCCACACTGATTTATACCTTCAAGTCACACACAGTGAGGTTAATAATACCCATTTGGACTTTATTCATTTATCAGACGCGTTTACTCAATGTGACATTTGAATGTTATGCATCCCAGCTTGTTTCAGCTGGTCCAGAAGGGGCTTTGGTTCATCTGGGCTTCCATCAGAAACACTACACCCTCCCTCTCCCTCTCCCTCTCCCTCTCCCTCTCCCTCTCCCTCTCCCTCTCCCTCTCCCTCTCCCTCTCCCTCTCCCTCTCCCCTTCCCTCCCCCTCCCTCTCCCTCTCCCTCTCCCTCTCCCTCTCCCTCTCCCTCTCCCTCTCCCTCTCCCTCTCCCTCTCCCTCTCCCTCTCCCTCTCCCTCTACCTCTCCCCCTCCCTCCCCCTCCCCCTCCCTCTCCCTCTCCCTCTCCCCCTCCCTCCCCCTCCCCCTCCCCCTCCCTCTCCCTCTCCCTCTCCCTCTCCCTCTCCCTCTCCCTCTCCCTCTCCCTCTCCCCCTCCCTCCCCCTCCCCCTCCCTCTCCCTCTCCCTCTCCCTCTCCCTCTCCCTCTCCCTCTCCCTCTCCCTCTCCCTCTCCCTCTCCCTCTCCCTCTCTCTCCCTACTAGTCCAGAAAGTGGCCACCACCGGGGAGAACCACTGAGATCAATCTGTGTTTGTGTATCTCTTAAAAAATATGCGGTTTGTGTCATGTAAAGTCCATCTTCTCCTGTCCCAGAATGTATCTGGGGGTGAATCTCCAACTGATAGAACACACACACACACACACACACAGTTCATGATCCACACACACACACACACACACACACACAGAGGAGGGGATGTTTGTTACTGCCCTTCATCTGTCTGCCTGATTGCATCGCCACACAAGCGTGCCTTCAAAGCCACCCGTCCCCCCGCCCTGCCCCCCCCCCGCCCTGTTGGACCAGATAAGACCCCCCCAGCCTGGTGGGTCACCTACCGGACAGGAAGATTCTGGCTGGGGTCAAACACAGTACCATCTGGGGTCCTGTTCTCTGGACAGTACAGGGAAACACAGACACATGAGGACTCTCTCTCTGTCCCTCTCTCTCTCTCTCTCTCTCTCTCTCTCTCTCTCTCTCTCTCTCTCTCTCTCTCTCTCTCTCTCTCTCACTGTCCCTCTCTCTCTCTCTCTCTCTCTCTCTCTCTCTCTCTCTCTCTCTCTGTCTCTCTCTCTGTGTCTCTGTCTCTCTCTCTGTGTCTCTGTCTCTCTCTGTCTCTCTCTGTCTCTCTCTCTGTCTCTGTCTCTCTCTGTCTCTCTCTCTCTCTCTCTCTGTCTCTCTCTGTCTCTCTGTGTCTCACACACACACGTACGTACACATGTTCAGCATTCACATACATGTCCATCCATCCATCCAACACACACACACACATTCACCACGCACACACATTCACCACACACACACATTCACCACACACACACATTCACCACACACATACACAAAAACTCCGAAACACACACCCACGCACATACTGATATGCAGACAAACACACACTTTGCTACTAACCCTGGACACACACTTGCAGAGGCGCACACACACGGTTTGTTTGCTGTCCTACTCAGACACGCTCTCTCGGCCGGGACCAGACTGTGGAGAGCTATTCTATGGACCCAAAGACTGTGTAATCACACTGGGAAGTGTATGGCTTGTCACTGCTACAGTATGTTATGTGATGGACTGATTGGGTGATGTTTGTTGTTGAAGTCCTTTTGTGGGACAGCTGTGTGTGGGTTCAAAAGTGTGTGTGTGTGTGTCGAATGCATAACCCAGTCACTAAAGGAAGGCTAGCGTCCAGGGCTAACCCCCTGTGTGAGTGTGTGTGTGTGTGTGTGTGATATGACAGGTATTATTTCAAAGGCGTGTGGAATAGAATGTCACCCAGTGACCTAATCACACACACACACGAGCCAGTGTTAACTGTCAACGGTGACAACCTGCTGAAAGAGGTCAGTCCTTCATGGCATGCGCAAATAAACACACACACACACACACACACACACACACACACACACACACACACACACACACACACACACACACACACACACTGGTCTGGGCCGACATGTTACCATGTGTGTCAACACCTGTCAGATATTGTATGTCACACAGAACAGACAACAAGACCATAACTTACAAGCCTGGCATTCTCTCTGATGTCTCTCTCTCTCTCTCTCTCTCTCTCTCTCTCTCTCTCTCTCTTTCTCTCTGACTATATTTCTCTTTCTCTGTCTCTCTCTCTCTCTCTGTTTCTATACCATGAACATTCCAAATACCATCCAAGCAAACAAACAATTCCTTTCTACATCCCTTTGGATCTACTGACTTTTTTTTCTTCTTTTCCCACCTATATCTCTTCCTCTCTTTGCCTCCCTCCCTCTCTCCTTGCCTCTAACCAGTGCCTCCCCTTCAACTGTCTTCTCTCCTTCTATCTTTGCCCTTCCTTCCTTTCCTCTACCTCTCCTCCCTCCTTCCTTTCCTCCACCTCTTTCACAAAAAAAAAAAAGATTATCCAGATGATCAGAAGATAATGACAGTCATCTGGATTCATGCTTAATTAAATGCCGGCTTTAGCAACACGCCTTTCTCTCCTCCCTCTCACCCCTGTCCCTCCACCTCTCCTCCCTATCTCCCTCGTCCTCCTTTCTCCCGCTTCTTCCTCCCTCTCCTCTCCCTCCACCTCTCTCCCTCTCCCCCTCTTCTCCCCCTCCACACTCCTCTCCTCTCCCCCTCCTCTCCTCCGTCCTCTTCTCTCCCCCCACCTCTTCTCTCCCCCATCCTCTCCCCCATCCTCTCCTCTCCCCCCTCCTCTCCCCCATCCTCTCCTCTCCCCCCCCTTCCCTCCGCTCCTCCCTCCCCACATCTCCTCTCCACTATCCCCTCCACCTCTCCTCCTCTCCCCCTCCTCTCTGCTCTCCCCCCTCCTCTCCCCCATCCTCTCCTCTCCTCTCCTCTCCCCCTCCCCTCCTCTCCTCTCCTCTCCCCCCTCCTTTCTCCTCTCCCCCTCCTCTCCCCCATCCTCTCCTCTCCCCCCTCCTCTCTCTTCTCCCTCCTCCTCTCCCCCATCCCCTCCTCTCCTCTCCCCCCTCCCCTCCACTCTCTTCTCCTCTTCCCCCTCCCCTCCTCTCTCCCCTCCCCCCTCCCCTCCTCTCTCTTCTCCTCTCCCCCCTCCCCTCCTCTCTCCTCTCCCCCTCCTCTCCTCCCCTCCTTCTCTACTTCTTCAACCCCGAGAGGCTCCTCATGACTGGGCCTGAGCAGGTACTTTCCAGGGAGGCCCATGCCTGGGGGGTTTTAAACCTGGGGGAGGGGGGGGGCTCTTAAGATACCCCCCCCCCCCTCCCCACCACTTAGATTTGAAGGGAATCTCTTCAGACTTCTATCAGATCGGCCGCGAGGTCTGCTAGATGAATGAGTGTCTTTTTCTGCCGGAGCTGCCAAAACGTGTTCACTGGCAGCCAGGCCTGGTGAGAGAAAGAGAGAGAGAGAGAGAGAGAGAGAGAGAGAGAGAGAGAGAGAGAGAGAGAGAGAGAGAGAGAGAGAGAGAGAGAGAGAGAGAGAGAGAGAGCTGGCCAGAGAGCATGAGGAGATGAAAATCGGAAGGATTTCATGTATGTGTGTGTGACTGTGTCACAGACCGTGTACAAGAAGTAAAATCAGTTCAAACTAACACTAAAGATTAGTGTGATGGATGGATGAAGAAGTTTATAGTTCTGACGCCAAGAAAACAGTATGGGGCTGATGGCAAGAATATGCCATCAACACGTGTGTGTGTGTGTGTGGCGAGAGGGTGGGGCGTTCGAGAGAGGCCCCTCTAGTCTGAACATGAAAAGGCATTCTTTCATCACTGCTAATCTCTCAAACATAAACATGAGAACATCCACACACAGGCACACACACACGCACACACACGCGCACACACACAGTCAGGAGGATCACCTCTAGTGAGAGAGACTGTCCACATGTGTGTGTGTATGAGTGTGCTTGCTTCAGTGTGTTTGTGCATGTGGTTGTGTGTGTGTTTGCGTGAGAACACAAGTGTTTGTTTGTGCTAGGGAGAATTCCACCGCCTGTATTAATTAGCTGATAAATATACAATAACAATCAGGGAAAAGTGTGCTTAAGAATGAACACAACAGACAGTCCTTCTGGAATGTGCTTACATGATGTGTGTGTGTCAGTGACCATGTGTGTGTATGTGTGTGTGTGTCTGTGTCAGCATCCACCCTCAGCACAGTTGGGTCACAACTCAACACCACTCATGTCACAATTTTTGTGTTTTTCCAAGATTACAGTTTGAGTCATTGAGTGATCAGACCGGGGGGAGGGGGGGCAGGGGGGCGAGGGGGCAGAGGGAGTTTTGCCTGGACAACAGATATGGACACTGCCAAAGGATTTGATATCTCTCTCTCTGCAGATGAATGGATGGATCCCTGCATCATACACAACACCAACTCCCCCCCCCCCCCCCCACACACACACACATCTTTCAATTCTTCCATCTGAGAAGGGGAGAGAGAGAAAGAGAGAAAGAGAGAGAGAGAGGGAGGGATGGAGGGATGGGAGAGAGGGAGAGAGGGATGGGAGAAATAGAGAGAGAAAAAGAAAGATAGAGGGGGATACAAGGGGCAAGGGAGTACAGAGAGAGACGGAGAGAGATAGAGAAACCCCCACAAACGCTTGTCGTGCAGAATTGGGCTGATTCCCGCTAGAAATCCAGAAAAGATCATTAAGATTTTACAGTCATTTTAAATCCAGTCCTGAGGAAACCCTCCAGTCTAAAGCCCTTGCAGTCCATGAAGGTAACCCTGAGAAGAGCCCCCTGTGCCAGCTGGTTATACTACTGTTATTTTGCCATATTATTATTGTTAGACTCCTTGTTAAATGTTATGATATATATGTTAAAATGTCTATTCAATATGGACTGCTTTGGCAATACTACTCAACCCGAACTGTCATGCCAATAAAGCATTCTGAACTGAACTGAACTGAGAGAGAGAGAGAGAGAGAGATAGAGAGATATAGAGAGAGGGGAGAGAGAGAGGAGAGAGAGAGAGAGAGAGAGCGAGAGAGAGAGAGAGAGAGAGAGAGAGAGAGAGAGAGGAAAGAGGAGAAAGAGGAGAGAGAGGAGAGAGAGAGAAAGCGAGAGAGCGCGAGAGAGAGAGAGAGAGAGAGAGAGAGAGAGAGAGAGAGAGAGAGAGAGAGAGAGAGAGAGAGAGAGAGAGAGAGGAGAGAGAGGAGAGAGCTTGATTCGGCTCACCCGGCACACCTATGCCAATAGCCCAGATCCCAACAGAGCCATGTGTGATACGAATCAAATGTACCTCAAACACTGTGAGCCAGAGCAGAATTAGAGAAGAGACTGAGGATTAAAAGGTGAACTGCAACACTGCTTTCCTCAACACGGGGACACTATTCTGGATCCTGTGGGTTTACATCAAATAAGCCCTCTGCACACACACACACACACACACACAGATACCCTCTCGCTGTGCATGTACAAGCCAAAGCTGTTTTCGACGAGCGTTTAAGAGATAAGACTGGAGAGTTAATACGGACGTGCAGCCATAATCCAGTTTGCCTCTCTTCCGTTGCTCATCCGTCTCTCCTCTCCTCTTTCCTTCCTTCACCCCCTGATCCTCCCCTATTCCTCCCCCTGCCCGGTCCCCCTCCGCTCTCCTGCCTCTCTATCCTATCCTCCCTCCTCTCGTCCCCCTCATCCCTCTCTCCTCTCCTCCCTCCTCTCGTCCCCCTCATCCCTCTCTCCTCTCCTCCGCCAGAGGTTGAGCTGTGTGTGTGACAGATTAGGCCAGATCCCTGGGATTAGCTCCCCCAGACGTTGCAGTCTGACCCCACACCTCGGCCTCTCTCTGCCTCCCTCCCTCCCTCCATCTTTCTTTACCTCCCTCTGATTCAATCTCTCTCTCCCTTCTTCTATTGTTTGTTCTCTCTGCATTCCTCCCTCTTTCCCTTTATCTCTCTGAGCCTCATTTAAAAACATCTATTTTTTCTTTCTTTCTTTCTTTCTTTCTTTCTTTCTTTCTTTCTTTCTCCCTAGCCTCCCTCTTATAAGAGTTCTCGTATCTGAACAGGCCCGGACTCTAGGTGTTAATGGTCGGTCTCGGACACCCCAACATCTCCAGTAACCACCCTCCACGAACTCCACAGAACTGCCTTTGTTCTCTCTCCAACTTCCTGAGTTGAGCGCCTGAGAGAGACATCTAGTGGACGGGTTTGGTACTGCAGGATGACGTGACTCGATCCCGGGCACAGCAGTGAGTGAAAGCTGTAACAACCCACTGAGATTTAATTGAGATTGTGCGATGATATAAAACTATCAAGCAGATTTTAAAAGAAAAAATGCTGTTGGCGATCTCATGCGTTCTTTTTTTTAACAACTTTCTTTTCAGTGATTGTAACCATTTAAAAAGTTTTGAAAATGTAAATTCAATAATGTTATTATTTTTGTTATCTCTCTCTGACACTAATTCAGTTGAAAATGTGTCTCGTGGAACATCTGACGGCTGCGCGTGTCTTTCTGGGGGAGCCGAGCCTATCAGATGTGATCACCGTCATCGTCAGCATGTCAACCGCTTGTCTGACAGTACTCTTCGGGTTTGCATCAATAATACATAGCTGTAAGATGTAAGAGCGAAAGAGAGAGTGTGTGTGTGTGTTTTCTAATCAAGAGAGAGACCCCACCTGTACACAGAACAAGGAGTGTGTGTGTGTGGTTGCATGTGTGTGTGTATGTTTGTGTGCGTGCATGCATACACGCGTGTGTGCTCTAATGGTAATATCTGGACTGTACTGGCCGTATGTGTGTGTGTGTGTGTGTGTGTGTGTCTGAGGGAATGTGTGTGTGTGTGTGTGAGATGGTGGTGCAACAAAGGAACACAAGGGTGAAAAGCTGAATCGCCATAACAACACCCTGGCCTCATTGTTCTAGTTTTGTTTCATCTCGGTGAATGTTTAGAGCTCAGCTTAACATCACAGCCCCGCAGAACTAAACACCAGTCGGGATATTGTTTAAAGGAACTTCGAACTGCTTGCGGGACTTTTTTTTCTTCTCTTTCTTTCTTTTCTTTACCTTTACTTACATTTCTTCAAAGACGCTTTTCTTTGTTTTCTTTCTGGGCTTGTTTGCTCCTGGGTTTGTAGTGTAGCCTCGGCTTTGTGGACATCTTTATTGTTTCCAGGATATCTTTATTGTTCCAGACAGAACGCACCCACTTCCTGGTTTGTTTGGACTGGGTCATGTGACTCATTGTGCTTCATTGGGACGCTGAGAGCCTGAGAGCCTGAGAGTGACGTCATAAGATCAACAAGGAAGCTCAGCTCAGCTGGGGTTTCCTGAACAGAACACGCTGGCCCTGGCCCTGGTCCTGGTCCTGGTCCTGGTCCTGGTCCTGGTCCTGGTCCTGGTCCTGGTCCTGGTCCTGGTCCTGGTCCTGGTCCTGGTCCTGGTCCTGGTCCTGGTCCTGGTCCTGGTCCTGGTCCTTAACAGAACACGCTGGTCCTGGTGAGGACAGGTGGCAGACTACAGCAACCTTCAACTGGCAGGGTTCAATGGACCTGTTTGGTTCTACTCTCCTGTGTTCTACTCTGCTTTATTTCACTCCATGCTCCATTGTAATCTACTCAGCTCTATTGTCCTGAATGAAACATCTTCCTGTAGAAATGAAGGACGTGCAGAACTGTTAATTATACAATCTATAAGCAGCACGTAGTGTGTGTGTTTGTGTGCGTGTGACAGAGCGCATGTGTGTGTGTGTGAGAGAGCAAGTGTGTGAGAGAGCGTGTGTGTAAGTGTGAGAGAGAGTGTGTGTATGTGAGAGCGTGTGTGTGTGTGAGAGCGTGTGTGTATGTGAGAGCGTGTGTGTGCGTGAGAGCGTGTGTGTGTGTGTGAGAGCGTGTGTGTGTATGTGAGAGCGTGTGTGTGTATGTGAGAGCGTTTGTGTGTGTGTGTGTGTGTCCAGAGCCTCCGTTCCTCCTCTCATTGGGTCGTTTGATGACTGGTTCCAGGGGACGCCGGCTTTGATTGGGCCCTGAGGGCGCCCTGAGGCCCTGCCCCGTCACCAGGAGCAGACTGACAGCTCTAATGATGCGTGCTATCGCTGGCCGAGGTGTGTGTGTGTGTCTGTTTGTGTGTGTGTGTGCGTGCCTGAGCCAGAGAGACTTCAATCAACCTCTGTGACGTCCAGAGGAGTTTAGAATGAGCCTGATGTTTCTCCTTAGCAGCTAAGTGTCAGAGGGAGAGGGGGGAGGGGCGGGTGCAGAGAGGAGGGGGTGGGGGGAGGGGGGAGGGGGGAGGGGGGAGGGGGGAGGGGGGAGGGGGGAGGGGGGAGGGGGGAGGGGGGAGGGGGGAGGGGGGAGGGGGGAGGTTAAGGGGGAGAACATGCCTCCAGAGAGGTTAGGATTGTGAGTGGGCTTTGGTCGTTGAGTCGTGTTGTTGTGAAGGCCTCTGTTTGAGGAGGATTTCAGCGGGTTTTGGGGCCGTCTGGTTGAGTTAAAACTTCAGAAACGAGAGGAAATGCACAAAATAAAACTCTTTCTGAAGATTTCTCTCTCTCTCCCTGTGATGGAGAGATGCTGAAGAGCAGTGGAACCTCAGTAGATTCATCCTCTTCGCTCACTTTGTTCTATTATTCACCAGGGTGGGCTTCACAGCTCTCTCTCTCTCTCTCTCTCCTTTTCCCTCCCACTACCTCTACCTCTCTGTCTCTCACTCTCTCCCTTCTTCTCCTTTCTTCCCTCCCTCTTCCTCTTTCTGTCTCTTCCTCTTTCTCACTCCCTTTCTCTCTCACCCTCTCTCTTCCCCTCTACTTCTTTCTGTCTCTCTCTTCTTAACTCATCATCCCCTTCCCTCCCTCCCTCCCTCCCTCCCTCCCTCCCTCCCTCCCTCCCTCCCTCCCTCCCTCCCTCCCTCCCTCCCTCCCTCCCTCCCTCCCTCCCTGCCTGCCTGCCTGCCTGCCTGCCTGCCTGCCTGCCTGCCTCCCTCCCTCCCTCCCTCCCTCCCTCCCTGCCTCCCTGCCTCCCTCCCTCCCTCCCTATCTCCTTCCCCTCCCTCCCTCCCTCCCTCCCCCCTGCCTCCCTCCCTCCCTCCCTATCTCCTTCTCTTCTGCCTCCCTCCCTCCCTATCTCCTTCTCTTCTGCCTCCCTCCCTCCCTCCCCCCTGCCTCCCTCCCTCCCTCCCTATCTCCTTCTCTTCTGCCTCCCTCCCTCCCTCCCCCCCTGCCTCCCTCCCTCCCTATCTCCTTCTCTTCTGCCTCCCTCCCTCCCTCCCCCCTGCCTCCCTCCCTCCCTCCCTATCTCCTTCTCTTCTGCCTCCCTCCCTCCCTCCCCCCTGCCTCCCTCCCTCCCTCCCTATCTCCTTCTCTTCTCCCTCCCTCCCTCCCTCCCTCCCTCCCTCCCTCCCTCCCTGCCTCCCTGCCTCCCTGCCTCCCTCCCTCCCTCCCTATCTCCTTCCCCTCCCTCCCTCCCTCCCTCCCCCCCTGCCTCCCTCCCTCCCTCCCTATCTCCTTCTCTTCTGCCTCCCTCCCTCCCTATCTCCTTCTCTTCTGCCTCCCTCCCTCCCTCCCCCCTGCCTCCCTCCCTCCCTCCCTATCTCCTTCTCTTCTGCCTCCCTCCCTCCCTCCCCCCTGCCTCCCTCCCTCCCTCCCTATCTCCTTCTCTTCTGCCTCCCTCCCTCCCTCCCCCCCTGCCTCCCTCCCTCCCTCCCTATCTCCTTCTCTTCTGCCTCCCTCCCTCCCTCCCCCCCTGCCTCCCTCCCTCCCTCCCTATCTCCTTCTCCCTCCCTCCCTCCCTCCCTCCCTCCCTCCCTCCCTCCCTCCCTCCCTCCCTCCCTCCCTCCCTCCCTCCCTCCCTCCCTCCCTCCCTATCTCCTTCCCCTCCCTCCCTCCCTCCCTCCCCCCTGCCTCCCTCCCTCCCTCCCTCCCTATCTCCTTCTCTTCTGCCTCCCATGTCCCTATCTCTCTCTCTCCTTCTCTTCTGCCTCCCATGTCCCTATCTCTCTCTCTCCTTCTCTTCTGCCTCCCATGCCCCTATCTCTCTCTCTCCTTCTCTTCTGCCTCCCATGTCCCTATCTCTCTCTCTCCTTCTCTTCTGCCTCCCATGTCCCTATCTCTCTCTCTCCTTCTCTTCTGCCTCCCATGCCCCTATCTCTCTCTCTCCTTCTCTTCTGCCTCCCATGTCCCTATCTCTCTCTCTCCTTCTCTTCTGCCTCCCATGCCCCTATCTCTCTCTCTCTCATGTCTTTCTCCCTCTCTTTATCACCCTTTCAGGTCTCCCTCTCTCAATCTCTCTCTCCCCAGTTGGACACTATATTAACAGTACATGTAACCCCTGCTTGTGTGTTTCACAACACAGATCTATCAGAAATACATCAAAACCTGCAAGGCTCAAGTCATTTGCTAATGTGATGTCCCTTGACGCGTTGCTCCCCCACCCCTCCCCTCCCTGCTGCCACTTAAGGCACTGGGAGACTAATCAAATTCACCCTTGTCTACGACTGACAAGCACTCCACATGTCATCGTGGCAAAATACGTTAGATATATTGCACATGAAGGTAGATTAAAACGGTCACTTTTATTCTGTTTCTGTCGCCTTCTTTCTTCTTCTCTCCCTCTGTATTTCGCATGCCTCTTTTTTATTTTCCTAGCGATGAATTTTTACATCTTGACTTCGAGATAATCTGATCCCCTTCAGAATGCTCATTTGTACCAGCATAAATAGTTATTTGAGAGATAAAAGCAAACATGTTTGTTTTTTTGTTTGTATTTTTTTTCACTCCCTCTCTCTCTCCCTCTCCCGCTCTCTCTGCCTCTTTAACTCCCCAAAGGCGTTTACCAGCACTTTGGTATTAAGGACCAGTGAAGGATTTCTGCGCAGACAAGGAGCAAAAGACGCTTTGATGTGCTCTTAGATTAAACGAAGTCTACAGCGAAAAATCTACAAAAATACATACAGCTTGTGTATACACTGCACTGCCGCGCGGCTGAACACTTTCGCTCCTATCTCCCCCCCCCCCCCCTCTGACTATCTCTCTCTCTTTTTCTATCTCCGTCGGTCTTTCGTTCCCTAACGACCGCATCTTGAAAGAGCGTACCCGCATGGCGCTCCACGCTAACTAGGGAGATGTCCGAAGCTTGTCGACAAGCTTCTGATGAACCAATCCCAGAAGAGAAGCAAAGCGAAGTTAGTCCGGCGAGAGAGATCTTTTTCTAACTTGTTTTCCCACAACAGGAATTTACCAGTGGAAAAACGAAACTCTGATATACTCTCTTCCGGCACGGGGTGCGCTGTTTTTGGGACCATCGTTGTACTTAAAAGAGACTTCGCAACTAGCCAAACCTCAAAGGACACAAAACTATGTTCAAATATTTTTTACGACCTTCTACTGTTTTCACGACTCTAACTAACTCACTTAGCTGAGCAGTGCGTTTCTAAACCCACGGCCAGTCTTCTACTCTGTATGCTGGAGGAAACGGATGGACCGATAAACAGACAGGCAGGCAGGCATCCAAGCATGTGATAAAGCAGCCAGCCAGTAAGGCAGCCAGTCAGTAGCCCTGGTTGACGGAAAGCGGATCGACTACCGATGTGCTACTGACCTCTGCTGGCCATGGCTGGTACTCCAACCAGCTGACCAAGATCAGGGTTGGAGTGTAACCCTACAGGAGGGTATCTCTCCAGGAGCAGGGTTGGAGTGTAACCCTACAGGAGGGTATCTCTCCAGGAGCAGGGTTGGAGTGTAACCCTACAGGAGGGTATCTCTCCTGGAGCAGGGTTGGAGTGTAACCCTACAGGAGGGTATCTCTCCAGGAGCAGGGTTGGAGTGTAACCCTACAGGAGGGTATCTCTCCAGGAGCAGGGTTGGAGTGTAACCCTACAGGAGGGTATCTCTCCAGGAGCAGGGCTGGAGTGTAACCCTACAGGAGGGTATCTCTCCAGGAGCAGGGTTGGAGTGTAACCCTACAGGAGGGTATCTCTCCTGGAGCAGGGTTGGAGTGTAACCCTACAGGAGGGTATCTCTCCAGGAGCAGGGTTGGAGTGTAACCCTACAGGAGGGTATCTCTCCTGGAGCAGGGTTGGAGTGTAACCCTACAGGAGGGTATCTCTCCTGGAGCAGGGTTGGAGTGTAACCCTACAGGAGGGTATCTCTCCAGGAGCAGGGTTGGAGTGTAACCCTACAGGAGGGTATCTCTCCAGGAGCAGGGTTGGAGTGTAACCCTACAGGAGGGTATCTCTCCTGGAGCAGGGTTGGAGTGTAACCCTACAGGAGGGTATCTCTCCTGGAGCAGGGTTGGAGTGTAACCCTACAGGAGGGTATCTCTCCAGGAGCAGGGTTGGAGTGTAACCCTACAGGAGGGTATCTCTCCAGGAGCAGGGTTGGAGTGTAACCCTACAGGAGGGTATCTCTCCAGGAGCAGGGTGGACCAGTCCTAGGCCTAGAAGATGAACTGTTCTGTTCTGGTAAATGTTCTGATCTGACCTACTGGGACTCTATTGGTTTATTAGTTATTTTTTGTACTTCCCTTGTTCTTTGTCTGTTGTTCTGCAACTACTGTGCTTCTTGAGCCATGAACCCCCCCCCCCCCACACACACACACACACACACATGCTCTCCCCCCCACCCTTGCTTTCTGTGTCCCAAAACAAACCACCCATATTAAAAGAAGAAGAAATGAATAAAGATCTGAAAACTTCGTCCTTGGCTTTTGCAATTCTCTGTTCCTACTCCAAGTGTTTCCCCCCTTCTGCACGTCTCTCCCCCCACTCTCTCTCTCCCTCTGTTCTCTCTCTCTCCCCCCACTCTCTCTCCCTCTCTCTCTCTCCCTCTGTTCTCTCTCTCTCTCTCTCCCCCCACTCTCTCTCGCTCCCCCAATCTCCCTCTCTCCCCACTCTCTCCCTCTCTCTCTCTCTCTCTCTCTCTCCCCCCACTATCTCTCGCTCCCCCAATCTCCCTCTCTCCCCCACTCTCTCCCTCTCTCTCCCCCCACTCTCTCTCTCTCTCTCCCATACCCCTCTCTCTCTCCCCCCACTCTCTCTCCCTCTCTCCCCCCACTCTCTCTCTCTCTCTCCCATACCCCTCTCTCTCTCCCAGCCTCTCTCTTTTTCTCTCTGTTCCCCCTCTCTGTTCTTTCTCTCTCTCTCTCTGTTGTCTCTATCTATCTCGCTCAATTAATACTGCAGGAAGACTCTTGCCTTTTTCCAAAGGGAGGGGCAGGGGGGCAGGGGGGGTGGTGGT
>NC_140382.1:19052500-19097500 GCF_054491055.1 Hypomesus nipponensis | reverse complement strand
GTCACACAGACACACTCCTCTCCACATGACGTCACACAGACACACTCCTCTCCACAGGACGTCACACAGACACACTCCTCTCCACATTACGTCACACAGACACACTCCTCTCCACAGGACGTCACACAGACACACTCCTCTCCACAGGACGTCACACAGACACACTCCTCTCCACAGGACGTCACACAGACACACTCCTCTCCACATGACGTCACACAGACACACTCCTCTCCACAGGACGTCACACAATGCTGTCCCTCCTGTCACTCAGGACAACAGTTTGGGGGTGGGGGGGACGAATGGATTCTGATACCTTCAGAGTGCGGATTACAATTGGGGGGTCAAATTCTTCTTTAGGCATAAAGTAATATTTAGAATTACAGGTAAGAACGATATATAAATGTATCGACCCCCCGACCTGTTGTTTTACCTCTTTTGAGGGTGTCCAAGTCTTAATTAGGGGGGTCAAACCCCCCCAATCCCCCCCGTAATTCAAACCACGGTTACAGTAACTAAACTTGAAATGCACTTGATTCTTTAATTTCAAGGATGGTTACACTAATACACTTTAATGCATAATTAGGTATTTGCTAAAGCAGTAAAAAATCTTAAATGTAAAATATTCAGTACCGATTAACGTAAAATCTACAGATTAAAACCAAAAGTCTAGATCCAAAACTCGATGAGACACAGAATTAACTAGATGAGGTACATTTTCTGGAGAAAATGTGTGTTTTCTGAAAGCCTAAATAGGAATGAGGGGTTTAAGAAGTTAAAAATGTATCTTTAGTCACACTGAGCACAGAGTAGGGAAGTACATCTGTCCTTGACTGGCATTGTATCGTATGTACCATTGACTTCCTCTGATTTTATAGCTTGAACAGTATCAAAAAAAGAGGATTTATACTTGTAAACATCTCGTCAGTTTGAACACTTTTAAATCTGAAAGTGACTTGAGTCAGTTGTGCAGCAGGGAGGTAAACATGTCCTATTGAGATCCAGTCATTTTCTGAGAACTTTGAGCTTCTATGAAATAAAGTTTTAACTGTGTGTCTAGCCTTCTCGGTTGAAAAAATATACGAATAATGTGATGAAAATTGTATCTTCTATTGACTTATCATCCTACAGTATGAAAAGTGTACAGATAGAAAAATTAATTTTAGAATCGCAAACAGTTGATCAGCCTGAACAAGTAGATGACTGACTGGAGCTGGGGGCTTGAATTGTAAACAGCAGGGTATGACATTTGTGCCACTTAGACCCCTTCCTTTCGTTCAGCATGAGCTGCATGTCATGAAAAGCATCAAGTGATCCACTCTTACGTAATAACCTGTCAAAGTATGGTGGCCTGTTGAGGGGAGGACAGAGGGTGGAGCTACAATTAAAGAAACAACCGTGTTTCAAAAGGAAACGGTAGGAGGAGGAGGAGACTGTGACACACTAAGAGCTGCACCTTATCTCTATCATTGTTCATTGTCTGCTTCCAACTGCAAAGAACAGGCTACTAAAGCGCAGAACACCCGTAAGTAGTGTTATCCATTTAGTAGTTTTTATCCATTTGATCTGTATTGTGGGAGAGGGGTTAAATGGGATTATATTATGACTGCAACACCATTATGACTAATTAACAGAAATAAGAGAAATTACTGTCCAAGTCAAAATGTCTGGTAGCTATCTTATATCCCTAAAATATGTAATGGATAATGCCCAACGAGGTGTACAGTATCATAAAATAATGGACACTGGGGAGGCACAGAGGCCTTTATGATATTGTACACCTCGGGCATCATCCCGCTTATACCATGGTCCCTTGCCAAAGACTACAGTCTTGGCAATTTTTTTTACAAACATTAACTTAAATTAACCTATTACTATATAGATCTCATTAAATAAATATTTCACCATTCGGCTGGCCTATTTGACACAAAATCCCAGTCTATATCTGACTGTGGATTGAATTTAATTTGTTTCATGTTTCCATGTAACTGATTTATTCCCATTTATGTATTTTTATTCTGCATCCAGGACAATTTCTAGTGTTATGACAAAGATATGGACGTAAGCTTTTGGACAACACTTTGACTACACAACAATGTCACACACACTACCAAAAATAACCTTTTTTGCAATGAGACTAGCTGTTTTCGGTCTTGTGTGCTCAATAGTAGCATTTTTCCTTTACTTTGAGCCAGGACATTCTGAATGTGCATCTAGACAGCTTGACTTGCAACAGGACGATGGTGTTTGGCACCCTGAAGAGAAAGTCAAACCTCTCGTGCTTCTGTGGTTCTGGCCCCTTGGACGAACGTTTGACTTTAAGAAATGTAAGACATACTTTAACATTGATAGTTGTGAGTTGACGGCCAACAGATCCCTGTACAGCAGAGCAGATGCGGTTATTGTGTTTCACAGAGATATCAGTAGGGACTTGAAAAACCTTCCCCCTTCTCCACGTCCCCCCTTTCAGAAATGGATCTGGTTTCACGTTGAATCACCAACAAATACATATAGAATTCCAGGCTTGAAAAACCTCTTCAATCTAACATTAAGCTACAGACGAGATGCTGACATCACAGTGCGAAATGAGTTGCTGATCACAAAATCAAAGTCACAAGATGATTTTAAGCTGCCTGGGAAAAAAAACTGGTTTGCTGGATCGTGACTAACAATGATCCAAGAACCGGAACAGGTTCAAGAGCAAGCTTTTACCATGAGCTTGTTAAACATATAAAGGTAAATGTTTATGGAGCTGCTTTCACAGGGGTTCTTTTAGGATATGAAGACTATTACTCGACCATTGCTAGCTGTAAGTTTTATCTGGCATTTGAGAACTCACTTCACAAAGACTACATCACAGAGAAGGTGAATGGACCTCTGGTAGTAGGCACTGTACCAGTAGTACTAGGCCCACCCAGACAAAACTATGAGGAGTTTATTCCTGCTGATTCATTCATACACGTTAATGACTTTCCTGATGTGAAGGGTCTTGCTGACTTCCTTATCCAGTTAGATAAGAATGATGAGATGTACATGCGTTACTTCCAATGGAGGAGGTACCTCAGTGCAAAATCTCACCTCTTAACTCCCCATGATGAGTTCATCCAACCCATTTGTTTAGCCTGTGATTACATGCTAAGAGACAAACACTACAATGTTGTTAATGATCTGTACAAGTGGTTCTTTCAATGATTTAATAATTTTAGTTTTACATGTGAAAAATTCGTTTGGGATAACATAGGCTACATTTGACAAAACAACACAGTTTTGCTGTTCAACTACTGCAGTTTTGAAATTGTTAAAATGTTGTGAAATTTACTTTTATGAAATATCATAAACTGAAATTTAATGTTGAATATGTACAAAAATATGTACAAAAATATAAAAAAAACTAAGGGTAACAATGTTTTTATGGAATATTAACTTTCGGTAATTACCTTTTAAAATACAGATTAGAAGTTTATCCAGATCCCCCCAAAAATCATGTGAAACCATTTATAATGTCATGTTAGGTGTATGGTTACAATACACCTTTATAGAAAGACTGGTAATGTGGTAATAAGAGGAATTATTTACCAATGTGACCTATGATATATCATAATAATTGATGATTAATGGATAAAATAACTCTGTAAATGGGTCAAAGTTCATTCTTTGCTTTCTTGTTGTCGTGACTCAGCTGAAATATCCTCTCCTTGTCCTCGAATAAACAAACGGGCAAACGGAGGTCTTAATAAAAGCTTCTTCAAGATACAATAAATGTCAATCAGTGTCAAACTGCCAGGGATAGTGAAATAAAGTGGCCAATCCAATATAAGAGGTGGGTGCCCAGTGCCACCCCGGACACACCTCCAACCTACAGCGGAAAGAAAACGGCAAAAGAAAGCATCACATTAAAGTAGGCTACATTTTAAGATTTAGCATCGGGTTTAGGGTCTGTGTGGCCATTTGTTTTTAAATTTTTGAACCCGTATATGACAAACTCAAAATGGGCCATAATATGAGTTTACTCAAACCCACATTTTAGTAGGCCTAGGCTTTAACGATTTCGATTGTTTCGTTTGGTAAATTGAGAAAATGGGTCATATCGTTTTGTCCATTTTAACCAATTTATGTGAAAATCTCATGGTTTTTGTTGCTTTGTATTATTTTGGAATAATGAAATAATGCGAAAAACGAAACAACAAATCCGTCGCTTAATGGTTCCTTGCTGACATATATGCGAAAACAGACAGAAAGAGAGAGAGACAGAGAAAGAAAGGGTGTATATTTGTGCCAAATGCCAGTGCAAACAATTAAGGCCAAGGGACATAAGTCACTCTAAGTCTCAATAGCACATTAGTCATAAATCAGATTTATGACCCTTTGTCCTTAAACCATCCCTGATTAATAGAATGGCTGAATTGTTGAAGACAATGCAAAGATTATGCAAAGCGGACAGAGAAGTGCACATGTTCTGTGGACAGTAGTGTGTGTCACACACACCTCCAGGATATAGGATGTCCTTTTCAACTCTCTCTCGTCTTACTTTAATTTATTTTCTCCTTCCATCTTTATCTTAACCACTCCTTTGTTGATTGAAAGAAGGTTATGCTTACAGAAATACCAACATGGCAAAATACTATAATGTTGAAGTTAAAAAAGAGGGTATTTCCAAAACTGTAATTCTCCGACTAAACCCTAAACCACATGTGACCCATAATTTAAAGGCAGTTATAGGGGTAAAGTCATTCTTTTTATATATATACTAGTGCACAGTGCCCGTGATGCAGTCACGATTAAGATGTCAGTGAAACACACAAATACAGATTCCTTGAACAATAGATGGTGCATAGTGCCCATGATAACATTGGTGGCACACACATACAGATTTCTGGAATTATATATTCCATAAAGGTAGAATGACTGCATCTATAATGTAGTGCCTGTGATGCAGTTGGTGATGACAGTTGTTCTCAGTGGTTTTGGTATCTATATTTCTCAAATCACAATTGAAATTCTCCATCATCTCTCAAGAATTTGTCCAACCACATTTATTGTAGTCAAATTGCTAATGCTGTGGTAACCTACATTCATGCAAATCATAATGTAGCCTTCATTTGTCTGCTGTTTCCTACGTTATAAATTGCTTATGTTATGTTGATCAAAATGTGATATATTGGTTCCATCACAAACATCTAAACATTTAGCTCATAACAGAAGTCATTAAATGCGCAATGGTTGAGCCAGTTGTCATAATTGTAGACCTCATTCACCACACAGCGCTTGTACATTTGCAATATGACATCAGATGTAATATGACATCAGATGTAATATGACATCAGATGTAATATGACATCAGATGTAATATGACATCAGATGTAATATGACATCAGTAAACCCATGCCAGGAATCTCTGCATGGATGTGCAAATTAAAATGGACCCACCATCAGCTTAAAAACTGGGCACTTTGCAAAGTTCATGTTCTGCCATTACCCAAGGGGTAATGTTAATTTGGGCAGCAAGCATAATGAAGTTGCATTTGTCAGAAAGGGGGTGGGGGTGAAGTAAATGTGCAAAAACAGCCAGTGTTTCATACGTTCAGTGAAAGTGTGAATATTCAGTGCAATGGACATGCCTTGGTTCTTGGTGGAAGCAAGGTTCCATTGTTATGAAAAACCTGAATAACCTTAACCTGAATAACCTTAACCTGAATAACCTTAACCTGAATAACATTAACCTGAATAATCTTAACCTGAATAACCTTAACCATGTAATAAAGCCTTTTGATAACTTTATTTGGATGCTGTATACAGTATACATTTATTAATGCACCCCTCAAATGAGATGGACATGTTATTTTTTATCTTTAATGTCGGGAAACTTAAAACATGTTTATCTTTTTGCAGGTCTCAAAATGCTGAATACTGCCACCGCTGGATATTTACACAAAACAGTTTATGTGTTATTAATTATCGGAGGGTTCATAACACTGTTTTCCATGTACTATAAGACGTCTACAATGCTACCTTGTCAGCGCCAGCCTTCTTACTTAGTTAAGAACACAGCTTTCTCATCGGCAAATAAACCAATCATGCTGCTTTGGTTCTGGCCTGAAAATGATAGGTTTGATTTTAAGGACTGCAAGACGTTCTTCAACATTGACGGTTGCAAGCTTACGGACGATAGGACCCTGTACAGTGAAGCCGATGCAGTGCTCATCTTTCATCGAGCCATAAACAACAATGCATCAAATCTACCCCCCTCACCGAGACCCTCATTTCAAAAGTGGATTTGGTTTAATGTGGAATCACCAACAAACACACAGAAAGTTCCAGGTATCGAGAACCTTTTTAATGAGACTTTAAACTACCGGCAGGATGCAGACATTCCTGTTCGCTGGAAGTTGTCTAGAAAGACCAGAGATGACTTTGCGCTGCCCAAGAAAGATCGAATGATCTGCTGGATTGTGAGCAACAATGACTCTCACACTGGGACAGAGATGAGGTACGAATACTACAGAGAGCTTGTGAAACATATTAAGGTGGATGTGTTTGGCAAGGTGTTTGGTAGTTTTTTAAAATATGAAGATTATTTCTCAACCATCGCAAGCTGCAAATTTTACCTTTCCTTTGAGAACTCTGTTGAGAAAGATTACATCACAGAGAAGCTGAATGGACCACTAGCAGCAGGAACAGTACCTATTGTATTGGGTCCCCCCCGACAGAACTATGAGAACTTTGTACCAGGGGATTCCTTCATCCATGTAAATGACTTTCCTGACGCAAAAGCTTTGGCTGACTTTCTCCTGCAGTTGGACAAGAATGAGGAGGCCTATATGCGCTATTTCAATTGGCGTCAGTATTACTCTGCTAGGCCTCACCTGATTAAACAGAACCAAAAATTCCTCCAGGCCATCTGCTCTGCCTGTGACCACGTGGGAAGACACAGAGAGTACAGGGTTGTTCCTGATCTTTACAAGTGGTATTTTGGTTAAACTGTTACTTTCATCCCTAGCAAGGGATGACAGGAATCCCAATAAGAAATAAAGGTTTGGTTTGTTGCTCACTTTTACAAATATACTACAGTCATATACACTAATATATTGTGAGATTCTTTACAAAATTCTCTGAAAATGTAGTTAGTGTGCCTTACTTGAGAATATGTACAATAAGCATTGTAGTCATCTGTCCTACATCATACACCCCAGAAGCATTTGCTAGACATTTTTTACTGGGAAGTGTGCCCCAGTAGAAATTTGCTGTGCCCCAGTAAAATCTCAAATTAAAGTTATAACCATTTACTTGATCAGTCAGTGCACTAATTTAGATTGGTAATCCCAGAAAAAATACATGCAATATCCCAATCAACGCTTGTAAAATTAAAGCAGCTTAACCCCCCCCCCCCCAAAAAAAGATCTATGCAGAATTCCATATATTCCATATTCCAACATAAAAGCAATATTAGGCCTGCATGAAGCTCCACAAACGGTATTTACGCTCAAATGAATGTGATTTTTTCACACGCATTAACTATTGATGTCCCTGCCAAAGCTGATATAAAACTTGCATCCCTGACCTGTTATATAGTGGGTTAAGCAAGGGGAGTTTCTATAGCCCAGTAAATGGCACACGGATGCACGCTTGTAGCCTGTGCTTGTGTATATGGCGGGACAAGTTATCCCTAACTTCTTAGCGTGAGAAATACAAAGTGTTGCCTGAAATATGATGGAAATGCTTCAGTCTCATAGCGAATGCGTGAGATTTGAGAGCCCTGTTTCCCTGTTCTGCAAAATGTGTAAAATAAGTCGCAGCTTTGTGAAAGGGGTTCGTACGTAACACTTTTGTTTATTCCTCATGGAGAGTTAAACCTACATGAGCAGGAAAATGAAGATGTTATATTTCTACAACATGCTGCACTGAGAGCTCTGAGATAGTCAGCTGCCCGAAAACTGCATGAGGAAGTGTTTGGACATGTTGTTGACCTGAGATCAAAACAGATCTGAGGAAATACCCCACACACACCCTGTGGGGCGGAGCTCCAACTGTAAGCCAAGTGGCTGGCTATCCGGCTAGCTAGCTGACAAAATAATAAAAGGACGACATCAGTGTGGCCATTTCAGCTAGAGCTAGCTACTGTAGAGCTAGTAGTGTTGTGCTGTATTGGCACATATGAACAGCCAAACCCGTTTTGTCACTGAACGGTCATTAAAACGAGTCCAGTGGTAGTGGTTTGATTTAATATTGAATAATTCCATAAACCTGTACCTAATATCTGGGTTTGGTTATTGTGTACCGTGTTGAATGGGTCTTGGTCTTGACACGTCTTGGTTAGTTGCAACTTTAAATTGCCAATAATAACGAAGCGTTAAGAAACTTGACTTCAATTTGAAGCAGTAGTCTACTGTAAATCCAAAGGTATGGGTAATGTCTGGAATGGTCTGGCTTCACTTCAGGTCTCGTCTCACTAAATGGTAATGCATGGCATAATGGTGAGGCTAGATCGTTATTATCAGGTGCCTTATCGACCTAGTTATCCACATAATAGCAGAGCGATGTAGCGGTGGTGGCAGTGATTGTCTTCTTTGTTGCTAGCTGTGTTAGCTAACATTACCTGGCACTTATCACCCCCCACTACCTGTACATCTTGCACACGAACAGTGCTCGATAAGTCTCAAACTATTTAAGACTTCAATATCTATGTTCTGTAGAGCACTTATCCGCCCAAGTACCTCTACAAAATCTACTATCTGTGCCAAAATAATATATCCTGACAAGCCATGCCGTTCGGCAGTGCGATTCCACTGTCACCCCCATACAGGTAGCATAGCTATCTGCTGCGTTGGTCTAACGATAACCACGGCCCTCTCGTTTGCATGTGAGATTTGAAATAAATACAGCACAGAAATAAATGTAGTGTGGAAATAAATGTGGCGTGGAAATACATAATAATTACTGTACATTCTATGATGCTTTTATATTCGATTCATCAAATAGTTTTTAAATGAGTAATAAAGAGAGCTCCTTGGCTGCATGCTTTCAGTTTTAAATGTTTATAATTAATTTGCAGAACCATGCTAAGAAACGTAAGGGTGGGGCTGAAAAATTTAGAGACAAAAATACATCATGCACTCAAATAAAGGCCCCAAAATTTCGCTCGCACGCATTGACACACGTTGCATGTGTCAGTCTAGTACACCGGTGATGTCATAGAGAAACATTTAAATGCAGGGTCGTTGAGGAGTTCAGACAACATAATATAAGATATACCTTATACCTATATCTCCATTTATACATATGAAGACCAAATATAAATATTGCACAGTAGTTTGCACTGTAAGTGTGTCCATGAGTTATTGGAAGTGGTTGAGTCACGTGTGTGTAGAGCAGTGCTGGTTGTATAGTCTCACAGCAGCTTTTATCCAAACCAACATACAAACAGTGCACATATAAGTAGCCTGCAACAGAAACTCATGGACTCGACCAGGATGCGAGCTGGCCCAACCCAATAAACAAATCAAACATTTGTTTAGTGCCCCGCGATTGGTTCAGGGCCCCTACCCCCAAAAAACAATGGCCCTGTCAGTATGGATTGCATTTAGTCTACTAGACGCGATGCAAAATAACAACATTCCCAGCTATTGGACACGGTGAACAATAATTATATCAATGCATCAACTCTAAACAACAAAGTTGAATAACTGTGTTTTAATTGTACAATTGCTTAAATGTATATGGTTTAATTGTGTTGAGGTGTACAGTTTTTGCTTTGGAGCAAGTGCTATAGGCGGGAGGTTGTTTAGGGTGGAACGCATCAGCCGAATGTTGAATGGAAGGCTATGTTGTATAGGTGGCATGGGCCAAGGTAGCCTACTTCCAGGCTGTGCAAAATGACGTTGTGTCCTTGGGCAAGGCACTTCACCCTACTTGCCTCTGGGGAATGTCCCTTTACTTACTGTAAGTCGCTATGGGTAAGGTAAGAGCGTCTGCTAAATGTAAAATGTAAGGAGATTGTTGTTTTTGCAGTCTGTATAGTAAATTACATTTTTTTGCAAGGAATTACCATTCCTTAGCATTAATCACTGTTACACTGTTAGAACTGTGTGTGTGGGGGGTTAGATTTTTGTATCAACATGTATGCCCTGTAAAAATAGCCTGGCATTTCACAGAGGAAGATTGTTGTCCAGTTAGAGGAAGCTACAACCCACATTTGCACGGTTAGACTTTTTGAAATGTTCACACTTCAGTCAACGGTTGCTGTCTGTTTGCTAATGTTCTGCATTCATGGATATACAGCACAGGTGTGAACACAACAGCACTGCAGTTATGCTATATACTTACTGACTGCAGATATACTAACATATAACAACACTAACTGTGGGTATACTGTAGACATGTGGAGGATCACAGAGGTGTGAAGGCTACAGAACAAGAGAGCTACTTATAGTGTTGCCTTCATCTTCTCAACAGTGCGGAAGATATGCAGCAGTCTGCTCTTGTCCTTGGCAGTGGCAGCACCCAGTCTGATGGAGGAGGTGAGGATGGACTCAAGGATGGCAGTGTAGAAGTGGCTGAACTTGGCATGTCCACCCCAGGCGCCCTGTGATAGACGAGAAAGGGTCTGTAGAAGCCAAAGAGAACGCTATGCTGCCTGCAACTTCGTTCAGCATGACTGGTTTGGTGGTGGGTCAGTGATGGTCTGGGAAAGCATATCCATGGAGGCATGCACAGGCCTCTACAGGCTAGAGAACGGCAGTCTGACTGCCATTAGGTATCGGGATTAAATCCTTGAACCCATGGTCAGACCCTACGCTGGTGCAGTAGGTCCTGGGTTCCTCCTGATGCACGACAATGCCCAGCCTCATGTGGCAAGAGTATGCAGGCAGTACCTGGAGGATGAAGGAATCGATACACTTGACCTAAACCCAATAGAACACCTCTGGGACATTATGTTTAGGTCCATCAGACGCCAGGTTGCTCCTCAGACTTTACAGGAGCTCACTGATGCCCTTCGACAGATCTGGGAGGACGTCCCCCTTCCGTCGTCTCATTAAAGCATGCTGCGACGATGTCAAGCATGCATACAAGTACATTGGGGCCCCTTGGCGGAAATCCTGGGGGTTAGAGGGGGGGCACGACCCCCCCCATCCTGGGAAAAATATGATTTGCCCCCCCAATAAATCACTGTAAACATAACTATGTAATTTCAATAATATTAATAATATGCAATGAAAGCGCTTTGTTGATTATGGACACAATGGCGCTTTTTTAATGTGCTGTGTTACAGCAGTAATTTTGGTGTCCCCCTCAGGAATTGCTATTGAGAAAATGTCATGTAATTGGCCCCCCAAAGTTGATAGCAGATTTTTGCCAATGTGCAGAACTATAGGGCAACACCGCTCTCTAGGCTGAAAACGTATTTCTATCAAAGATGTGTCATCCTTCTGTTCCTAAGGTATTCAACTGTCAATATTGGTATAGATATCCAACACATTGATCTGAGATCTGATGCGTTTTTTATTTTATTTTTTGATAGCCAGTCCTCTATTCTCCTCCACAGTTCTATTCACTGTAAAGATATTACATACAAGATCAGTCCAAGGTTTAAATGTAATTTTATTGTGGGTAAAAAGGGTTGCAATTCCTAAACGTATCACATGATTTTTGTTCAGCCCCTTGAATAAAAGCTGAATGTCTGCACTTCTATTGCATCTTGGCTGTTTCATTTCAAATCCATTACTGTGGCATACAGAGCCAAAATTAAGAAACTTGTGTCACTGTCCACATATACTCTGTATGCCCACAGTGTCCCTACAATGTTATGACAGCAGTTTTTATTTTGCTTTTCATTGCTGTGTGTGTGTGCGTCTGTGGATGTGTGCATGTGCGTGTTGTGTCCTAGTTAGTGAAGAGCCAGACATCCCTCCTTCACAGAGAGCCGGACGGCGCCCTGCTCGCGGCTGGGAAGAACAACAAGCAAAACAACAAACACTGCTGTCACAACATTGTAAGGTCACTGTGAGCAATCACCTTTAAAAACGTGTACAAAAGGGGGGGGGGGGTAACAGGGACTTTTTTACATTGAGAACCTGTAAAAAAGAACATGGGACCATGTAGAGACAGAAATGACATGCCGTCATGTAAATAAGATAAATAACATAAGGCCATTTAGTTTGTTTAATAAAAGAGCAATCTATAGTCCTGTTTTATAGGAAATGTAACCTTAAATGACTTTTGTGATCTGGTGCTATATATAAAATAAATAAAATAAATTGACCTTCCAGGGGAGGCGGGGGGTGCCGTTGGGGGGGGCAGGATTACATTTATGCATTTATCAGACGGTTTTATCCAAAGCGACTTCCAAGAGAGAGCTTTACAAAAGAGCATAGGTCACTGATCATAACAACAACGTAGTCCCAAACATTGCAAGCAGCCAACATGAAGCATACATTGTGAAAAACTAAACAAGTGCCAAAGAGAAGACCCATAAGAGCATGCAGTTATGCAAGTTACAAATTTAAACAACATGAACTTCAGAAAGTGCAAGAATGTACCTGTGGAAGAACAATCAACAGTAAAACATTTCACAGAGCGAGTGAAATGTTCGTTCTAACTTCGTTCCCTAATATAAAGGTAGGGGAAACACTGACCCCAGTATATTAGTGAAAGTGAGCAACAATCGTTCATTTTTTCCCTCAGTTTTTTTCCTTGCTGAAAGTAACAGTTTAACCAAAATACCACTTGTAAAGATCAGGAACAACCCTGTACTCTCTGTGTCTTCCCACGTGGTCACAGGCAGAGCAGATGGCCTGGAGGAATTTTTGGTTCTGTTTAATCAGGTGAGGCCTAGCAGAGTAATACTGACGCCAATTGAAATAGCGCATATAGGCCTCCTCATTCTTGTCCAACTGCAGGAGAAAGTCAGCCAAAGCTTTTGCGTCAGGAAAGTCATTTACATGGATGAAGGAATCCCCTGGTACAAAGTTCTCATAGTTCTGTCGGGGGGGACCCAATACAATAGGTACTGTTCCTGCTGCTAGTGGTCCATTCAGCTTCTCTGTGATGTAATCTTTCTCAACAGAGTTCTCAAAGGAAAGGTAAAATTTGCAGCTTGCGATGGTTGAGAAATAATCTTCATATTTTAAAAAACTACCAAACACCTTGCCAAACACATCCACCTTAATATGTTTCACAAGCTCTCTGTAGTATTCGTACCTCATCTCTGTCCCAGTGTGAGAGTCATTGTTGCTCACAATCCAGCAGATCATTCGATCTTTCTTGGGCAGCGCAAAGTCATCTCTGGTCTTTCTAGACAACTTCCAGCGAACAGGAATGTCTGCATCCTGCCGGTAGTTTAAAGTCTCATTAAAAAGGTTCTCGATACCTGGAACTTTCTGTGTGTTTGTTGGTGATTCCACATTAAACCAAATCCACTTTTGAAATGAGGGTCTCGGTGAGGGGGGTAGATTTGATGCATTGTTGTTTATGGCTCGATGAAAGATGAGCACTGCATCGGCTTCACTGTACAGGGTCCTATCGTCCGTAAGCTTGCAACCGTCAATGTTGAAGAACGTCTTGCAGTCCTTAAAATCAAACCTATTATTTTCAGGCCAGAACCAAAGCAGCATGATTGGTTTATTTGCCGATGAGAAAGCTGTATTCTTAACTAAGTAAGAAGGCTGGCGCTGACAAGGTAGCATTGTAGACGTCTTATAGTACATGGAAAACAGTGTTATGAACCCTCCGATAATTAATAACACATAAACTGTTTTGTGTAAATATCCAGCGGTGGCAGTATTCAGCATTTTTAGACCTGCAAAAAGATAAACATGTTTTAAGTTTTCCGACACAACCATGTTGGTTGTGTGCCTCAAGGATCATAGACTTGAACCTGCTATCCGTTACATAAACACAAAACAGGTGCGTCTAATTCTGGGCGGCTTCCTATGGGTGGCCTATGCCTAGAGGGGGGCTGCAAGTGCAGTGTTTCCCAACCTTTTGTCAGTCATGGCACCCTTACAAAAGTTTCTAAATGTTGTGGCAACCCCCCCCCCCCTCCCTCTTCCTTCAGTTTGTAGAGTCGTGCCAAAACCTTGCCGCGTGATAGCCATCGAATGGCCGTATAATAACCAGCTCTGATGTTCCGCTCATTTCCTCGCATAAAATCGAAAATAGACCACTTTTCATTGGGCGTGCCTTGATGAAGTAACTAATCTATGGCTCTGTCCAGTATATCAGAGTTCCTTCAGGAGCGTCCTTGCTACCAGTGCCTACCTATGTAAAAACACATTCTGTGTTTAATTTAATGCAAGTTAGGGAGTTTCACAGTTAATGCGAGCGCGCATGGCACGCAAGCAAATTTGTTTTGCCTTTATTTGAGCGCAAAATTGTTTTTGAGCTTTATGTAGCCTAAAATAAACATAGCCATTTTTCAACTGTTAAAACGTTGTTTAGTGGACATTATGTCTTTTTGTTTCATTTTTAAGCCCCCTGGTTTTTGATCGTTATATAGTCTCTACTAGCTAGCTTTCGATCTCAGTGTCACTGTGTTGTGTGAGACAAATGGGGCGGGATAAGTTCTGCAGAGACGTTCATTTGGAATAGACCAACCGGCCTTGGGGAAAGGGAGGCCGGCCAACCGTGTCGCTCAATCTTATGCCGACATTTTATTAGTAGTTAAAAAAATTACGGCAAGTGGCCCTCCGGCCCCAAAGTGCCTCAGCCCACCGGGAATGCTCCAGATGGCCAGTCCTCTACTTTTACACGGCACCCCTGCTCTCATCAGACGGCACCCCAGGGTTCCGCGACACCCCGGTTGGGAAACACTGCATTAAGTAACCCTCTCGCACTAGCAGCAGAGGGCGCTAACCGCACCGTCATACATTTACATTTATTCATTTAGCAGACGCTTTTATCCAAAGCGACTTCCAAGAGATCGCTTTACAAAAGAGCATAGGTCACTGATCATAACAACGAGATTGTCCCAAACATTGCAAGTAGCCAAAACATGAAGCATACATTGTGAAAAAGCTAAACAAGTGCCAAAAGGGAAGACCCATAAGAGCATGCAGTTATACAAGTTACAAATTAAAACAACATGAACCACAAAAGTGCAGGACTGTACCTGTAGAAGAACAATCAACAGTAAAATATTACCCAGCGAGTACAAGACTTAGCTTCGTTATATCTAACCTAAAAGAGCAATGAGTCACTTTAATAAGAGTCATTGTGATCCTGGAGGAAACTAACTAACAAGTCCAGCCAAGCATTCTTAAGTGCCGTTTTACTCCCGGAACAAGTGCGTCTTGAGCCTTTTAGTCATATGTCCATGTCGTGGTTGCGGGGCAGTGGCGCCTTAATGCACAGGCTTATCTGGGCTTAGGCCGAATCCCAATACTCCCCCTTACCCCTTCCCCTTAATTTACCCCTAGCCCTCGAAAGTAAGGGGTAAGGGCTACATAGCCCTAAGAAATGGGACGCCACTTGGTTACAGGTACGTCGTCTAGCACGTATCGATATCTCCAAAGCAAGTAGTGTTATGCACTGATATTAAACAAAATTCACTGCTAATGGAGTTTACTTAAAACTGTAGACATGCTAGTCAGAGAAATGCGGGACTGTTGTTCAATTCAACACTGTAGCATTAGTGTACCAAACTAGCGATTTTTTTGAAACATTTCGATTTGGAAAATGGTTGCAAATGCAAATATATATGTCCAGGACTGTGTATAACACAAAACAAGACTGTCATATTTTTTTAATCAATTAATTAAGCCTAAAATATTACATATATCGGACTCTGGATGATCTGGCCGCCATTGTTGCCGGTCGCGCAGGATTCACATGGCCCTAGGTTTCAAGTAAGCTCCCGAGCTAGAGTTTAAATACATTATTTAATGTGATATTACTTACTGTACATGCAAGTCTTGAATTGCTTAAATTTATAAAGATGTTAGTACACCATTGCACAATATGATACTTGCTGTGAAGCAATGCACGTTGTATCCATGGCTCGTTGCTAACGTGTGCTGACGTTGTGACATAGGCTAGCACACGAAGTTCCCTTTGTTGACACAAGGCACTTTTTGCAAATTTGAATTTCAGCCTAAGCGTGCAACCGAACGTAAATAAAAATACAAGCTACTCAATTGCTACCAAGACAAAACTTTTGACATTTGCGATTAGCGGGAGGGGGGTCTCAAAAATGAAAAATTATAAATAAAAAAGTCCTTAGAGGGTTTTCACCGACGTCACGTTCTGGGCGGTAACCCGGATGCGCGGCCATATTGGAGGGACTGTGTAAACAACTGAACAGAGTACAACCAAAGAACGTATATTCTATACTCTTTGGTACAACTGTAGCCATGTCTAAACGACCGAAATGGTCATCAAAACGCATCCAAGATCCAAAGGCATATAGGGAAGGACTTTGACCACAAGAAAAGGGTCTATATTTTGAGAAATTAGGATTTATTGGCGGTGCAGTTCCCTACCAGTTAACCTAGCTCCCTCTACTTGGATTTGTGAAAACCCGGTGATTCTGCCTTCAGTTGGATAGATGAGCCGCTGAAATAAACATTTCACAATACCTGACAAGAAATGTGCCGAACAAATACGGATGTTGTCCAGATTTTCCCCTGTAGATCTTGGTTGAGCTTTGCCAACCACAAGTGCCTCCTTTACTCAGATACTCTCTGGCATTCCTCTCCCTGGTTTTTAATAACTTTTAGAAGTCGATAGGCCTACTATAGGCCTACCAAATATTTTTCTCTATGTGTTCTATTGATACAACCTGAATCACGGCAATAATTCAACATTTTCCTTGAGGACGTTCGAGATATACTTCAGTGCCAGTGCTTTGTTGTGATGCGGAGTGCCTCCAAGATGGCGAGTTCCGGTCCGATGACGCGTCGTGAAAACCCTCTATAGCCAGGGGCCTCAAGTGCGGCTGTTAACACTGTTCAGGTTATTCAGGTTACACTTGTTGTTTTGACACCTTTACTTCATCCCCAGCCCTTTCTGACAAATGCTACTACACTAAGCTTGATCCTCTTCCCCACATTTCTTCTCCTCTCCAAACACACAGTATAGGCTATCATGAAATAATAAAGGTAGAAATGCCACAAGAAATTTGGTCAAATGGGGTTATAATTTCGTTGGAGAATAAACAATTGGGAAGTAGAACTTTAAACTTCTATTGTAGGCTATTGTCTTTTAAATGGGGAAACATAGAAATAGCTTACCGTTCATACTCTAATAAATTATATAATGTAGGCCTTGTTCCTGTCAACGATGTGCAGTGTGCCGCGATCCTCACTTCACTGGCCTGTCCACTCAGTGAAGTCAATCTGCCTTTTCTATGGCAGGTGTTTGTGCTGTGCAATTCCAGTTGAAAACTATCGGGAAGGTCTATTAGAGAACTTTCTTCATAGGACGAGGCTATCTCCTAAGGCTGAAACGGAGACAATGAGAAGTCAAACAAGTTACCACTAGCCGGGCTGCCAGCTCAATTTATCCCCGCCCACAAAAACATTTGGTCGGGAAGTTGGGTCTGGAGTAGCTCGTTTGGAGGTATAACGTATAACGTGGTCCCGGTTCTTGGGACACCACCGGATAGAAAATCAGGAAATGACGTACTCGAATGAAGAGAGTTCGTGTAACTTCGGTTCTTTATCAGGAAATGACGTTCCCATATGAAGAGAGTTCGTGTAACTTCGGCTCTTTAAATCGATTTTCATTGGTTTGAGCGTTTCCATGGCATTCAGAAATACAACCGCGCAAATCGAAATATTTCTGAAATGCAGGAGCCGGCATCAAACAAAACAGGTACTTTAAGTAGCAACTTTTGTCAAAATATGTGTATTTTATTACTAGAATTTGGTCGCTTTTGAAGTCAGAAGCGTTAGCTAGCATCAAGGAGAACTCTGACGGCCTTATCAGTCATTAATTAAAAACTCGCAAACAAATTACTTTGCAAACAACTTCTGACTTCAAAAGCGACCAAATTCTAGTAATAAAATACACATATTTTGACAAAAGTTGCTACTTAAAGTACCTGTTTTGTTTGATGCCGGCTCCTGCATTTCAGAAATATTTCGATTTGCGCGGTTGTATTTCTGAATGCCATGGAAACGCTCAAACCAATGAAAATCGATTTAAAGAGCCGAAGTTACACGAACTCTCTTCATATGGGAACGTCATTTCCTGATAAAGAACCGAAGTTACACGAACTCTCTTCATTCGAGTACGTCATTTCCTGATTTTCTATCCGGTGGTGTCCCAAGAACCGGGACCACGTTATACCTCCTCGTTTGCGGAAAAAACTATATCCGAACAGGAGCTGTCGCGACCAATCAAATTGTCAGGGCGGGCTTACAACGATGATGGACAGATGATCAACAGTAACGTAATCAATAACGTCACCAAAGAGCGCTTGGGTTGTATTCGTTTTCAACAAATAACATATTACGTTGCTCTGATTGGTTGTAGGTCTATCCAATTGAACAAAGAGTCATTTGTTTTAGGAGTTATGAACCCTCCGATAATTAAAAACACAAACTATGTTGCTTGAAATTTTAGGGGTGGCAGTGTTCAGCATTTTGAGACCTGCAAAAAGATAGACATAATTTAAGTTTCCCCACACAAGAGATAAAAAATAACATGTCCATATCATTTGACGGGTGGATTAATAAATGTATTGTATACAGCATCCAAACCAACAAGTTATTTAAGGTTTTTTCTGTGATACAGCAGGCAAGGTGTCTGTGTTTTGGGATGAAAGTGCACAATAACTTTTTTTTAGAAATAAACAAGATACAGATCAAAAGGCAAATACCACAAGGCCATGGATAACAAAACAAAGAATAAGACTTCACAACGAGGTCAGAGACAACTCAGCTTATATAGCCATCTAGCCCAGCTGCCAGCCCAACCCCGCCCACAAAAACATTTGGTCGGGAAGTTGGGTCTGGAGGGACTCGTCTTGGGGACAAACTATATAAAACCAGGATCTGGACGGACCAATGAAATTGGGTATGACAACATCAGGCTGGTCTGGGGGGGCTTGTTTGGGGAAAAATTATGTCTGAACAGGAGCTGTTCGGACCAATTACATTTTCATGTTTTACGAGTTTGGTTGGAACACGCCCCATAGTCACAGCCCAACGGAGAGTTATCAGACTCATATTCTGACTAGAATTATGAGTATGACAACGTCAAGCTAATAGCCATCCTAACAAGTAAACACAAACAGGTGCGTCTAATATTCTGGTGACGCACATCTGCGCTCAGACGCCGTGTGCAGGGCCGGTCCTTCCTATAGGTGACAAAGGCAGCCGCTTAGGGGAGCATGAAGAAGGGGGCGGCCTTTTCCCAAGTGCATCCTTTAAGTAACCCTCTCGCACTAGCAGCAGAGGGTGCTAACCGCGCCGCGTCATATGTCCATGTTGTGGTTGGGGAGGCGGCTGTTTTACACTGTTCAGGTTATTCAGGTTACACTTGTTGTTTTGACATTTTTACTTAATCCCCACCCCTTTCTGACAACTGCAAATTCACTATGCTTGCTGCCCAAATTACCCCTTGGGAGCATTCCAGTGGATCACTGGACCAATGCGAGCACCTTGGACGAGGCCTCGCACGTGATCCTCTCCCCCTACACTCTCCTCTCCAAACACACAATATAGGCTATCATAAAAAAAATAAAGGCAGAAATACCATTAACGTGTGTTAAAAACCACTGTTTTTTAAAACTGGTTTATTTTTTTAAACTGGTGGCACCGTCCCACTATCTGGTAATAACAAAGTAATAACAAAAACTATGGTTGACCTTCACACATTGATATCATCGATCGAATGACTAGTCAGAGGTTAAAATCACCACTAGATCCTGAGAAAATATATAATTAGGATTTCTCCATCTGGAGGAAATCTATTGTTGTTAAGATAGTATTATTGTCATTATTTTTCATAATATCATTCTCCCCTTAAACTGCCCAATTACTCAAGATCGCCAAAAATCTTTTTGTCATGAGCCATAGGTTGGCGAATTGACACACGTTGCATGTGTCAGTCTAATACACGGATGATGTCATAGAGACATTTTTAAATGCAGGGTCGATGAGGAGCGTAGACAACATGGCCAAAGGACTCATTTATTTCATAAATGAATGTTGCTGGGAAGCTACATACAGTTTAAGCCTATGCAACTCATTATTACATCATCTACTCTGTTAGCCAATAGGAATGAAAGCTCATTATCACAGTTCTTTCACTCATACAGCTATGACAGGTTTTATTGATGTGACAATAATGTACCTGGAGCATTAGTGTAAATGTATGACTAGATAGATTAGATCAGGGGTGGGGAACCTTTTTTCTGCAAAGGGCCATTTGGATATTTATAAAATCATTCAGGGGCCATACAGACTTACCCTTATCAACTTAAAAATGTGCCTGCTATATTTGGTCAAACATTTAATTAAATCACCCCTATTGTGATGGCTGGAACTGCTTCTCTTTGTGAGGTTTGTGATGTTAGCTGGCACGGATGCAGCCTGCTTTGATTGGGGGGGCAGTGAACATTTCTGGGGAAGTATCATGATTACGGAGAGGGATCGTATTATTTTTTATATTGCTACCAAATTTATAATGTTTGTTGAAAATTTGTGGATACATTGGTATGCAACGCTGCGCGCCTCCACGGTCCTCTTCCACATATTAAAATAGTGCTGCTGCCAACGAATAATGCACCTAATAATATACTTCCTGCAGTGCCATGGCATTTCAACATCCACCATGCCAGACAGGCTTGTCCTCTGTGCTGTCAGTACGAGGGACAGTAAGAGCTGAATGGAGACGTTTGTTTCCCTTCTGTAAGCAAAGGGAAGTGTTTTGTAAAGAGATAGATCAGGAGGTGGCTAACTAATATGCATAGACAGGTACAGAGAAAGTGTAACTGTGTTCTGCTCTCTGAGATTCTCCATGCTTCTACATAGTTCTACTGTATGTCACGTTTAGGATAATATTACACATGCAGTAAATATATGGTATTGTAATGTGTGCATAAATGTGTGTTTCTCTGCATATTTGCTTGAACTGTGCTCCATGCACATGTATAAGGACTATTTTCAGAGATTCTCTGTCGAGAATTATTTTTATTTCATAAGAGGCACTGCATTCATGACAGGTAATTTGATACACACAGCATCAAATTGAGTTACACACAGAGCAGAGAAGCATCAGTTCTCCACAGGTTAAATTCTGCAAATCTATACTTCTTCATTATTTACATTTTCTTTTTCCATTAACTGCCGCTTTTATCCAAACCAACAGACAAACAGTGCACAAACAGTGGACAACAGAAACTCATGGACTTGACCAGGATGCAGGGCCGGCCCAACCCAATAAACAAACTAAACACTTGTTTAGTGCCCCGCGATTGGTTAGCGCCCACCCCCCCCCCCCCCCCCCCCCCAAAAAAAAATGTTTTACACAAAAAAAGCCAACGAAAAAAGCACCATAAACACTATGTGTGTTCAGGGCCCCCAAAACCCTGGGGCCGGCCTTGCCAGGATGGATTGTATTTATCAGACGCAATGCAAAGTAACCACATTCTCAGCTATTAGGCACGATGAACAATAATGATATAAATGAATCAACCCAAAATTTAATTTGATTTCACATTTAAAATAATAATAAGAAGCATGTCAATTCTTCATTAACAAAATGTAAATAACAGTGTTTTGTGAAAAAAGTGCTTAAATATATATGGTGTAATTGTGTTGAGGTGTACAGTTTTTGCTTTGGACCAAGAGCTATAGGCGGGAGGTCAGGTTGTTTAGGGTGGAACGCATTAGCCGAAAGACCTACCATTTAAGGGTTAATTTAGCACTAAGCTAATTAGATTAGCCAGTGATTCCTAACCTGTGGGCCACGGCCCATTAGTGGTCCATTAGGCTAATGCAGGTGGGCCGCTATACCAATGAAAAATGTAATGTGAAAAATAAATATCAAAATATTGATATATACTGTTGGTAAATCATAACAATTCTTACTCATTTTAAAATTATATTTTGACTTTACTTCCTCATGACCGAAACGCCAATAGTTACGCTTGGCACTTTGTCAGTAGACCCCACCTCCCCCAAAAATGTTGACGGTGTCTCAACTGACATTTCCTCTCGCATACGCCCACTATGCACGCATTAGTTCTGCATATTGCATAATCCAGGTCAATTTCTGGTTGCAAGCTGTTAAATTAGATCTCGCTCACTCGCTCACTGTTTTTTACGAGGAGTACGGGTTCTCGTCCCAAAAAGACAATAAACGATATACATAGGATCTTATGTTGCTTCCCTTCAAGCAAGAGGGAAAAGCACATTAGAAATCCCAAATATTTCCCACACTGGGATGATACGAACAGTCTAAGCCGCTGTAACTTGTCACAGTCTACTTTATTAGCCAATAAGAAGTGAAAGCTAATAATCTCAGTTCTTTCGATCACACAGGTATGATTGAAATGATAATAATAATAATATCACAGGAGAATTTAATTCTTAGAAAACCCATAGTAGATCTCCACTGTTAGATCCCTCTCTCACAGACCCAGTTACTACGTGTTAGATGATTTTGTCAGAGGATGGGCCAAGGAAAGCACCACAATGAAAAATAGTTGACTTTGTTTATTAGGTCGAGCTGCTCGGATCAGGTCACCACGACAGGCAGAGTGGTTGTCATGAGTGAAACATGTCTCTCAGATGGCCATTATATACATGAGCTGGACCATACAAATATAGTAATCACCGAAACATGTCCTTAAACAGTACACATTCCACGACTTAAGGCACAGGAGAAACAACACACAGGTAATGTGGTCATAACTCATCGTTTATACTATTCTCTGCATGTTGCCCTTTCCGCAGGTTAAAGTGCACATTCTCCAATCAATATGTGTATTGTCACTAGCCCTCACGTATGTGTAGAAAATCTGCGTATTACCACTTTAAGTAGCTTTCTTGTTCTATAGCATTCACACCTCTGTGATCCTCCACATGTCTCCATGACAACATGCTGCAAAGGGGCAAAGCCGGACTCAAACCCAGCTGAGGTGCCCCTAATGTGGTTTTAATAATAACTGGAAATATGATGAGGGATCGAACAGTAACTTTTTCTTCCTCAACGTTATAGTGAATGAATAATAACAATCAATGAATGATAATAATCTTCCTCTTTTCTAAAACTTCCTGTTTGAAAGAGGGGAAACAAACAGCTCCAGTCAGTTCTTACCGTCCATCTCCCTCATACTGACAGCACAGAGGACAAGCCTGTCTGGCATGGTGGATGTTGAAACGCAGCTCTGATACTGCAGTTGTAGTGTTACTAGATAATAATCTAAACTATAACCTGCCTAAAGTATTATCAGGAAAGACAGGAATGGCAGCAAACATGTCAGAAAACATTTACGCTAAACCAGACATGACCCAGAAGGTGAAGTCGGATGACATCTACGCTAAACCAGACATGACCCAGAAGGTGAAGTCGGATGACATCTACGCTAAACCAGACATGACCCAGAAGGTGAAATCAGAGGACATCTATGAAAATGCAGACATGACCCAGAAGGTGAAATCAGAGGACATCTATGAAAATGCAGACATGACCCAGAAGGTGAAGTCAGATGGGGGGGAGATGGAGGAGAGGATTGTGGACTACATTAGTGCTGACACCCTCAGAGGTCACGACCCCTGCTCAGCGACTGAGAACCCTACAGCAGAGAACACAGCAGGAGATCAGCTCTCAGGTAAAACACGCACACAAATTAACACGCACACGCATACAAACTAATACACTACAGTAGCCTGATGGGATACCTCTACCTTTCACTTCATGCTCCTTTGAAATCACATCACAAAGTCCCCACTGTGTCCTTACACACAAACACACACACACACACACACGCACACACACAGAGATCATAACTGTCCCCACTGTGTCCAGGTGCTGGGGGTCCAGAGAGGAGTCTCTCCAGAGCTGCAGCAGTGTGTCTGGGGCTGCTGTGTGCTCTCCTACTGGCTGGGATCATAGCACTGGGAATCATCTGTGAGTACTTTTAATTACAGTTTTTTTCAAATGCTTTCACACATTTTTTTACTTGCCCTCTTTTTTTCAAAACTTAACACACAAATCCAACAACTGCACACACAAAATGCTAAATGCCTCGCTTTTCTTACAAAATGAAGCACTGAAATCAAAATATCACAAATACGTCTCAAAAGCACACATTTGTCTCATGTTGCAAACACTTTTGCCATTAAATTACATTTTTGTATATATCATATACACAGTTATTCAAAACCTAAAGCTCTTCTTTCCTGAGCTCCTTTGTACATTTCTGTTCAAGATTGAAAGAAATGGCAGAGATGATGAAAAATTCATGGTTTAAACACGAAAACAAGATTGAAACCAACCCCTTTTTTTTAATTTTTTTTACAGTTTTTCACAATTGCTAAAACACATTCTTGAAACAGTCACCCATTTTCTCAAAACTGTAAACACAAAACCTCATCTTCAAGCACTATTTAAAAAACCTCTGAATCCTCTTGCAAAATGAAACCTTTGCCTCAAAACAGTTTTACCTGTCCTCAAAATCAAACTTTTGCCTCAGAACAGATTTACCTGTGCTCAAACACAAAGTGATCAAAATGATATAGACTATCAACCTGTTTGCTCTCTGAACTGGCTTATATTGGTTGTGTCACATCATTTGAAACAAGTGAAATCAATTTTAGTGGTTGTGTTTAGTCAATGACATGTTTTCTCTATTTGTATTTGATTGTTGCCATTTGTGTTTACCAGTATGGATGACATGTGCATTAGAGTGCAGAATGTGTTTAGAGTTTTGCTAAAAAGTCTATGTGAGATCTGCAAATTGTGTTTTACCATGAGAAATGGTTTAAGCTATTGACAACATACTGCACAATTAGCTACATGAGTTCAGGCAACTAATAACTTTGTTCAGCCAATGGGTTTTAGTGTTTTAGCAATTAAGAAAAACTGTACTATAAGCATTTGTGGTTGTGAATACAGTATTACACAGTACAAAAGAAAGAGTGTAGTAGGACAGAAACCAAACCTTATTTTGAAAAAGCTGATTACGGATTGGCGTCTGTGTGTGTGTGCCATGAACTGTAGCATACAGTAATATATATATATAATTTTCTACAATATTGACAGAATGTCTTCTTACAGTCACTGTACTGTTGCACAGTATGATACAGAAATCCACCAGACCAATCATGCAGTGCACTCCAGTCAATGGATACATGGGTGCTACGTACAATATGTTTGTTTGCAGAATACCGTGTGTTGTACTGAAACATCTATTATGTGTACATTAGAACACGTGTATATTACAGTATATTGTTACATACCTGTTATCCTTTCTACAGTAAAGGTTCAAATTATACCCACCATTGTAAATCAACTCAAATTAGGCTATTTACAGGCCTATTATAAAGTCATGATTGGTTGGTGTTGAGTATAGCAATGAGTGTTTGCACATGTGAGGAGTTAGTGTAAGGCACTGATGAAATAATGTGTCATTTTGATTGTTTGTGTTTTATAAAGGAAAATGTTTTGAAAAAAGTGTTTCATTAAATTGAAAACTGAGTCAAAGGCCCAAAATGTGTTTATGGTTTTGCAGATTTGAGGTGTGGTTCTGGTATTTGAGTGTCAGGTTTCAGAAATTGTGTAAAAAGTAAGGAATTGTGTGTAAGCATTTGAAAAAAACTGGTAAACATACATCATTTGATATATATATATATATATATATATATATACACACTATTAAACAATATGTTAATAATTTATGTGGATCATTGTAACATTAGGCATCATTTTCTCTTCCTTATTCCTTAACAGTCACCAGAGTAAATGATGACAAAACCATAAAGACTATGGAGAGAGACCAACTACAGACCAGTAACACTATCCTGACCAGAGAGAGAGACGAGCTGAACACCAGTAACACCATCCTGACCAGAGAGAGAGACCAGTTACAGACCAGTAACACCATCCTGACCAGAGAAAGAGACCAGTTACAGACCAGTAACACCAACCTGACCAGACAGAGAGACCAGCTGAACACCAGTAACACCATCCTGACCAGAGAAAGAGACCAGTTACAGACCAGTAACACCAACCTGACCAGACAGAGAGACCAGCTGAACACCAGTTACACCAACCTGACCAGAGAGAGAGATGACCTTAAGAGGAGGCTGTGCGGTAAGTTCATAAGGACAATTTTAATTAATATACTGTATAATTTTAAGCTTTATGAAATAAAAGTTGTCGTTAATGTGATTTGTTGAAGTATAGAACAATTGCTATTGTAATGATTTAATGACTCATTGTGTTTGTCACATCTGGCTCAAGGTTGTGACAAAAGTGGGTTTCAAAGGAATCTATTTTGTTACTGACAGAAATGGCTAACCAAAACCAAGTGTTTGGGAGTGTGTGTGTGAGATGTGTGTTTGTGAGATGTGTGTGTGTGTGTGACGTGTGTGTCTAGGTGTGTTGGAAGATGCAACAAAGTGAATGTCAAAACTTCACTCTAAATCTCAGCTTCCATGCTGAGCAGGGTTTAGTGCAGAGCGAGTGACAGAATAAAGAAGAGAGACAGTGAGTGTGTAAGAGTCAGATTCAGCTGAATAATGTTTCAGTGAATTGGTCATATTTGGTTCATAGTTGTGGTTAAGAATATTGGTGTTTTGATATTGATTATTCTATTTCTATTGGTAAAAATTAATTCAGTAATAATTTTGTAGGCTATTTAAGGTAAAGTGTTTATATTCTACATGATTTGATTTGTTGGTTTCAAAGAGTCTGTATTTGGTTACTGCGCATGTGCATTAGTATCAGAACAACATGATCAGTGAAAGGTTATAGTGCTAAAGGAAGCTGTTTTAGTTTGGGACTAAAACGTTTTTGTCCGTTATTCTGTTTGGAATTACACCCTGAAGGCCAAGACTTAAGTTGATTTCGTTTTTGTCAACAACAAAAAAAGGATTGTTTTTGGATTAGTATTTACATTTAGATTTAGTCATTTAGCAGACGCTTTTATCCAAAGCGACTTACAAGAAAAAGTAATTATTACAAGATTGAGGAGTTGCTAATAAACTGCCATGAATCGGTCGCCTTGGGTTTGTGAGTAGCCTGCAAGTTGTTGTTATGGCAATTTTGAGAAGATGTGCAAACACATGTTGAAGCAAATTACACGGACAGGCGCATTCTGCAATCTTGATGGCTCACAGAAGATTGGTTGAAGATTGGTTGTAGCTGTTACTACTGTAAATATTGAAAATTAAATATAAATTCTGCGTTTAATGACATCAAACAGAGGATCTAGATGGATGGACGAGGTTTGGCTGCGTCCGTTTAGACTTTTGGTCGGAAGTGAACTAGTACTGTCTAAACATGTTCTCTAACTGTTGTTTTTTCAGATGTCACTTCCTGTACTAATGGCTGGCAGAAGTTTGGCTGCAGCTGTTACTACGTCTCTGATGGGCAGAAAAACTGGACTGACAGCAGACAGGACTGTAGAGACAGAGGAGCAGACCTGGTGATCATAAACAGCCTAGAGGAACAGGTGAGAGATGGGGAGAGAGAGACATAGATGGAAAGTAAGAAAGACTAAGAACAACATAAATTTACAGGATGAGGTGAAATTCAAGATCAAGGTAAAAAACTGCCCCTTAATCTTCCTCCATGACAGAAGTTCCTCTATAACCTCAACAAGAGAGTGTGGATTGGTCTGTTTGACACAGTAACTGAAGGGAACTTTACCTGGGTGGACGGAACTCCACTGACCACACCCAAGTAAGAAAAGTACTCTTTCTGTATATAGTCAACCTTTGCTTGACTGCATCTATCTGGTGCATTATACCAACATCATCGCCCCATAAATCACCCCAGACAGGCCCAAACAATCACAATCAATATTAAGCTATAGAGGAAATACAGCGTGTTGCCAAAAGTACATGAACATCCCATACCAAAACCATGGTCATTAATATGGAGTTCCCCTTTGAGGCTGCAACAGCTGCCACTCCTCTGGAAGGCTGTTTTGGAGTGTGTCTATGAGAATGTGCTTCCATTCAGCCACAGGAGCATTAATTAAGTTGGATACTGATGTTAGGAGATGAGACCTGGCTTGCTGATAGCGTTAGAATTAGATACCAAATGTGTTTGATGGTGTTCAGGGATCTTTGCAGCCCAATCAAGTTTTTTTCGGTCCAAAACCCGACAAAACATTTCTGTACAGAACTCACTACTAACTTTGACAGGCCTGCACAGATCCCTGAATACCATCAAACACATTTGGGATTAAATGTAATCCCAAAAATCCTAACTGTAACATCATTTTCAAGCCATGTCTTGCCACCCAAAATCAGTGTCCAACCTGACTAATGCACTTATGGCTGAATGGTAGCAAAACTGCATCGATGTTCCAACAACGATTGGAAAGCCTTCTTAGAAAAGTGAAAGCAGTTATAGAAACAAGGTGGGCACCAACTCCATTAATGCCCATGGGTTGTAATGAGAAGCTATCAGAATGCTAAGCGGTGGCCACACACTATTGACTGTATACAGTCTATAGTATTTACATATACAGCTCTAATTGAACATATTTAGAATGGTTTCCAATATGACCCAGATGTGGACCTCAGTGTGTGACTGTCTGGTTGTGTGTTTTGTTATTTAACCCTGTAGGTACTGGTACTCCCCTCAACCTGATAATTCCCTTCATCAACCAGGTAATGGGGATGAGGACTGTGTTGAGACATTATCACCTTTTGAATTTCCTAAAACATGGAATGATAACAGCTGTGGAGTTCATACGTTTTGGGTCTGTGAGAAAGGGATCTAATAATGGAGATTCACGGTGGGGTTTTGTATTGTTATTTAACTACACTGTCTATCCACCCGTCTGTCTGACTAATCCATCCATCTATCTAATCTCTCTATTCATGCATTTACAGTAATGCTCCTGTTACATTATTGTCACGTTAATAATAGCCCTGATAGCTGTATGAGTGAATTAACTGTGATAATGAGCTTTCACTCCCTATTGGCTAACAGACTAGAGATGTAATAATGAGTTGCATAGGCTTATACTGTTTGTAGCTTCCCAGCAACATTCAATTATGAAATAAAAGAGTCCTTTGGTCATGTTGTCTGCATTCCTCATTGACCCTGCATTTCAGTGTGTCTCTATGAAATCTTTTAGATGTACTTTTGATGTACTTTTAAGTATGCTTTGAAAATAGTTCACTTTTGATATACTTTTAAGAAGTATGCTTAGAAACAGAAAATGGTTATACATATGTCCTGACGTAGGATGTACGTCTTATATTATTATACAGCAAAAACAGTCAAAATGTACAAAAAAATGTACATTACCGGTTAAATCTTTTAGATCCATCTGATTCTAATAATTCATGTCTATGAAAATGTATTATTTAGTATGCAAAGTATACTTAGTATAAAAAGTATACTATTATCATGTTACTTAAAGTATACTAGCAGTGTACTTATTTATATACTTTTTTTGTACTAAGTAAACTGAATTGGCCCACTTTTTAGGTCATTTAGGAAACTTTATATATATCCATATTTATATTTATATCCATCTCATTCTAATTATTCATGTCTATGAAAATGTACTATGCATTGCACATTGAATCTTTTTTTGTTACTGAAGCTGTAACCTTAATTACTGCTAAAACATTTTGAAGCCCTATACTCTTATACTAATAATTATCAATTGGAGTATTAATGGGAAAAAAACGAAAAAGCTACTTGAGAATTTGAAGGTTATACTGTCAAACTGACTGAAGAACGAAACAACAAAGTGACATAGTGAAGATAGTGGCTAGTTAATTCCCATTATGTAAGGCGGTAAATAGTGTTCAAATTTGCTGATAAGTTTGCCGTTTGTTCGAAATACAAATCTAACCTTATGAATTTTGTTTTTTAAATGTGTCTGCTTAGAATGTAGTGTTTTGTTGCATGGTAATTGTCATTGTTGTGCTGGTTTACCATTGTAACCATGAGTTAAATGACAATTAGAACAGCTGGATTCGTCAGCAATGTAAGATAGAGCAGTTTGTAGCTTTATTCAGAATCTGCAGTCTAACGATGTGATGCAAGATCTGAGGTGTCTTGGCCCCCTAAACATGTGAATTTATTAGTAATTCATAGTAAAATTTAATTTTTTACTTCTTGAGGTACTTACATTAATTGAAAGGGCACTTGAAAGTATTGGGAAGTATACTTTGAGGCTCTTTAGGAAGTAAAGTTCATGAACTGAAAGTGCACTAAACAGGTTACTTTAGAGTATTCCAAGGTATACTTTTAAGTACTTTAGGAAGTATACTTGATGAACTGAAAGTGCACTACACAGGCTACTTTACAGTATTCAAAAGTAAACCCTGAAATACACTAAAAGTGTACTTTAAAGTTTACTAAATGACCTAAAAAATGGGCCAATTCAGTTTACTTAATACAAAAATAGTATATAAATAAGTACACTGCTAGTATACTTTAAGTAACATGATGATAGTATACTTTTTATTCTAAGTATACTTACCAAATTAACTTGAAGTATACTTCTTTTTTGTAAGGGTATAACCATATACAGTAAAACAACAAAAAGATATAGCGTTAGTTAACTTACTGTCACGCCTCTGGCTGTGACACTGCTTCTGTTTCTCTTTGTCCTGTGTTCTACTTCCTCCTTTTTTGTTTATTCCATGTGTGTGTGCATGGGCGGAGTCTCCCGGGGTAGACAACCATCCTCACCTGTGGCAGATCAGCAATCAACGATCTATGTAGACCCTGCTCACCATTCAGACTCTGCCAGATTGTTAACTCTGCTAGAACAAAGAACATTAAAAAATATAACTGCAAGCAGTAATGGCGGATTCCTCCAAACATTGCGAACCATTGAAAAATGTATATTCTTGAAAAATGTTAACTGTATAGAAAAACCAATGCTGCAGATTTACCAATGGGATACCAAATCTGACCAAATCCAAATATGGCTGCAAGCAGCAATGAGGTGGGCAAGTAGTCAAATGACCCAGAAAACATTTTAGACATCCTCAAAAGAGGGTAACGAGTATAAGCAGCCAGTTTGGTGTGAATCCATCAAAGATTGGATGAGATACAACCCAACTTCCCGTTTGCTGGCTTAATGGCACATTTTGATTGCCTCTACCGTTTTGGGCACACGGATGCACGCTAGTACCCTGTGCTTGTGCCTCGGCCATTAATTGTATATGGCGGGACAAGTTATCCCTAACTTCTTAGCATGGGAAATACAAAGTGTTGCCTGAAATATGGTTGAAATGCTTCAGTCTCATGGCGAATGCGTGAGATTTGAGAGCCCTGTTTCCCTGTCTTGCAAAATGTGTAAAATAAGTAGCAGCTTTGTGACAGGGGTTTGTACATTACACTTTTGTTTATTCCTCAGTGGATAAAAGGGTTTCCAGGGTAAATACTGCAACAATAATAACCATCACCTTACCAATAAGCTACATTAGAGCAGGAATATAAAGATGCTATATTTCTACAACATGTTGCACTGAGAGCTCTGAGATAGTCAGCTGGCAATCAGAAAACTCATGAAATGTCTGAGGAAGTTATTGGACATATATTGTGTTGCTGACCTGAGATCAAAACAGATCTGGGGAAATACCCCACACACACCCTCTTGGGCGGAGCTCCACGACACAGAACAACAGATACCTGCCAGGTGTACAAGGAAGAGACAAGGTAGACAAACAAGCAAAGTCAGTTTGTTTTATAGCATGTGAATAGTTTCAATTATTAAAATGTGATCATTGTTCATCAATAATTGATAGTTTGATTGGATAAAAGACGCTAATATGAATCAAATGTGCTTAACCTAACTATGTCACAGTCGCGATTCTCTGTTTTGCAACGATGTAACAAATTACTCCAATTATTTGTAAATACATTGTGAATGAAGAAAATAATTCTGTTGACCAGTAAGAATACAGAAAATAATGTATTGATATATTGTACATAGTATTCACTGTGAGACAAAGATCATGTAAGCAGGACCAACATTTTTTTTTTTTAATAATCAAAGAGCATGAAGGATGTTTGATTGAAACAGAGCCGTCAAGGAAACCTAGACTGACTGAACTGCTGATTAACTGCACAAGGAAGAATAGTGACCTTGTATCAAAAACGTATTACAGATTACATCTCACAAACATAGTAGAAGTTATGGTGGCATGGGGTGTCAGCCAGGCTTCTGTTAGCCGGATGATCAGGTAAATATCTCTACACAGCTGGGACCATAGTAGGGATGGATATTGGGTTCTTCTGCTGCCCAGTATCTGCAATCAGAACAGGTTCAAACACTTAATACACAATTAGTTTGATAGAGTGGCTGTCGTGTTCCGCTGAATTCAGGTAGAACTCTAGCTAGTATAGAGACAACTAGACAGGATGGGCAGTGGCGGTTCTAGCACAATATGCGCCCAGGGCAAGTTTATCACTTGCGTGTGCCGCCCCCTACCCCGTCGGCCGCCACCCGACAGCGCCGTCAGAACGACCACCGCTACTACCTGGCTGCGACAAACGAAAACGAAACTGCTGCACTGCAAGCAGGGGTCCCTGCAGCTGCCTGAAGGGGGCGCCAATATGCCAATTCCCCACAAACTGAAATGATCGATAAGAGAAAACCGCACAGAGATTTCTTTTTTTAATGCTCGTGCGCCCCCCACGTGACATGAAAAAATGCCGCCCCGGGCGGCTGCCCGGTCTGCCCGTGCCTAAAACCGCCCCTGAGGATGGGGTTCTTACGTTTTGGCCGGATCCAGAGGTGTTCCATCCACCCAGGTCCACTGACGGTAGAACATTGGTGGAACGTTATCAGTCAGACCCAACCAGACACTGCCTAGGTTTCTGGTGCTAGTGTGAACAAATTCCTGATGGCAGAATTAATAATGTCAACATATTTTACTTGATATCACAATCTCACTCCTCCCCTGACACATACACACACACACACACACACACACACACATACACACACACACACACACACATACACACACACACACACACACACCCTCCTTTTTCCTTTCTCACCATCTCCTCTCTGTTGTTAATGATCACCAGGTATGCCCCTCTTCTGATACAGTCCTTTCTGCTCTCTTCCCAGCTTTTCATCTCCGTGGAAATGTAGTAACAGCTGCTGTTAAATCTGCTCCATCCGTATTCACCGCTCTCTGTTTCCAAACACACAAGGGCATGACGCAGCAACATGGGCATATCTAGCCTAATTTTGTAGGGGCTGGAGCTCCCATAAAAGTTTCAAAAGCCCCCCCAAAAAATAAATAAATAATAATAATAATAATTTAATATTTTAAATCTAAATGTGTTAATTTATCTTCCTAAAACCCACTAGAGGACACTTTAAAATGATATTTTCAAAAAATTCCCCAGACCCCCCTAGTTTTGCTGGGTCACAGGAAAAATAATAGGTTTTATCTAGGAGCTTAGCCCCCCCAAAAGTGGGAACCTAGATTCGCCCCTGCGCAGCAATGTTGCCTACATTAGTTTTCATTTCATTTCATTAGCTTTTTGTAAGTACTTTGTTGTTTTAAATATCAAACATTCTAATGCCTTGAACATATATTATAGAATTTACAGTTTGAAAAAACACAAACAATAAATACAATTAAAGATGATTGCTATTTTATTTCAGTGTTCATAAACTTCTATAACTGACAGCTGGACATCCTATTAACTGTGTCACAAATACCACAACAAATCATCGATTTTGTCCTCATTATTCATTTATTCTGTGTTTAATGAGTGTTTGTTTTGTGTACCTTATCGGTACAGTCCCTTCTTGTTTTCAGAAGCAAACTATCTCAAGCCTTTTACAGTACATAGTTTTGGCAGGGTTAAGTGTTGATGCTCTTAAACTTACCGCACAGCCTCCTCTTAAGGTCATCTCTCTTTAAGTGGCTCTCTTGTTCTGTAGCCTTCCCACCTCTGATCCTCTACATGTCTACAGTATACCCACAGTTAGGATCTTATTATGTTAGTATATATGCAGTAAATATGTATAGTGCAACTGTAAATAATAACTTCAGTGCTGTTGTGTTCACGCTTGTGTTCATCCGTGCAGGATGACGTTACCCCACATCTGTCTGTTGGTGTGAACAAGTGGTAATCATGCAAATGAGTATCCACTTCCTCTAACAGGAAGACAATCTTCCTCTAAGAAATTTCTATTTTTACAGGGTCTGTTACTACATGTTGGTACAAAAAACTAAAACATATTAAAACCCACAGATATACAGTATATACTGTATATATCACAGAGTATTTCTGAATTGTTTTATGAAGGTTAAATAGTGAATGGAGTTTACTTTGTGTACTTTTTGAAAAGCTTTTTATTTGAGACAAAGAGTTTTGACTGTAAAGGAGAAGTTATTAAGACAGGGTGCAGATGGGTGTGGGTGAATGACAGGCAATTATTTTGAGTCCTCTCAAAGTGCACAGTCTGATCCCTGCAGGACGAACACAACATTACATCATGAGATGTGTTAGGGAACTGGCATTTGTGGTTCATCGCCACAAATCTGTATCCATTGTACCAGTGTGGTACAAAGGGAAGTATGGAAGGTTCTAGAGAAACAGTGATTCCGACCTGACACACCTGGGATTCACAATACTGTGAAATGAAAGGTACATATTTATATTATTAGTCCTTGCCAGTCATTACTTTACTGTGTGTGTGTATGTATAAACTGGTGTTACCCGTGCATACTACAACATTTTGGGGAAATCCAGGTAATTCACTTTGATCGGATGTAACAATTCTATAAATCACGGGAAGCAAATTAAGTCATTAGTTTTATATTAGTTTTCTGTAGTCGACTGATGTCCAGGTGAATGGACTCCAGGTCGGCTTGGGGGCCATCTCGCCATCCTGCATCTCTCCATCTTTCTGTCTCCTGCCATCCTGCATCTCTCCATATTTCTGTCTCCTGCCATCCTGCATCTCTCCATCTTTCTGTCTCCCGCCATCCTCAACCACCCTCTGTTTCAAGTAGTCGGCCCTCTCCTCCCTCCCTCACTCTCTCTCTCTCCCTGTCTTTCCTGCACGTCCTTCAGTATGTTCATCCCCTGTTTCTCTTCCTGTTCTGTCTGTCTGTCTGTCTGTCTGTCTGTCTGTGATCTTAGTGACTCCAGGCCTCCCACCAGCCTTCTGTCTGTCTGTCTGTCTGTGATCTTAGTGACTCCAGGCCTCCCACCAGCCTTCTGTCTGTCTGTCTGTCTGTCTGTCTGTCTGTGATCTTAGTGACTCCAGGCCTCCCACCAGCCTTCTGTCTGTCTATCTGTCTGTCTGTGATCTTAGTGACTCCAGGCCTCCCACCAGCCTTCTGTCTGTCTGTCTGTCTGTCTGTCTGTCTGTCTGTCTGTCTGTCTGTCTGTCTGTCTGTCTGTCTGTCTGTCTGTCTGTCTGTCTGTCTGTCTGTGATCTTAGTGACTCCAGGCCTCCCACCAGCCTTCTGTCTGTCTGTCTGTCTGTCTGTCTGTCTGTCTGTGATCTTAGCGATTCCAGGCCTCCCACCAGCATTCACTCCTTCTTCCACCTCCTCAGCTTATTGACAGTCAAGGCGTCACCTCTTCTGATGACTTCCTCCATGTGTTGGTTCACTTCCCTCCTATTCTCCAATCACACCTGATCTGCTTTAGTCCCCACGTCAGTGCTGGTGTTGAACCACCGACCAGAACAGCCAATCAGGAAGCTCCTCATTCGCCGCCGGCACCACCAAGACGGCTGCATCTAGAGAGCCGTCACAAACACAAGGAGGAGGTCCTCCCTGGACAGGTGCTTCCTAATTGTAGTGTGTGTGTGTGTGTAGTGTGTGTGTGTGTGTTACATCTGGTTTCAACTTGCAACAGGGTACACACAACCCCTTCCCCTTGCCACCACACCACCATTACAACACAATTATCTTCCAATTGAAAAATATTGATACTTCACTTAGGTTGTTGGTACTCCCCCCGCCACCCTACCTCCCTCCCACCCTACCTCCCCCTCCCTCCCCCCCTCCTCTCCTCCCCCTCCCTCCCCTCCCCTCCTCTCCTCCCCCCCCCCTCCTCCCACTCCCCCTCCTCCCCTCCCCTCCTCTCCTCCCCCTCCTCCCCCTCCATCCCCTCCTCTCCTCCCTCTCCATCCCCTCCTCTCCTCCTCTCCTCCCACTCCCCCTCCTCCCACTCCCCCTCCTCCCCCCCCCTCCTCTCCTCCCCCTCCCTCCCCTCCCCTCCTCTCCTCCCCCCCCCTCCTCCCACTCCCCCCTCCTCCCCTCCCCTCCTCTCCTCCCCCTCCTCCCCCTCCATCCCCTCCTCTCCTCCCTCTCCATCCCCTCCTCTCCTCCTCTCCTCCCACTCCCCCTCCTCCCACTCCCCCTCCTCCCCCTCCTCTCCTCCCTCCCTCCCCTCCCCTCCTCTCCTCCCCCTTCCCTCCTCCCACTCCCCCTCCTCCCCCCCCCTCCTCTCCTCCCCCTCCCTCCCCTCCCCTCCTCTCCTCCCCCTCCTCCCACTCCCCCTCCTCCCCTCCCCTCCTCTCCTCCCCCTCCTCCCCTCCCCTCCTCCCACTCCCCCTCCTCCCCTCCCCTCCTCCCCCTCCCTCCCCTCCCCTCCTCTCCTCCCCCCCCCCCCTCCTCCCACTCCCCCTCCTCCCCTCCCCTCCTCTCCTCCCCCTCCCTCCCCTCCCCTCCTCTCCTCCCCCCCCCCTCCTCCCCCCCCCCTCCTCCCACTCCCCCTCCTCCCCTCCCCTCCTCTCCTCCCCCTCCATCCCCTCCTCCTCCTCCCCCCTCCTCCCACTCCCCCTCCTCCCCTCCCCTCCTCCCCCTCCCTCCCCTCCCCTCCTCTCCTCCCCCCCCCCTCCTCCCACTCCCCCTCCTCCCCTCCCCTCCTCTCCTCCCCCTCCCTCCCCTCCTCTCCTCCCCCTCCCTCCCCTCCCCTCCTCCTCCTCCTCCCCTCCTCCCACTCCCCCTCCTCCCCTCCCCTCCTCTCCTCCCCCTCCTCCCCCTCCATCCCCTCCTCTCCTCCCTCTCCATCCCCTCCTCTCCTCCTCTCCTCCCACTCCCCCTCCTCCCACTCCCCCTCCTCCCCCCCCCTCCTCTCCTCCCCCTCCCTCCCCTCCCCTCCTCTCCTCCCCCCCCCCTCCTCCCACTCCCCCTCCTCCCCTCCCCTCCTCTCCTCCCCCTCCTCCCCCTCCATCCCCTCCTCTCCTCCCTCTCCATCCCCTCCTCTCCTCCTCTCCTCCCACTCCCCCTCCTCCCACTCCCCCTCCTCCCCCCCCCCTCCTCTCCTCCCCCTCCCTCCCCTCCCCTCCTCTCCTCCCCCTTCCCTCCTCCCACTCCCCCTCCTCCCCCCCTCCCTCCTCCCCCTCCCTCCCCTCCCCTCCTCTCCTCCCCCCCCCCCTCCTCCCACTCCCCCTCCTCCCCTCCCCTCCTCCTCCTCCCCCTCCTCCCCTCCCCTCCTCCCACTCCCCCTCCTCCCCTCCCCTCCTCCCCCTCCCTCCCCTCCCCTCCTCTCCTCCCCCCCCCTCCTCCCACTCCCCCTCCTCCCCTCCCCTCCTCTCCTCTCCCTCCCCTCCCCTCCTCTCCTCCCCCCCCCCTCCTCCCCCCCCCCTCCTCCCACTCCCCCTCCTCCCCTCCTCTCTCCCTCCCCCTCCCTCCCTCCCCTCCCCTCCTCTCCTCCCCCTTCCCTCCTCCCACTCCCCCTCCTCCCCCCCCCTCCTCTCCTCCCCCTCCCTCCCCTCCCCTCCTCTCCTCCCCCCCCCCTCCTCCCACTCCCCCTCCTCCCCTCCCCTCCTCTCCTCCCCCTCCTCCCCTCCCCTCCTCCCACTCCCCCTCCTCCCCTCCCCTCCTCCCCCTCCCTCCCCTCCCCTCCTCTCCTCCCCCCCCCCTCCTCCCACTCCCCCTCCTCCCCTCCCCTCCCCTCCCCCTCCCTCCCCTCCCCTCCTCTCCTCCCCCCCCCCTCCTCCCCCCCCCCTCCTCCCACTCCCCCTCCCTCCCCTCCCCTCCTCTCCTCCCCCCCCCCTCCTCCCACTCCCCCTCCTCCCCTCCCCTCCTCCCCTCTCCTCCTCCCTCCTCCCCTCCCCTCCTCCCACTCCCCCTCCTCCCCTCCCCTCCTCCCCCTCCCTCCCCTCCCCTCCTCTCCTCCCCCCCCCTCCTCCCACTCCCCCTCCTCCCCTCCCCTCCTCTCCTCCCCCTCCCTCCCCTCCCCTCCTCTCCTCCCCCCCCCCTCCTCCCCCCCCCCTCCTCCCACTCCCCCTCCTCCCCTTCCCCTCCTCTCCTCCCCCTCCTCCCCTCCCCTCCTCCTCCCCCTCCCTCCCCTCCCTCTCTCCTCTCCTCCTCCCCCCCCCCCTCCTCCCCCCCCCCTCCTCCCACTCCCCCTCCTCCCCTCCCCTCCTCTCCTCCCCCTCCTCCCCCTCCTCCCCTCCTCTCCTCCCCCTCCTCCCCCCCCCTCCTCCCACTCCCCCTCCTCCCCCTCCCTCCCCTCCCCTCCTCTCCTCCTCTCCTCCCCCCCCCTCCTCCCACTCCTCCCCCTCCCTCCCCTCCCCTCCCCTCCTCTCCTCCCCCTCCTCCCCCTCCATCCCCTCCTCCCACTCCCCCTCCTCCCCTCCCCTCCTCTCCTCCCCCCCCCCTCCTCCCACTCCCCCTCCTCCCCCTCCCTCCCCTCCCCTCCTCTCTCTCCTCCCCTCCTCTCCTCCCCCTCCTCCCCCTCCTCTCCTCCCCTCCTCTCCTCCCCTCCCCTCCTCTCCTCCCCTCCTCTCCTCCCCCTCCTCCCCCTCCTCTCCTCCCCTCCCCTCCTCCCCTCCCCTCCCCTCCTCCCCTCCCCTCCTCCCCCTCCCCTCCCCTCCCCTCCTCTCCTCCCCTCCTCTCCTCCCCTCCCCTCCTCTCCTCCCCTCCTCTCCTCCCCTCCTCCCCCTCCCCTCCCCTCCCCTCCTCTCCTCCCCTCCTCCTCCCCTCCCCTCCTCTCCTCCTCCTCCTCTCCTCCCCCTCCTCCCCCTCCTCTCCTCCCCTCCTCTCCTCTCCTCCTCTCCTCCCCCCTCCTCTCCTCCCCTCCCCTCCTCTCCTCCCTCTCCTCCCCTCCTCTCCTCCCCTCCCCTCCTCTCCTCCCTCTCCTCCCCTCCTCTCCTCCCCCTCCTCCCCCCAGTCATCTGCTGATCCCACAGGGTGGTGCAGCCTGCAGTCTGGGAGGCTGGAGCCTTGGAGAGTGAGACTAAGCCAAAAGGAGAACTACACACACTATGTAGCGATGCTGATCATGCCAAAGGGAAGTTGTTGGCAAACAATCGAGGGAAATGCAAACAAATGATTGAAACTAAAGCGGAACATTTATAGGTTATTGAAAGAAAAAAAACCTGCCCAGCTTAAACAAGCACACCATTAAAACATGTAAATTAGGTCACGCGTGAATTAAGGTCACACAAAAGCAGCATCATGTTCATGTTTGTCGTCTCTGTGGCCTTATTAGGTGTTGAAAGGCACCTGGGCGTACGATCTTTAAAGGCCCAGCGCCCCTGCCAGCTCAGATAACAAGGAGCACATTTACATGTGTTCACTTGGCAGACGCTTATCCAATAGTGCACATCAGAAGTGCAGCAGACAGTCAAGTACCAGATGATCACATGTAACAGCTAACAGTGTTACAGTGATTCGTGCCAAGGAATGGTCTGTATTTGACAAGACACAGTGCCAAAGCAGCATCATCTCAATATAATAATAACGTATAATTCCACAGGTATGGCAATGATACTCAAAAATACTGTACACGCTCTCTACACGCCAACATCCCTGCAATGGCTGAATTCCTGTAGGAGGAACATCCTCTGCAGTGGGGGGGTCTTAATTACCATGTCCTCTGGGGAGTTTTTCCTTGTCTTCCTTGAGGGTTTAGGTTGGCTGAGGGGCAGTTCTATGGGCGTATGTGAAGCCCTCTGTGACATTGCTTTCAAAAAGGTCTATACAAATACATTTGTATTTTTGGGGGGATCTGGAAGCTTGCACTGCAACGTGTTTGTGTGCCATTGTTTGAGTGTGTTCCTCTCGCGGAGCTTCCTAAAAATGGAAGTTCCTCGTGAGGGGACATTTAACATCCCCACGAACGTGCAGCGCCTCTCAGATCTGGACGCGGAGCAGAGAGAGGGGTCAGAATAGACTCGGTCATGGAGATGAGCGCAGACGTCTGTTACGAGAACGTGAACTTCACGTCAGACAGTGGCAAAGACAGAGGACTGAAGACGGAGAAAGATACGGATCTGGACAAGGAAGAGACATGTCTTTATTCTTACGTTGACAGGAAGCCAAAAGAACTTCAACAACAGAACGCCAAACCCAGCAAAGTCACAGAACCCACAACCCCTGACCCAGGACCAGAACCAGAACCAGGACCAGGACCAGAACCAGGACCAGGTAAACACACACACACACACTAGTGATGCGTGTAGGACTGACAGTGAAGTATTTGGTTAAAGACTGGTGGAATGGAAGGATGAAAGAAGAAGCAATGTGTTCAAAATGAATGGATGACTTCAGTATGGGCGCCTGATTGGATAGACAGTAACACCATCTTAAAGCTGTTGTCAGCTGTGACAAGGCTGAGAGAGAGAGAGAGAGAGAGAGAGAGAGAGAGAGAGAGAGAGAGAGAGAGAGAGAGAGAGAGAGAGAGAGAGAGAGAGAGAGAGAGAGAGAGAGAGAGAGAGAGAGAGAGAGAGAGAGAGATAGATAGAGAGAGAGAGAGAGAGAGAGAGAGAGAGAGAGAGAGAGAGAGAGAGAGAGAGAGAGAGAGAGAGAAAGAAAGAGAGGAGCGGTGGACATTGAGTAAAGATTGCGTCTTTTTGTATACGTTTTGTTTGGGGGGGAAACCAATTTTTTTGGGGGGGGGGCCCACGGTTAAACAAATGTTTAATTTGTCCGTTTGACCGTTGTAAATTTCTCTCCTACTTCGTCTCTTGACCGGTTAAGGCAGCCTTAAGGCAGCTGTCCTGGGTGCTGACCCACCAGCGCTGTCTGGTGCTGAACTCCTAGTGCTGCTCTACTTTGCCAGCCTAGTCCGTCCCCACAAAACCTGTTGTGACAACCACTGAGCTTAACCGGGCTGAGGCGCGTTACCGTTTAGAAATGGAACCTGAACCACAGGCAGCTTTAAGCACGGCAAGTGCATTTTTGAACACAAAGTGAATTTAACAGAAAAGGTCAAAACGATCAATGAGGTTATTCCTTGGGCGGTTGTATTTTTCGGGAGATTAACGTCATTCCTTCCACCGGTTATAGGCTACTTCGGCCAACAACATACGGCATTACAAGGTTACATTTACATGTATGCATTTAGCAGACGCTTTTATCCAAGAGAGGTTAGGAAAACGATAACAATATATTTATTCTGCCGGAGTCCGGCTCTCACCTAACCCTTTGCGTGCACAAACTCTCCTTCCTGTGGAAACTCCTGTGTTATCCAATAGATGCCTCCATAGTTCAAATGTAAAAATGACTGGTGGATTAATATCTTCCTTGTTTTCTGTTATTCTTACGTTTCATTGATTCATTACAACTATTTTTTTAATCGTGCCGCTTCTGTTGCACCCTTACACAAACATCGAGTCAGCTTTCTTTCGGCAACTTTATTTTCAAAGGCGGTCGTTGGAGTTTTACAAAGCGACTTCTTTTAACCCGCGCAACACGCTTGCTAATGACATCATCATCATTCCAGAGAACAAGTTTACATCATTGCTGAGCACTTTATGAGGACTCTGCTGTTTCTCTCCTCCTCTATCCTCTCCTTTCACTGTGTGTGTGAAAATAAAAACATTAGACAAAAGTTCTTAAAAGTTGAAGAAATGTTGTCTTTTCTTCAAAAATAGGTTTACATCATTGATGAGGACTCTCATCAAATACTAAAATCTGCTCTGCTTTAGTCTAGTATGTTTCAGGCTTTGGTTCCTCTTCCTTCCTTCTCTCTGCTGTCCTTTCACTGTGTGTGAAAAAACACTTTTGAAAGGTTGGAAAAAATGTTAGATGAAAAATTTGTAAAAGTAGATTTTTTGGGGGGTCTGTGTGTGTGTGTGTGTGTGTGTGTGTATGTGTGTGTGTGTGTGTGTTTTCAAAGCTTCAAGTTGTGGGGGTCCGAAGAAGAGCATCTCTAGAGCTGTAGCAGTGTGTCTGGCACTGCTGTTTGTTCTTCTGCTGGCTGCGCGCATATCCCTGGGAATATTATACAGTAAGTATATATCTGTTTGAAAACATCACACAACGATTCCTTTTGTGTGTTGTGACAGCAATTTAAAGTAATGTGATTACGATAGTTACAATGATTAATAAGTATAGTTATTGTAATTGAGTTAATTATTAAAGTTGTATAATCATGATGATGTTCACTTATTGGTGTTGTAGTCCATTTCAAACTGGATTATGGGACGTGTAGTTCACATTTAAAAATGTATTTTTTTTTTTACAAAAGTGTCCATGCTTCCCTGACCACAGTAACAACTCAGGTTTAAAAGCAATGGGCCTCATTCTCGAACATGTTCTTAAGTATCTTCTGAAATGTTTCTTACGGGCTTCGGGAAAACAACGTCAGAAAAAGACATCCGCCAAATTCATGAACGCTTGAAAATGTGTCCTACGCAGCAGAAGTTTTCTGAGCTGTGCTCCCCGGGAAGAGTTTTTTTTAAGTTGAAAGCGCGTCCTCGCGCTCCTGAATTTGCATACATACACGCCCCGACAGCTCCTTATAAGGGCACGCAACAGCAGTGACATATGCAGTCAGAACAGTGACATGCGGTGATGTCAGTAAGAGGGTAGGCACTGAGTTATGAAAGTCAAATAACCTAATTTATTGTTTAGGCTAATAGGCTACGTCAAAACAGTATGCACAAGCGCAGCACACATGCACGGTTGATATCAAGAAATGTCCAATCAGGATGACATATCTTACTTTCATGACATGACATATCGTAGTCTTTCTCTCGCACACGCACGCACACGCACCAATGTCCAGCATCAGAATGCAACCATCTTTATCCTTAATTATTGCACAGCGGCCAATTATGTTTGTCAGTCAGCAACAATGATAACACACACAGGCTCAATTGAATATGAAGGCAAATGGCTTGCAGTCGGCATTAATTCAACCAATTCCAAATTAAACCCAAAATAGTTTCTGACTCACCTCATTTTGCCTCATTTTTACTTTTAATTTCGCGGGGATTACGCTTAGCTGGTATAATGACGTCAACTGCGCAAATGTCCAGTAATATCTCGATTTTAATTGGTCCATGTTTGATAGGTAATATAGATGATTACTGGCATAACATTTTTACGTGCAAAGGCACAGCAGAGTTGTGTCCGTTCATTGCATTGTCGTCCGCAATGATTGGACAGTAAAAGCACTGCTTATTCAACCATTTTGTTGTATTTGATTATGCGTAACTGCTACATTTGTCATCTAACGTCTAAACAATTGGAATAACACACATATTGCATATATAAATCACAAGAATAATCCAAATACAAGTTTATTAAATACAATTATTTTATAAACATTTTTACGTTTGAATTTTGGCAGGGTAGGCAGTGCCTACCTTGCCTACCCTGACTGCACGTCACTGTGCACAGGTGCATCGGAACATAGGAACACATTTTCAAGCGTTCATGAATTTGGCGGATGTCTTTTTCCCACGTTGTTTTTCCGAAACCTGTAAGAAACAATTGAAAAGAAACGTAAGAAAATGTTCGAGAATGAGGCCCATTGTTTTTAACTGATAAAGAACAGTATGCCAGACTTTACATTAAGGTTGTATTAACCTCCTTTTACATTTTACAGTTTAAATGTTAAACTGTAGCGTATAATAACATTCTGGGTTCTTAAAAGCTTGCATTTGTCGAACGATCGCCTGGGGACTCGAGGTGCGCGCTGACCAGGGTGCTGGTCCCCCGGGAAAAATAGTCACGACTATTCTATTGCGCCTCGTCCGTCTCCCTAGTTCACACTCGGGGTCTCACGAGTTTGCATAGGCTACGTGCGCGGAGATCACACGCTCGGTAGGTTTACGAGTTAGTCGGAGGCTCCCTCGGGAATCACCGCACCCAACACAACAACCTCGATGTCGCAGACGTTCACTGGGCCTTCAGTCACAACCTCAAGAGATCTTTTGTAGCAGCAAATGTTTATAGGCCTTTTTTGGGCAACACATCATAGTTTATCGATCACTTATTACTTGGCTATGTTTCCCTCCCGGTTAACGTCCTTCCCACGGTTAACACAAAACAAACGTTTTCCCTCCCCGTTAGTTTTAACCCACGTGAGACGCAACACAGCACCTATCGAGAGAGTACATGTGTCTGAACAGACGAACACTTCAGGACCCTGTGTTCGCGTAAACACCAGCTGGACAGTATTCGTGTCTAAATGACTGGTCGCAAATCCCCGGGGAACTCACCTGAGTCTAGGCGTGGGGCACTGAGTGGATGCCTTGGTCTCGAGCGGGGGGCGCACAAATGGGCGGTAGGGCAACGACTATCGTTGTCAAATTGTTTTTTTGGCAGAAAATGATAGGAACAAAATCAAAGGGTCAAATGAAATAAAAAATGAAGCTAACCTCTTTGACCAAGGGCGTACAGGAAAAAAACAAGAAACGCGGACCCTAAAGGCCACTAGTAAAACAGAAAGTAAAACGTGGTCAGTACAACTGACGAAAAGAAAACTCTTTAGGTGAAAAACAGGCAAAAAACAAGCTCAGGTAAACCTCGACTCGCAGCTCGACTCAACTTCAGACAGGCAGAGTGTATATCCTGCTTACAGAGAGAGAATCAGACTCAGAGTACTGAGATAACTGGGAGAGAAGTAAAAAGTGTGTTTTCATACACAACATTTTCATTCTTATATCTTTCAATA
>NC_140382.1:18980000-19047500 GCF_054491055.1 Hypomesus nipponensis | reverse complement strand
ACTGAAGAACGAAACAACAAAGTGACATAGTGAAGATAGTGGCTAGTTAATTCCCATTATGTAAGGCGGTAAATAGTGTTCAAATTTGCTGATAAGTTTGCCGTTTGTTCGAAATACAAATCTAACCTTATGAATTTTGTTTTTTAAATGTGTCTGCTTAGAATGTAGTGTTTTGTTGCATGGTAATTGTCATTGTTGTGCTGGTTTACCATTGTAACCATGAGTTAAATGACAATTAGAACAGCTGGATTCGTCAGCAATGTAAGATAGAGCAGTTTGTAGCTTTATTCAGAATCTGCAGTCTAACGATGTGATGCAAGATCTGAGGTGTCTTGGCCCCCTAAACATGTGAATTTATTAGTAATTCATAGTAAAATTTAATTTTTTACTTCTTGAGGTACTTACATTAATTGAAAGGGCACTTGAAAGTATTGGGAAGTATACTTTGAGGCTCTTTAGGAAGTAAAGTTCATGAACTGAAAGTGCACTAAACAGGTTACTTTAGAGTATTCCAAGGTATACTTTTAAGTACTTTAGGAAGTATACTTGATGAACTGAAAGTGCACTACACAGGCTACTTTACAGTATTCAAAAGTAAACCCTGAAATACACTAAAAGTGTACTTTAAAGTTTACTAAATGACCTAAAAAATGGGCCAATTCAGTTTACTTAATACAAAAATAGTATATAAATAAGTACACTGCTAGTATACTTTAAGTAACATGATGATAGTATACTTTTTATTCTAAGTATACTTACCAAATTAACTTGAAGTATACTTCTTTTTTGTAAGGGTATAACCATATACAGTAAAACAACAAAAAGATATAGCGTTAGTTAACTTACTGTCACGCCTCTGGCTGTGACACTGCTTCTGTTTCTCTTTGTCCTGTGTTCTACTTCCTCCTTTTTTGTTTATTCCATGTGTGTGTGCATGGGCGGAGTCTCCCGGGGTAGACAACCATCCTCACCTGTGGCAGATCAGCAATCAACGATCTATGTAGACCCTGCTCACCATTTAGACTCTGCCAGATTGTTAACTCTGCTAGAACAAAGAACATTAAAAAATATAACTGCAAGCAGTAATGGCGGATTCCTCCAAACATTGCGAACCATTGAAAAATGTATATTCTTGAAAAATTTTAACTGTATAGAAAAACCAATGCTGCAGATTTACCAATGGGATACCAAATCCAAGTATGGCTGCAAGCAGCAATGAGGTGGGCAAGTAGTCAAATGACCCAGAAAACATTTTAGACATCCTCAAAAGAGGGTAACGAGTATAAGCAGCCAGTTTGGTGTGAATCCATCAAAGATTGGATGAGATACAACCCAACTTCCCGTTTGCTGGCTTAATGGCACATTTTGATTGCCTCTACCGTTTTGGGCACACGGATGCACGCTAGTACCCTGTGCTTGTGCCTCGGCCATTAATTGTATATGGCGGGACAAGTTATCCCTAACTTCTCAGCATGGGAAATACAAAGTGTACAGGGTCTAATTTGATCAGGGTAATAAAACTGATCTTAATCCTCCTCGACAGGAGAGGGACCTTCACCTGGGTGGACGGAACTCCACTGACCACAGCGTAAGAGAAAACTACACTCTCTGTATTCTCCTCACTCAAAACAAACCATTTGAAAATATTATACATTTCGATATTTTTGCTCAACTTACTTTGATGCATTAGAACCAGCAGCATCACACTATTAAATCCCTCCAGACAGACACTACCATTCATATTAGCATCAACATTAAGCTATATGAGAAATATAAAGAACTAACATACAACTCTGATACAAAATGGTTTCTCATATTGCATGACCCAGACATGGATCTCAGTGCGTGACTGGTTGTGTGCGTGTGTGTGTGTGTTGTTATTTAACCCTGTAGGTACTGGCACGGCAGGGGCCCTGATAATTACATTACACCAGCAGACAATGTTGATGAGGACTGTGTTGAGCGATATCCAGGAGTTCCTCAGCCCATAACATGGAATGATAACAGATGTGATTATAATAATTTCTGGATCTGTGAGAGAGGGATCTAACAGATCTACTGTGGGTTTTTTATGCATATTTTTTTCTTCTAAGCATTACATTTTCCAGCTACATTATTGTCTTGTCAATAACATCTGTCATAGCTGCGTGAATGACAGAACTTTGATGATGAGCTTTCACGTTCTATAGCTAACATGAAGTACATGATGTAAGGATGAGTAACATAGACTCAAACATGTTATTACTGTCTAGTTGTATTTACCACTCTGCTTGATTTTCCTTCTTATAAACTACGTTCTTTCTGAAATAAAAAAGTCATTTGGTCATGTTGTCTGGACTCCTCATTGACCCTGCATTTCAGTGTGTCTCTATGACATCAGCCGTGTACCAGACCCTGCTCAGTGACTCTGGGGCAGTGTGGGAAATACTGACTACCCGACTGCAAGTCATGGTCATCCTCGTCTACGTCACAAAGTCTGTGACCGGTCATTGAAGTCAATTGGAAGGCCTTAAAAATTTTAACATTTAAACATTTACATTTTACTTGTTTTCTTTGTTCTTCGTTTTCTTTGTACAAGTGTCAATGTAGCTCACCTGATACAGTACAAACGTACCCGCCCTTTCTTGGTAGATAAGGGTCTATAGGAGAGGTAACCTGAGTTTGATGCCTATTTCAACAGTGCAATAATGTCTTCTACATACTGTTAATGCTTGTTTTCAACCAGCTGTTTGTCTTTAAGTTTATATTTGTTTTTTAGCTTTTTTCTGGTAAACATTCTTTGTTTTGAAAATACCTTTTGGAACAAATAACATTTTAATAAAGAGCATTAAGTTGTCCTGAGCCTCTCTGGTACTTTGTGTGGTCTTCAACACCTCATCGTGTTACATTAACCAGAACCACAATCAAACCCAAACACACGTTTAATACCTAACCATAACCATGCAAGTGCAGCAATCAAACCCTAAACACACAAGTTTAATACTTAATGATCACTTAAGTTTAATACTAATCCATAACTGTAAGTTTGATGATTGACATTCAAACATTTTTGCACCAGTTTCACAGAAGAGTAAATTAGACTTCCACCAAAAGTAGTTTGCAGTGTCGGGTCCAGACAACTGTACCAGAATAACATGAACTAAATAGCCAGGTATCTCAGTCTATTCGCTGATGGAACACAATCCACAACAGACAATCTCTCAGAAGTTAGGTTGACATTGTCTTCCTGCTCCAACCTCATTTTACCCCACCCCCTCTATTACCCACAACCCCCTGCTTCAACCCATCATAACCACACACACTCTGCAGCTCTCCTGACGGTCACTGAGGGGTGTCACCATTAGGCATCAAAGTCAAGCAAAAGGGGAAGTTAAGAGCAGAGACCTATGGAGAGCAGAGCAGCTGGTTAACTGTAGAACAGAACAGAGTAGAGGTGTATATATATATAGAGAGAGAGACGTAGATCATCGTAAGGAGAACCAGAGCAGTCCAGTATATACTGTAGCAAAGCTACCTGGAACGCAGTGTGGTTGTGGACTGTAGGACCTTGTAACTCAGGTGAATGGAATATCATTTTATGGAGATATAACCTGGTCAAGACAGAGTGCGGAGGTTGAGCAGTGTGGTGCTGTGGACAGCAAAGGATTATGGGGAAGGAGGAGAACTTGTATGCCAATGTCATGGGTATGTCGCGCAACCAGGGTCAACGCAGCCCAGATAACGGTATTGTGCAACACACATACATACACACACACACACATACATACACGGGTACACATACATTCATACATACACATAAACACACACACAATGCAGGCATATGTGTTTTTGACATCAATGCGTATTTCTCATTTTCAGGTTTTCTAATAAGTAGTTCTGGTAACTACTTTTGTGAGTTTCCTTCCTTCCTTGTTGAAACTCCAGTCCGACCACGAGCGCCACTACACAAATGATGTCAATCACAATTACACATCAAATCGCTTATTTTCCAAAGAAAGGAGGAGGGAAAGTTGTGTATGGGTCACTGGATGTGCTACTGTAGTTGAATTGACTGAGAAAGCAGGCTCACTCCTCCCCACAGTTTCCTGTGATGCTGTTTCTGAGTTTCAGTCCTCCTGTGGTCGAGACTCACAGACAGACACATGGCAGGTGGGACATTTCTAATGAAAGCGACACACACTGACACAGAAACACAGCTCGCGTTCACACAGGATTGCGTGCGTACACACACACAATCACCCTCGGCCACAACCGCAGCCAGGCCAGCTGAGGCTGAGGCCTACACACACATCTGACTAATGAAACATTACTAATGACAGCCACACCAAGCCAAATCACACAGGTGAAAAACACGAGTGCAGCACATTGCCATCATTCAACAAACAAATCCTCCCTTTTTCTTGTCCACCAGAAATGAGCTTTTGTCTCGTTGTTGGCTTTGTTCCAGTATGTTAGTGACAATTTCAGTTTGTCATTTCGCGCTCAGTTTTCAGTTTGAAGTTCGCGCTCATTGGCTATTGTGGGTTTTCTGCTCAAAATTCCAAGCTGTTCCTTTGCCCACTGCAGGTTTTCAAGTCAGAAATATCAAACATGTAGGGTTAGATATACATGCAGGCAACACAAGCATGCTTTTTTTTTTACTCTGTGTCCACAGTTTCAGAGAGGAGAACCTACCAAGCCGTAGCAGTGTGTCTGGGGCTGCTGTGTGTTCTCCTGCTGGCTGGGGTCATAGGAGTGGGACTCTCCTGTAAGTTGAGCAATTTTCACACAATCTTAGGATGTAACATAATTCTTAGATTATGGTAATATACCACCTCTGTGAAGAAAAAAACAACTTTTATTTTAGATCTAACCATAGTGACTGTGGAGAGAGATCAGCACCAAAGTAAGTATGATAACCTGACCAGAGAGAGAGACAAGCTCCAGACCAAGAATGATAACCTGACCAGAGAGAGAGACAAGCTCCAGACCAAGAGTGATAACCTGACCAGAGAGAGAGACAAGTTCCAGACCAAGAGTGATAACCTGACCAGAGAGAGAGACAAGCTCCAGAGTAAGTATATTAACTTGCCCAGAAAGAGAGACCAGCCGATGACCAACTTTAAGACCTCGATGACAGAGAGACAGATAGAGAGACACCATAGAGGGTCTTGTGGTCAATAAGATGCAACACTTGTATGCTCAGGTTGTATTGCTGTATTTCATGCTGGCCTGGTAATGTCTATACACTATACAAAATATGCTTTAATGTATCCATAGAAAATTGTGTTCTTATTTTTGTACGTTGCTGTATAAGAACTGTACTGTCTAAGTGCATAGAGTTGCATAGACTTGGTGTGGAAGGTTGATCTGTCAACATCTGTCAGGTTGCTGGTCTGACAATGTTGGAACTAGTTGCAAAGTGGACATCTGCCTCCCATGATGGACCACACAAAGTTTCCTGGTCACTTCCTGTCCGTCTGCGTGGCTGTCCTGTGATGCCCCTGGTCACTTCCTGTCCTTCTGCCTTGCTGTCCTGTGATGCCCCCGGTCACTTCCTGTCTGTCTGCCTTGCTGTCCTGTGATGCCCCCGGTCACTTCCTGTCTGTCTGCCTTGCTGTCCTGTGATGCCCCTGGTCACTTCCTGTCCTTCTGCCTTGCTGTCCTGTGATGCCCCCGGTCACTTCCTGTCTGTCTGCCTTGCTGTCCTGTGATGCCCCTGGTCACTTCCTGTCCTTCTGCCTTGCTGTCCTGTGATGCCCCCGGTCACTGACTGTCTGTCTGCCTTGCTGTCCTGTGATGCCCTTGGTCACTTCCTGTCCATCTGCCTTGCTGTCCTGTGATGCCCCCGGTCACTTCCTGTCCGTCTACCTGGCTGTCCTGTGATGCCCTTGGTCACTTCCTGTCCATCTGCCTTGCTGTCCTGTGATGCTGTGCCAGTTTTACACAGCTGTGTGGCTAAAACTGCCCAAACTGACATGCGCCCAATCACTGATTTTGAACTCTGGATATCTGTGTTTCAATTAATGTGTATTATTTTACTGTATGCTTAATGCATGACAATGTTCAGCCTGTGGTCCCCGCCTCTTTGTGTCACTGATCGTCTCTGAAGAAGGGGATCCCTCACGGAATTCCTCCTCCCAAGGTTTCTTCCTTTTAGTTTTGCCTTGTCTTGAGGGTCGAGCTATATTTAGGTGCAGTTCTATGGGCGCATGTGAAGCCCCATGTGACATTGCTTGTAAAAAGGTTCCAACAAATAAAATATGATTTGATTTCAATTTTTTTTCTTGATATACAATTTGATTGAAGTGACATGCTTAACAACTGGCATGCAGTGGTGTTAACATACAGTACATACTAGAAGTAGAGTAGACCAGAGAAGCAGAGATAGAGTAGTAAAATACAAAACAACAAAATCATTTATTAAATAAACGTCAGTGGATGTTCAATAGAAAGTTGTCATTGTGCATTGAAACATGCTCAAGGTGGGAAACACAACAGCGTCCCTAAAGATAGAGGGAGGAGGTTTGGCTGCAGCTGGTGTTTCATCCAAATAAGGAACAAGGAAAAACAAAGTTCTGTAACTGGTGTTTTTCAAACAGAACTCTATTGCTGTCCTGATGGCTGGAAGAAGTTGAACTGCAGCTGTTACTACGTCTCTACTGAGAAGAAAACCTGGACTGACAGCAGACAGAACTGTAGAGACAGAGGAGCAGACCTGGTGATCATAAACAGCCCAGAGGAACAGGTGAGAGATGGAGAGAGGAAGCAGATTGACTTCAACAAAGGTCAAGACAGTATTGACAGTAGGTAAAACATCAAGAGACCAATCTCTAACATCACCTTAAACTCTTCTCCATGACAGGACTTCCTCAATAACCTCAAGAAGAGAGTGTGGATCGGTCTGACTGACACAGTAACAGAAGGGAACTTCACCTGGGTGGACAGAACTCCACTGACCACAACGTAAGAGAACTACACTTTCTGTATTCTACTGACTCAAAACAAACCATTTGTAAATGTTATACATTTCACTATTTTTGCTTGACTGACTTTGTCTAGGGCATTAGAATCAGCAGCATCGCCCTATTACATTTTTCCAGACAGACTCAACCAATTACATTCATATCAACATTAAACTATATGAGAAATATATAGCATTAACATACAACTCTGATACAGAATGGTTTCTCATACTGTATGACCCAGATTCTGACCTTAGTGTGTGACTGGTTGTGTTGTTATTTAACCCTGTAGGTACTGGTATGGCCCTCAACCTGATAATTACCCAAACCAACCAGGCAGTGTTGATGAGGACTGTGCTGAGATATACTACTCATCTCCTCACGGTCTTCCTCCTCCTAGAACATGGAATGATAACAGATGTGATTCTGATAATTACTGGGTCTGTGAGAGAGGGATCTAACAGATCTACTGTGGGTTTTCTATGCATAATGAATTATGTATGAATGTATTACATTTACATATTACATTTTCCAGCTACATTATTTTCTTGTCAATAACACCTGTCATAGCTGCATGATTGAAATAACTGTGACGATGAGCTTTCACTTCCTATATGCTAATAGAGGAAATTATGTAATAATGAGTTACATAAGTTGGCTTAATCTTTATATAGATACCTAGCAACATTTCTATTAGTTAGTTAAGCTTATTATCTACCACACAGCTAAGTTTTCTGAAATAAAACAGTACTTTGGTCATGTTGTCTGGACTCCTCATTGAACCTGCATTTCAGTGTGTCTCTATGACATCAGCCGTGTACCAGACCCTGCTCAGTGACTCTGGGGCAGTGTGGGAAATACTGACTACCTGACTGCAGGTCGTCATTGACGACTTACGCTGAGGTTACGTCCAGTCAAGTCTGTGACCGGTCATTGAGGTCAAATAGAAGACATTTAAAAGTAAAGGAAAAATAAATAAAAATACAATGTTAAGTTTAATTCTTAATTCTTGCATTGTACTGCTAACCTGGGGGGTATTCCAGAAAGCAGGTTATGCGACATACCTTGGTAAGTTAACTCCTCATCTGACAGACAGTGTTGTAGCAACATTGCCAGTAAGTTGCTGCAACATTGTGTGTCAGCTGGAGAGTTAACTTACCCGGTTATGTCACATAACCAGCTTTCTGGACTACCCCCCTGTTTATCGAAAATGTACCTGTTTGCTTCGTACAGGTGTCATAGTAGCTCCCCTGATACAGTACAAACGTACCCGTCGTTTCTTGGTAGATAAGGGTCAGTCTATAGGAGAGGTAACCTGAGTTTGATGCCTATTTCAACAGTGCAATAATGTCTTCTAAATACTGTTAATGCTTGTTTTCAACCAGCAGTTTGTCTTTAAGTTTATATTTGTTTTGTTCTTTTTTTCTGGTAAACATTCTTTGTTTTGAAAATACCTTTTGGAACAAACAACATTTTAATAAAGAGGAATCATTGGTCCTGAGCCTCTCTGGTACTTTGTGTGGTCTTCAACACCTCATCTTGTTACATTAACCAGAACCACAATCAAACCCAAACACACACGTTTAATACCTAACCATAATCACATAAGTTCAATACTTATCAATAACTAAGTTTAAGGACGAACACTCATGTTTGCACCAGTTTCACGGAAGAGTTAATGAGACTTCAACCAAAAGTAGTTAGCAGTATCAGGCCCAGTCAACTGTACCAGAATAACATGAACTAAACAGCCAGGTACCTCAGTCTATTCACTGATGGAACACAATCCACAACAGACAATCTCTCAGAAGTTAGGTTGACATTGTCTTCCTGTTCCCACCTCATTTTACCCCACCCCCTCTATTACCCACAACCCCCTGCTTCAACCCCCTGATGGTCACTGATGGATGGGTGTCACCATTAGGCATCAAATTTGAGCAAAAGGGGAAGATCATCGTAAGGAGAACCAGAGCAGTCCAGTATATACTCCACAAACTTTTTGTGTGGACTCTTCTTGTGATGCCTAAACTTCTGGCGATAGGCCTCGGGCAGCCGCTCATATGCGCGTTGAACAGCAGCCTTCACACAGTCATATTTCACGCAATCCTCGAGAGGCAAAGCCAAAACCACCTCCTGTGCTTTGCCTGTCAGCCGGCCCTGCAGCAGCAGAGGCCACATCTCCATGGGCCAGGTCAGTGTGGCTGCGTTGCGCTCAAACACGCTAAAGTAGGAGTCGACCTCGGACGGCGGCACGAGGGCAATGTCAAACTGGGCAGGCGGAGCACGAGGCTGCCCAGGATCAGAAGGAGGTGGCCGTACCTCAGCCGGAGCTATCTTCTCCTCCCACTTTTTTTTTCACATGCCGGGAATCGAACCAGCAACCTTTTGATTACTAGCCTGATTCCTTAACCGCTCAGCCAGCTGACTTCCCCAAATAATTGTGGGAGTCACAGTATTCCATTTCCATCCATCATGTCCCCCCTTAGAAAAACTGTACTGTTGTGTGAGTTTGTGTGTGTGTTTGTGTGTGTGTGTGTGTGTGTGTGTGCATCTCAGTGTGTTTGAGTTCATTAAAGTACACAACAGATGACCCACAGAAAGACAGTTGAAGAAAAACAAAGCGGTAGAAAAAAGAAATAGCCTGCAATCTGTGTTTTTTCTGTACTTACACCTAAAAAATGCTTTTGATCTTTTGCTAATTACTAATTCTCTACCAAAGTTGTTTCCAGTTGCTTGCAACAAACAATAATGCCAAAGTTCGTTTTCAGTTTTGAATAAATGTTCAATTGCTTATTCAATACAAATTGTCTGTTTTAATTGTCTACCATTTTGCATTCATTACATTTACATTGAGCAGACGCTCTTATCTAGAGCGGTTTACAGTAAGTACAGGGACATTCCCCCCAAGGCAAGTAGGGTGAAGTGCCTTGCCCAAGGACACGACGTCATGTACAGCGGCCAGGAATCGAACTGGCAACCTTCAGATTACTAGCCCGATGCTTTACCCGCTCAGCCACCTGACTCCCTCACATCCACAGTGCAGCTTAACAGTAATGTTCTTCTAACATATTCAATTAATCTGTATTTTTATATGTATGAGATGTTGATGTTGAGGGAGTGCACAAGGTGTGTGAGTCACTTTGATGTGTGTTCGTGTGCCAACAAAAATGTGGTTATCTAAGGGTGGAAAGTGGAGAATTGCTGCAGTTAAGACTGTTAGTTATAGTTCCACCGTCCTGCTATTGCCATGGTGTAACACAGAGGGGAAGTGTATTACACTGATGGTGAGAAATGTTTCAACGTAATGTTTTGTTAAAAAATAACATTTTGCCAAAAAAACTCAACCATGCCTCATGGCCTAGTTAGAGAGAGAAAGTGAAAAAGAGACAGAATGTGAGAGACAGGTAGAGAGACGGGTAGAGAGAGAGAGTGATAGACGGGTAGAGAGAGACTGGTAGAGAGACAGCCATAGAGAGACAGGCAGTGAAGGAGACAGGAAGACAGAGATTGGTAGAGAAACAGACAGGTAGAGACAGACAAGTAGAGAGACAGTAGACAAGTAAACATAAAAAGAAAAGTAGGCATTCCGCGGGGCATGAGTTAATGTTGCAAAACGACACACTCACACAGTGGAATCAGTGGAATGACGACACCTAACATCACTTTACATTGCAGCAGGTCCTGTGGAACAATTGACCCACATATGATTTGCTTGTTTCTCAGAATAGAGTAAAACTTAAACCACACAATAAGACAAAAGAGCCCTTCTCTATCAATTCTGAAGCAGCCATAACCTTATGAATGTATTGGTTTCAGTCTCTTTGCCTCAATGTCACAAGTATTGTTTTCATTGAGACGATACATTATAAAAGTGAATATAATTTAAACATGAATGTAAACCGAATGCTGATACTTTGATCCAAATCAGAGCAAAAACTTTTATTGCAGCTCAATAAAAAGATGTTTCACAAACGTTGGTGTTTGCCACATGTTGAACTATAAGAGTCCAAAACTCAAAGATTTTTATGAATGAGTAACAATCTCACCAGAACGCATTTGTTGGAGTATATCCTACTTCCTTGTAGTAATATCAGCTCCTTCTGTTCATACTCACTGGTTAATAAGTAACACAGCAACTGATGAAAGTTCCTTTGTATAACAAAAGGAGGTTGCTCCTGATGGTCAGTCTGTCGCCTTGCATAGCAGCTTGCTGCCATCGGTATGTGCGAGTATGAATGAGAGGCAAGCATTGAAAAGTGCTTTGAGTGGTGACGCTATGGTGGAAAAGCATTATATAAATGCAGTCCATTTACAACTTTGTTACTTCAGCCATGGAGCCCTTAATTGTCCATCTTATCTTTCAGTGAAAGTCGTAGTCATCCTGTCTTGGATGACAGCCAAGGGTAAGCATTTAAGTACACAATTCTCTTTCTCTCTCTCCCCATCTCTCTTGCCCTCCCTCTCTCTCCCTTAGCACACATATAAAAGGGGCCGTAGTGAAATAGGTGTTTCACAGGAGCCAACCCAACAGAACATCTTCACATCTACAACAGGTGTTTCACAGGAGCAAACCCAACAGAACATCTTCACATCTACAACAGGTGTTTCACAAGAGCCAACCCAACTGAACATCTTCACATCTACAACAGGTACGGGCAGGGGCGCCGCCAGGAATTTTGGGCCCCATGAAAAAGGAAATATATATATATTTATAATTTCTATTAGTTTTTCAATTTTTGGGGGGCCCTGTCAGTCAGGGGCCCTTAGAATCATCCTAACTTTTCTCCCCTATACGGCGCCCCTGGGTACGGGTGATTGAAATATTCCAATACTTGTTTCCAAATAAAAACAGACTTTCTTTAATATTTCTTAGAGGAAGAAAATCTTTTTTATGTAACGTCATTAGCAGATTATTTGAATCAAATGTCAAATTCATGGAAACGGTCAAATAAGTTGTATCCAGTCTGTTGATTTAAAAACGTAACTGACATTTTTGACAGTTCATTCCATCCAATAGACACAAATTTCAACAATTTCTTTTCCAGAAAGCAGGGCTGTAGAAATAAAGCTGTACTAGGGCACAGGCTCGTATTCATATCCCTTTTTTATCTTCCGAGCTTGCTGCGCACAATGCAGTACTAGGCTATAGAAACTCCCCTTGCTTAACGCAGGCTCAGAAGAACACTTGGGCAAATCAAACTCGGGAGTAGCAGGAACTTTCTAATCTTGGTGATGTAAAGGGGATTTCTATAGCGAGCCACAGGACAGGGACAAACTGGGTTCAATGTTATGGAAGAATTCAAGTGGCACTGTGTAGATCTGAATATTCAAGGGATGTGGTTTCAATACAATTTATTTAGATTATACAATTACATATGATTAAACAAAGCTTTGGTGATCAGTCATTACGAAGGGTTCACTAGTCACAAATCGTTCGCAAGAGTGATCGAGAACTATCACACATGCACTGCCTTATATAAACTTTAGAGCAAATGGCATTCTATAAGGTCAATCAATCAATGTAGCAAACTCTGTGATTGGCTAACTCAACTTAGTGACAGCTTGAAACAATATATCTCCATACCAAGTGTCCCAAAGTTCTTTGATGTAGCATATCTCCCCAAACCAATAGATGACCAAACCAATAGATGACTAGATGACCAGTCAAATGGTCAACTTTCCTTTGTGTGACCCTCTACAAACAAGAATTTAATTAACATAAACAATGAAACAGAACCCAGACGTTCTAGCCAAAGTTCAGCACCCATCCCCCGGACCCAAATAAGACCCTCTGGATCTTAGTTAGGCATCTTAAAACAACACCATAGATACAATCTGAGTGTCCCTTCTACGGAGTAAACCACATCACAGAACCTCAGTTTCTGTCTATAAGAAAGGAACTTACTTTTTACCGCTTAAAGAAACATAGATATTGCCATTACACAGGGTATTTAATGAGGATAGCGTTATTAGTAGGGTGCAGGGTAATGTCCAGGCAGACACGGGCAGGGTGTGTCAAGCTGTTTTTTTTTTTCAACTTTTCTAACCTTTTTATGGAAAACAAAATATATTTTCTTTTTGAAATGTTTATTTAGACAAATATTTTTCTTTCCAAATTGTTTTTCCAAAACTTTTTTCACACACAGTGAGAGGAAAGAGGAGGAGAGGGGAGACAAACAGAGAAGCCTAAAACAGAGTAGATTGAAGCAAATTAGAGTACAGTAGAGTATAGTAGAGGCATCATCAAGTAGTCATCACAGATGCAAAATCATTTATATATTTTTCTTTTCAACAAAAAAAAAAAGAAAAAAAGAAATCAAAACATTTTTTTCCTAAACTTTTTTCAATTTTTTTCAACATTTCAAAAGGATTTTGGGCGGCAACATATGACCTTGCCGAGATGTACCCCCCTGGGAGTTATGAACAAAATGCAACTGAAGCATTTTTCCATTTATATTACACTTTTAAAGTTAATCAGTGTTTAGGGAACTTCCAAGCAGTAATCCACTACTTCCTGTTTCACAGGTATATAGATGAGGTGAGACACAAAGGTAATATTCCTGTTTTCAAACATCAACATGGGAAAGAGAACACACTAATCAACTGAGGAGAATGTGTCTGGAATCCTAGAGAAGAAACGGTTTCCCTTTAAACATGGCCCCTGACTCTGTAGATGACATGTATAAAAACTGCACCAAAGAAATGTATAAGGAAGTAAATGATAAGTATTTAAACAAAGAATTAAAACACAATTCCAACTTCAGGTTATCTTGGACTGAATATGAAGAGTGTGCCAAGAAAAAGTACATGAATAGAGATGTTGGAGATGAAGATCTGATATTAGATCATTTCAAGGCTTTATACTCTTACACATCTGACTACATTTATGAAGAATTCAACTACGCGGTAAGAACCAAGGGGCCAGTGTACCCAAGTGGCTTCCATTACCACGCGTTGCACTTCCTGTTGACCGATGCGATCCAGCTCCTCAAAAATAACCAACCAGGATGCGTCACCACATACCGAATAACAAGGGCGACATTTAACGGTCAAGTTAATACTGACATTCGTTTTGGGAGCTTTGCTTCCAGTTCGAAATTAAAGGATCTTGACTTTGGAAATAATACCTGTTTTGAGATAGAGACGTGCTTCGGTGCTTACCTCAAGTCATATTCCTGTTTCAACACTTCTGAGGAAGAGGTGTTGATTCCACCTTATGAGATATTCAATATAACTGCAGTTGAACCTAAACCTAATGTTTTAAATTGTAATAAACTGTACAAACTGAAAAGTTTGAACAAAACTCTAAGCAATTTGAACTGTAGAGCAATCGCAGCAAACTCTGGAGTGGCAGGAACACAGTTATTCATGTTTACACAATTAATAATTCTGCTTTCATTAGCAGTTTAAATACACATGCATTTGTTTATGACATAGCTGACAATAGCTGCACCACAGAAATGCTTGATAAACTGCTTCAATTATTAGATGAGTTTGTTTTTAAGTGTCTTTTACATTACCAACACAACTTGGGATTGGAAAGAAAGCTTAACATAACATGTTGTGGTGCTGACTTCAATGAGTAAGCATGATTGTGAGGTGATTCCATCTAAGGATCAAAGTAAAAAAACTAATAAATAAAAAACTGCTGTTGTGATTGACACAAGTTGGTCTTTATTAATTATTTTTATTGTATCATTGATAAACTGGCATGATGCTGTTTTATTATGCCTGCATAGCCATAAGTCAGTTCTTTGTAAGGTGCGACTAGGAAAGGCCTGTGTTACTATTGTAGGTCAGAGGTCACAATAATGCCAAAGTGTATGCCATGCACCTTTCAATGAGGAAAATAGAAGGAGTGACAAGGCCATTTCTAGGATCCCTATCTAAAGACCTAAACAAAAGCTATCTAGCATACAGTGTCCTTTTTCTGTGCCTGCGAAGGCTATGCTAATCATCTTGTATCCTCCCATATTGTAATACCATATATAAATAAAGTCTTATTATTATACTCCCTTGATTTCCTGTATTCATTGTCCAGTCTTCTGTGATAATCAACTTGAGTGTATCAGACACCTGCACCTTACATTACTTAACTATTCCCTTCATTGACTTGGTACTTTCATAGCAATTGGGTACTATACGTCTTCCTGTCCTTAATCCACATACTGCTGCACATTGCCCTGCCCTGCTTCACACACACACACACTTATGAAGTGTTTCAGCGTTTCAGTGTAAGTGTTTCAGTGTAAGTGTTTCAGTGTAAGTTTTTAAGGAAGTGTTTCAGGAAGTGTTTCAGTGTAAGTGTTTAAGGAAGTGTTAAGTGTAAGTGTTTTAGTGTAAGTGTTTAAGGAAGTGTTAAGTGTAAGTGTTTAAGGAAGTGTTTCAGTGTAAGTGTTTCAGTGTAAGTGTTTAAGGAAGTGTTAAGTGTAAGTGTTTCAGTGTAAGTGTTTCAGTTTAAGTGTTTCAGTGTAAGTGTTTAAGGAGGTGTTAAGTGTAAGTGTTTTAGTGTAAGTGTTTCAGTGTAAGTGTTTCAGTGTAAGTGTTTCAGTGTAAGTGTTTTAGTGTTTCAGTGTAAGTGTTTCAGTGTAAGTGTTTTAGTGTTTCAGTGCAAGTGTTTAAGGGAGTGTTTCAGGAAGTGTTTCAGTGTAAGTGTTTAAGGAAGTGTTTCAGTGTAAGTGTTTCAGGAAGTGTTTAGCATATGACATGAATTCTCTATTGTTGTTTCTCACATTCACTAAAATAACTGCATGCAACTCACTTCTGTATTATTATGTGACTTGATTCACTGAGCCTTGGAACAGTTGTACCGAGGTCCGCTTATCACCCCATGTCATTATTTTTCACAGGTGGCGTGGCCAATCCAACCACCCGGCATACAAAGAACACCATATCATACACGGCAGTTAACCAAAGAACTACCAATAAAAGTGTTGAACAATACAATCATGTGCAAGTATTTTACTGTTCAAACATGTTATCTGGCTTTACCGTGCAAAGACACTGCAGTCACCGTGTCCCCAGCGCGGTCAGGGACAAGGCAGTGGCACTGGTGGCCTTCCTGACCCCAAGCAAGGATTGGTTAGGCCATGGGGGTCCCAGTGAGGTACCCTTCTCCTTCCTCGCTCTCATCCAGCTAAGACACTGGTGCATCTCAGTCTCTGATTGGTTTAGCTGTCTGGTGACGCCTCTTCCTGGTCTGCTCTAATTAAAGGTCTGGAGGGGGGGGGGCAGTATGATCTGGTTCAACTACACTGGTTGTCTTTAATCTAACTTCAATCTAATACAGTGACTGAGGCAGCAACTGTTGGAGTAGTGCATCGCCAATGCTACCAGTGCCATAAGCCTTTTATCAGGATATTATATTATGAAATATCATCAATAGAGAGCAACATCATAACTGTATCATAACTATCCCCCCAGACAACGAAGACCATAACAGTTAATACACTGTCTGCTGGAATGTAAAAGAAGAATGTTCTGTGTTTTTCTTTGAAAAGGAAGAGTTATACGCACATTTAGGCTTTTTAATTTAACACTTCGGCCTTCAGCCATGTGTTTCATTATGTTCGCTTTTAGCCAACAATTTTCAATTTGGTGCATCTTGAATTGAATGTGATCATTTTTTCTGAATAAAGTCAGACTGGGTTTTAGTGTGTGGAAGAGATAAGAATGAACCGTGAAAAACAACTCAGATTAGCAGTGTGAGTTTGCATTTTAATTTACATTAAAATTACATAATTTACAGATAAGACGAGAACAAAGGATCCTGTTAGACCAGGTTATAAAAGACTATGTCAGGAGAGCAGAAGGCAGTTGGTTCCAGAACCTGCTCATCAGTTTGTTGTTTTGACTTTGTGAGACAGGAAACTCTGCATCAGGCTCCAGTGCTGTCTTTTGAACTTTGAAGATTCAAACAAGACTTGGGTAAGTTTACACTACACCAGTGTGATGAAACAAAAGTTCTGTACGTCTCAGCAGGGTTGATGCAAAGTGTTTTATTGCTTCTTCTACCCTGGTGCAGCTTCAACCGTCACACCTGGACACAAGATGATCTTCACCCTGTGAAAAAAAAGTACTAAAAACTGTTCTTCTTTTCCTTTGGGCATTTAAAAAAAGTTTTGCGTACAGACAACAACATTTTCTGAACGATCCTCGTTCACATGGACCTGCGAAAACCTCAAAAAACAGTGCAGGCCTATTATGCCTGCCAGGCCAGAAGTTGGCAATGTCACTTTGTACAGAAACAGAATGAGCTGGAGTCCATACAGTCTATGGCCTGCGTACATTAGCATTCTTCCACAGAGTGGTTTTAATCTCTTGCGCGCATGCCTATAGACTGAACACGTAATACTTGTGCGCATGACATCATTGTTTTCAAACATTCATGTTTTTGTTTACACAGAGGCGTTTACAAACTAGGACTTGGAAACCTGTTTTTTTATGCAGTTGTCATGCAAACAAACAGCCAAACTGCATGAGAGTTTTCAGTTTTTAGTTGAAAACGTTATTGTGTATGTGGCCTCTACAACACAAAATACTTTCCAGGGCCACTGAGTAGTCAGTCGCCCTTTCCCCCCAGTTCAATATCCCTGCAAAAACAAATACATATTTATTGAACGAAAAGGGACACCGATGTTTTACTCACACATTTCTGGGTGGTGTATTGATGTTGATGGATACCTGTCGTTGTGTCTCCAGCTTCTTCTACCCTGGTGCAGCTTCAACCGTCACACCTGGAGACAAGATGATCTTCACCCTGCTGATCCTCCTCCATGTCTGCATCCTGACTGTGGACTCTGAGAAATACATTTTAGACATGGCCCCTAACTCTGTTGATGACATGTACTACCTCTGCACCCAAAAAATGCATGAGAAAGTAAATTCTTATTTAGAAAACAACCCAGATTTCAAAAAAGAATGGACCAAGGTTGATAGTTGGATCGCACAAAGGCAGAACAACCAACATGGTCTCCAATTCAATCATTTAAAGGTTTTGCGTTATTACACATCCAGAAAATCTGTTTCTTTTTCTTTATTCATGACGTACGTTAGAAACAATGGGCCAACGTATCATCAGGATGACTCCAAAGATGACCCCAAAATGGGGTTTTTGCACTTCCTGTTGTCCGATGCGATCCGTATCCTTAAAGACAACCAACCAGACTGCGTCACTGCATACCGAAGAACGAAAAACTCTTTTACCGTTAACGTTACTGATGTTATTCGTTTTGGATCCTTCGCTTCCAGTTCGATCAAAACAGAACTTGGGAAATATGGATCAGAGGACTGCTTTAAGATCCTGACGTGCTACGGCGCTAAGCTGAAGGATTATGAAAGTAAAGATCCGGATCAGGAAGAGGTGTTGATTCCACCGTTTGAGAAGTTCAAAATAACTTCAGTTGTGAGTGAAAATAAAAACTCTTTAAAGTGTAAAAACCTGTACATACTGGAAAGTCAGGGAATTGAAAGCACTTTGAGCTGTAAAGCAGTTTGGTAAAGCTACGCACAGCAATTTTTTATTTTTGTTTTCTCTTTTTTCTTATTTTATTTTTCTCTTTTCTTTCTTTCTTAATTGAGGAACATGCCAAATAAAAGGATAATTAGCCTACCACAAGAACAATAAAGCAATCACACATTATTTGATGACGTACAATGGCAGTACCACAAACATTCTTGAGAAAATCCAAATAGTTAGCTAAAGAAAAGGTGGTTTCGACTGTGAGGAGTAAATTCGACTTTAGGATCAAAGAAAAACATATCACTGTTTGACTGAAGATGTGCTGAAATCTGCAAAAGTGTATGCCATTTTTTACTTCTTTACTTAAATAAATGCTTTTAATCTTTTGCTAATGACTTGTTCTCTACCTTATGTAACAGAGTTAGAACCGTGAAACTCGCCCCTCAGGTACTATGTAAAAGGCCACCCGCGTCAATGAAGAGCTAGCTTTTCCTCGGCATAGCTGGTAGTGGTCACGCTTGGCCAGTCGGAGGCCGTGCATTCGAGCCCACTGAGTGGCGAACGAGCCTTGTCGTGACGGAGCGTGGCTACAGCTGTTACATACCCGTCACACATAGCCAAGTCGTTTCCAGTTGCAACAAACAATAATGGCAAAGTTTGTTTTCAGTTTTTATAAATGTTGAATTGCTTATTCAAGGCTACAAATTGTCTGTTTTAAAGATCCTGTAAAGTAAATTCCATGTTTTGCTTCTAAGTAGGCCTACATTATATACCTGTGAAATGAGTTCCTGAAAGCATGTGCAAAGCGCTAAAACCTTTTCGCACTGAAATATGGAGTTAGACCGAAGAACAGTTTCTCTTCCGTTTTCAGATCAGGTTTTAATGGGCGGAGTCAAAAAACTCCCCATCTACGTCAGATTGCTGAATGGCTCCTCCTGCTGTACTGTTATTGTAGCTTACATCAGCTAGCTAGCGAACTTAGCTTCAGGATGTCTCCCACCACCAGTGGCGCCTTACAGTGCGTGTCCACTGCAGCAACGCGAATCGCTTGCCATCGCTCGCCTTCCCACAGTTCACCACGCTCGGGAGCGTTTCAAACAGATGAATGTAGAATGTAGTTCTCTAAAATCACTGTTCTAGTTGTCATGGCCAAGTGTGCAGACTTGGGTTTACGTAGTTGCAACATCGATCAAAATACAACTTGTATACAAAATACAAAACTGCTTAATAGACATACACGTTGACATGTGTAAAAAACGTTTTACTATATTCCTCAGTCTCTGCTAATCTGTCGATACGATAGTGAGTTCCAGCCGGGCTAGCTAGCTAGCTAGTTGCTACAGAACGAAGTTACGTAATGTCACTAGACTGAATTAGAAAGTACAAGCACCAACAACTTCGGCAACCTTGCGCCATGCATCGTTTTATTATTATTAACATCTCTGTACAAATACAGCTATCTATTGTACAGGATTGGGTAAGCAGCCACACAAACAATTAGTTTCTCCTCCACCTTGAAACCTAGAAAGCTAGAAATGTTTACCATGGTTGCTACGTTACGAGAAACAAGAAAACACTCCGATCGGCCATCGCTAGCGAATATCGCTCCTCATTTGCATAAAGTTGAGAAAATCTCAACTCTGTCGCTTCGCGTCGCTACCCACAATGCACCACGTAAGCAATTCGCTTGGCTCCATAGAAAATTAATGGAAAACATGTTGTCGCTCGCATCGCGTCGCTGCAGTGGACACGCACTGTTAATGCACGGGCTTACCTGGGCTTAAGCCCGGGGCCTCAACCAAACAGGGACCTCTTAATAATAATAAAAAATAAATATAGCTGCAAGCAGCAATCAGGGGGCCAAGCATCATTCGATATGGAAATTCAGTAGCTAAAGCAGCAAAGCAAAACTTTTCATAAAAAACATTTGTCATTTTGAGACAAAATGCGCTGGCTAGATGTAGCAGCGTTATATCTACAAAGCACAATAAATCTGACTCTTCTTGAGTATAAATGTCCTGAGAATTAAGCAACGGCCTCGGAGGAGTTTGAAAAAGTAGCAATTTCTTAAAATACAAATAACGGAAAAACGTTCGGGACGACAATGACGCCATAGGGTTTAGTCGAATCGTCTGCTTCTCAAAATCCAACCAAACCTCATTTAAGAAAAACGGTCTTACGGTTCAAAAGTTGTGGACGTAAACACACCTTCAACTTTGACCCCTTGGTGGCGCTATAGTGCTTCAGGGATCGACATGAAACTTGGTGACAATAATTAGGAGACTGTTCCAAATCAGTGTGCCACATTTCAAAACTCTGCACCAATCGGGTGTATGGGCTGCCATAGACTCCTAGTCCTAAGTATAAATATAAATCCACTGACAATGAAACGTTCTCGTTACTATTATCAGAGAATGTCTAATATAGAGAGAACTGCCACTCTCGGGAAACTTCCGGGTTCTGAACTGGTTGAAGTTCCATGTGAGGGCGCTAACGAGCGAGTGCAAAATGAATGGAGGTCTATGGGGCGGTACCCCTCAAAATCCACTTTTCTCAGGATATAATTTTTTGTCTAGTAATTTGAATTCTGAATTTGAAAGGGGAGGCAAAGAAAATACACACTGGAGGCTGTTAAATTGTTTCAAAGTCGCCTTTCTGTTCTAAAAAGCCTTTGAAAATGTCATTGACGTCATACACATCGTACGACCAGACCTACTGCTTTACGGCAAGCTCTGGTCACTTACTTTTTCTCTCAGGGCAACGACAACACAGCTGACAGGTTAGGCTCTCCCTGTCAATACACATGCTAGAAAGAGTTTTGGCTTGCTAATGTTGTTGCTAATGTTGCTAATGCTCTGACATTCTGATTCCGCTTCGGATGCCATCAAGCGGGAGCTCTGGTCGTATCAGTCCTTCACTAACCAATCAGCATTCATTAGCAGAATGCTAGCGTAATCCATGTTGCACATGCAAAACCTACAATCAAATCGGAGATTTCTCATAATCAGGCGAAAGAGCCAAATTTAGCCGTTTAGCTCCATCGACTCCCATTCAACATGCACTCGCTCGCAATCACCCTCAGTGGAACTCTGGTGGAACTGCAGCCAAATTCGGTACAATGGGGCTTAATAGGGAGTGGCAAGGCTCTCCTTAAACAGGCTCTGGTAATGACACCGCAAATGCGGACGTTTATATAACCTCTTTTAGTCTCTGGATTTATTTCCTTTTTTGAGCTACATTACTGATTTCACTCAGACTAACAAACATTTTCTAGCTAGATAACACAACTTTACCTACTGATCTCAGTGATGTGACAGTGGTGGCAGAGCTGGAAGTGCCTGACGGCACCACTGGTGTGGAGACCTGAAACAAGAGCCCACATGTTAAATGTCAGATATGGCGATAAAGCCCCTTCAAGGTCTAGAGGGGTGAAGTCTCCCTGGTACTATGTTGATATCATGGCCTCTGAAAGAGTCATACTTGGGCCTACAGTGAAGTGCCTTATAGTTTTGGATTCAGAAGACTCTTGGCTACATGATGAATAATATAAAGCCAAACCATTGGTTTATTAAGGTGAAATACATAATACTATTGTACAATTGTCGATTATATTGGCATGCCTCCAGGTCTTGAAACCAGTGTGAAAAAAGGTTTTTGGGACATACAAATATGGGGATACAACACAGACATTAGTTTCTGGCATGTACGGTTCGGGAGATAATACGCTTTGTCTTTCTTAAGCGTCAATTGACTATGAAGGGTTGTACTGTAATTAGCGATTGCACTAACTAAGCATCCGAGTCTTTAGCATCCGAGTCACCCTGACAAATGTTAGCTAACTTTAGCTAGCTAGCTAGGTAATGTAACGTCCTCCAAGGTGTATTAAGAAGTTCAAATTAAAACAACTTACCATTAATGATGTGGACGGCACCGCCGGTGGACCTGCACCTTGGAGGCTGCCCTAACACCTGCCATAACGGAGCGTTCGATCTCTCCTAACTGGAAAGAACTAGCCATGTTTGAGTCCTGTCACCCACGTTGCGCCCACTGATCCGGATATGGGCGAGGCTGCGTGCACTGCTACTGCCTGACCCCAGGGCAGTGGCACCGGAGGCCTATCTGACCCCAGGGCAGTGGCACTGGTGCCCTACCTGATCCAAGGGCAGTGGCACTGGTGGCCTACCTGACCCCAAGGCAGTGGCACTGGTGGCCTACCTGACCCCAGGGCAGTGGCACTGGTGGCCTACCTGACCCCAGGGCAGTGGCACTGGTGGCCTACCTGACCCCAGGGCAGTGGCACTGGTGGCCTACCTGACCCCAAGGAAGTGGCACTGGTGGCCTACCTGACCCCAAGGCAGTGGCACTGGTGGCCTACCTGACCCCAGGGCAGTGGCACTGGTGGCCTACCTGACCCCAAGGAAGTGGCACTGGTGCCCTACCTGACCCCAGGGCAGTGGCACTGGTGGCCTACCTGACCCCAAGGCAGTGGCACTGGTGGCCTACCTGACCCCAGGGCAGTGGCACTGGTGGCCTACCTGACCCCAGGGCAGTGGCACTGGTGGCCTACCTGACCCCAGACCAGGATGGGTTACACCATGGGGGTCCCAGTGAGGTACCAGACCAGGATGGGTTACACCATGGGGGTCCCAGTGAGGTACCAGACCAGGATGGGTTACACCATGGGGGTCCCAGTGAGGTACCAGACCAGGATGGGTTACACCATGGGGGTCCCAGTGAGGTACCAGACAAGGATGGGTTACACCATGGGGGTCCCAGTGAGCCTGACCCCAGACCAGGATGGGTTACACCATGGGGGTCCCAGTGAGGTACCCTTCTCACTCCCGTCCAGCTACCTGCTGTTCACAGGGCAGGGTCTTTGTCATTGACCCCCAGGGGGGAGGAGGTGCTGATCTGACACTGGTGCATCTCAGTCCCTCTTGCTCTGATTGGTTGAGCTGTCTGGTGACTTTTCCTGGTCTGCTCTTATTAAAGGTCTGGGGGGGGGGAGGGGCAGTATGATCTGGTATCACCACACAGGGTGTCTTTCAAATCTAATATAGTGATTGAGGCAGTCACTGTTGGAGTGGTGCCAACGGTACCGGTGCCAGCCACAAGCCTTTTATCAGGCTATGATATTATGAAATATCATCAATAGAGAGCAACATCATAACCATCCCCCCAAACAACAAAGACCATAACAGTATAATGTCTGCTGGAATGTAAAAGAATCTTAAAGATCAATCTTTAATTGAATGTAATCATTATTTTTGAATAAAGTCAGACTGGGTTTTAGTGTGTGGAAGAGATAAGGATGTACTGTGGAAAAACAAGGAAGATTAGGAATGTGAGTTTGCATTATAATTTACAACTGAAAGGGTGGAGACATTCAGGGGTTTTAACCCTTGTGTTCTCTTCGGGTCATTCTGACCCATCAGTCATTGTGACCCACCGTCGTTTGCAACAACTTTACCGCATACAAAAACAAAATGAAGCATTTTCTTTTAACCGTTGGGCTGTCTCAGACCCCCCACATTGCGAAGGTTAAAAGAAAATTATTTGTATTTGCTTTTGTATTGGGTAAAATTGGGTAAACACAACGATGGTTCGTTATGAACCTTTTGGTCATGTGACCCGAAGGCAGCACAAGGGTTAAAGGACGATGTCAGGAGAGCAGAAGGTAGTTGGTTCCAGAACCTGCTCATCAGTTTGTTGTTCTGACTTTGTGAGACAAGAAACTCTTCGCATCAGGCTCCAGTGCTGTCTTTTGAACTTTAAAGATTCGAACAAGACTCAGGTAAATTAACACTACATCAGTGTGATGCAAAGTGTTTTATTGCTTCTTCTACCCTGGTGCAGCTTCAACCGTCACACCTGGAGACAAGATGATCTTCACCCTGCTGATCCTCCTCCATGCCTGTATCCTGACTGTGGACTATGGTGGTAAGATGCTGGTGTAGTCACTCTATGGTGGTAAGATGCTGGTGTAGTCACTCAATGGTGGTAAGATGCTGGTGTAGGAGCAGGATGGGCTCCAGAATTAATCGGATGGGGGGTGGGGGGGGGGCATTTGGTTTCCACAAGGGGGCCTTAGAAGATTCGAGCTCTGTTATAGAAATGTAGGTTTAGCTCAAATAATTGTTGGGAGTCACAGCAATCCATTTGGCAGGGCATTAACCGTCACGTCAATGTCTCCCCTGGAGAAGTTGTGCTGATATAGTCATGCATTTGTAACGGGCGTGAATCCGTGAAACTCACTGCTCAAGTATATAAGAGGCCACCGTGTCAACGAAGAGCTAGCTTTTCGTTGGCGTAGCTGGTAGTGCTCACGCTTGGCAAGTCAGAGGTGGCGTGTTCGAGCTCAGCAAGTGGCGAACATCGACCTGTAGACCTTGTCACGGAGCGTGGCCTCGTCTGTTACATACCTGTCACACATGATTAAGATGCTGCATGTGTGTGTGCTCCTCAGTGTGTTTGAGTTCATGTAAGTACACAAGAGATGACACACAGAAAGACAGATGAAGAAAAACAAAGAGGTAGATAAAACATATAGCTGTAATCAGTGTTCTGTTTTTGTTCCTCTGTGTAGATCTCTCCACTCTCTGAAGGGTCCGGCATCCAAAAGCGAGCTGTCTACACTTTAGACATGGCCCTTGACACTGTAGATGACATGTACGACGGCTGCACCGAAGAAATGCATGAAGTAGTAAATACTTATTTAAAAAAAGAATTAAACATAGAAAAATTCAAAAACATCTGGACCGGGAAGAACTGTAACGACTGGGCCACAGAAAAGCTAAAGGTTGATAAAAATGGTCTCACATTAGATCATTTAAAGGCTTTATTTGTTTACACATCAAAAAAAGCTGATAATAATGTTTTTTTTTATGATTACATGGAAGAAGTAAGAGCGAAGGGGCCAAAATACCCAAGTGGCTTTAGTTACAACGCTTTGCACTTCTTTTTGTCCGATGCGATCCGTATCCTCAAAGACAAACAACCAGGCTGCGTCACCACATACCGAAGAACAAATGACACTTATAACGTTGAAGTTGATGATGACATTTGTTTTGGATTCTTTGCTTCCAGTTCTCTCGATGAGGGTCTGGATAAATATGGAACGCAGGACTGCTTTAAGATCAACACCTGCTACGGCGCTAACCTCGAGGGTAATGAAGTTCATCCTCAAAAGGAGGTGTTGATTCCACTGTATGAGGTGTTCAAGATAACTGCAGTTGAACTTTTTTTGAAATTTTAACGTTTTAAAGTGTGAAAAAATTTACATACTGGAAAAAAAGACATATCAAAGCAATCATAACTGTGAAGGTGCTAAGAAGAAGGAGTAAAGCTACGCAAAGCAAACTTTTTTTCTTCTCTTATTAGTGAAAATAAAGACGCATTATTTGATGAGGTACAATGGCAGCACCACTATAGCCTAACATTCTTTAGAAAGTATACCAGTAATAGTTAGATATAAATAAAAGGTTGTTTTAGTAGTAAAAACATACAGCTGACTGAAGTTGTTTACTAGCTGAAGAGTGCTGAAAGTCAAAATTTGTAAGTCTGAAAAAGTGTATGCCATTTGCTTTTAATCTTTTGCTAATAGCTAATTCTGTACCTTAGCCAAGTCGTTTCCAGTTGCTTGCAACAAACAATAATGGCAAAGTTCGTTTTCAGTTTTGAATAAATGTTTAATTACTTATTCAATACAAATTGTTTGTTTTAATTGTTTACCGTTCTGCATTCACAGTGCAGTCCAACCGTAATTGTATTCTAACATATTCAATGAATCTGTATTTTTTATGTATGACAGACACAATTGACAATTGATAGTCCTTTTTACATTTCAAGACAAGGTGGTGTAATAATTCAGAGCAATTAGTTATCTAATACGTCTTCATGTCCTTAGTCCACATACTGCTGCGCATTGCCCTGCAATTACATTTATTCATTTAGCAGACTATTTTATCCAAAGCGACTTCCAAGCGAGAGCTTTACAAAAGTGCATAGGTCAATGATCATAGACAACGAGATAGCCCCAAAAACATTGCAGGTAGCCAAAACATGAAGCATACATTGTGAAAAGCAAATAAGTGCCAATGGGAAGGAACATAGGAGCATGTAGTTACGTAAACAAGTTACAATTAAACAACCTCAAAAAGTGCAAGAGTGTACCTGTAGGAAAGCAAGCAACAATAATATAATTCACAGCGAGTACAAGAAGTTAAATCAGTTACAACTAACCAACAAGTGCAACAAGTCCCTGAATAAGTTTTATTGTGCTCCTGCAGGAAATGAACTAACATCTGATCCAGCATATCTCTGGATGTGAGCGTCAGCAGGACCCCGAACTGTTGTATAGGGGGGCAAGCAATGGGAGTATCTATGGCTGGGTAGTGCACAGCACACTTGGAAGAAGAAAAAAAGGGATATGAATATGGGGCTGTGCCCTAGTACAGCTTTTTACCCACATGCCATCAGGATGCTGAACTGTACTTGAAATATCTTTTTGCACTACAATTTTTTTCTCTTTTTCCTACCCTTTTTCTCCATTCTCCAGTATTTAATTTATTTATTTTCTAAATTGAACGGACATTGAGCACAAAGAATTTCATTACTGATAAATGCTGTTTATGAGTAAATGATAATAAACTTGAACTTGAACTTTACGTCTAACAACGCCCCTGTCCAGAACTTTTCAGTTTGTACAGAACATCAAAATTTCAAATGTTACCGTTACATTAAGCTGCAGTTGTTATGAACTTCTCATGCGGCGGAATCAACATCTCATCCTCATCCTCTTCAAAACAGGAATAATGAGTTCCTCTTGAGGTAAGAGTCGTAGCACGTCTATCTGAAAGCAGAACTGTTCTTTCTCTTCAAAAGGAAATTAAAGCTCCAAAATGTTCAGTTTCAATTTGACTGTTAAAAATCTGATTGGTTCTTCGGTATGAGATGAGGCATCCTCGTTGGTTCTTTTTGAGGAGACTGATTGGGTCGGACAACAGAAAGTGCATAGCGTGATTACTAAAACAATTTGTGTAGGCTACTCTGGTTATTATAAATATTGTTGAGTGGTGTATTGATGTTGATGGATACCTGTCGTTGTGTCTCCAGCTTCTTCTATCCTGGTGCAGCTTCAACCGTCACACCTGGAGACAAGATGATCTTCACCCTGCTGATCCTCCTCCATGTCTGCATCCTGACTGTGGACTCCATGGTGGTAAGATGCTGTTAGTCATGCCGTAGTTAAGATGATGTCCTGTTTGTGTCTGTGGGTATGTATGCTTCTGAGTTTATTTGAGTGAAGGAGAGATGACCAACAGAAAGACAGATGAACAAAAACTAAGAAGATGTTAAAAGATATAACCTTTTATCAGTTCTCTGTTTTTGTTCCTTCTGTGTAGATCTCTCAACTTTCTAAGAGGTCCGGGGTCCAAAAGCAGGATCTCATCCCTTTAGACATGGCCCCCGACTCTGTTGATGACATGTATGAAGGCTGCACCAAAGAAATGTATAAGGAAGTCAATTATACGTATTTAAACAAAGAATTAAAACACAATTCCAACTTCAGGTCATCTTGGACCGAGTGTGAAGAGTGTGCCAAGGAAAAGTACATGAATAGAGATGTTGGAGATGAAGATCTGATATTAGATCATTTCAAGGCTTTATACGCGTATACATCTAACTACATTTATACAGAATTCAACAAGGAAGTAAGAAACAAGGGGCCAGTATACCCAAGCAACTTCAGTTACCACGCTTTGCACTTCCTGTTGACCGATGCGATCCGTCTCCTCAAAAAGAACCAACCAAGATGCGTCACCACATACCGAAGAACATGGGTGACATTTAACGGTACAGTTAATACTGACATTCGTTTTGGGAGCTTTGCTTCCAGTTCGAAATTAAAGGATCTTGATCACTTTGGAGAAGAGGAATGTTTTGAGATAGAGACGTGCTATGGTGCTTACCTCAAGTCATATTCCTGTTATGGCAAGACAGAGAAAGAGGTGTTGATTCCACCTTATGAGATATTTAGGATAACTGCAGTTGAACATAAAGGTAATGTTTTAGGTTGTCAAAAACTGTACAAACTGAAAAGTTTGAACAAAACTCAAAGTAATTTGAACTGTAAAGCAGGCGCAGCAGACTCTGGAGTGGCAGGAACACAGTTAATCATGTTTACACAATTAATCATTCTGCTTTCATTAGCAGTGTAAATATAAATGCATTTGTTTATGACATGTAGCTGTCAATGGCTGCACCACAGCAATGCATGCTAAACGACTTCAATAATTAGATGAGTTTGTTTTTAAGTGCCTTTTACATGACCAACACAACTTGGGATTAGAAAGAAAGCTTAACATAAGTTCCTGTTGTGGTGCTGACTTCAATGAGTAAGCATGATTGTGAGGTGATTTCATCTAAGGATCAAAGTAAAAAAAAATAAAACATGCTGTACTGATTCACACATGTTTTTTGACTGAACCTTACTAGCTGTAGAGTGCTTTGTCAGAATTTAAATCGTAAATTTGGAAAGTTGAATTGTCGTTTTTAAATGTGCTTTCTTTGTGATCTTTTGCAAATGAATTGCAAACATTTTGCAAGAAGTCTGTCCTTAAACCTCTGATCAGTTACATAAACAAAGATAATAATTACTTGATTACTTTTTTACTGTTTGAAATGTTATTAATATAATTGTTATTAATATAATAAAGAATGAGTTCATTAGCACATAAGACTTTGTTATGTCCAGGAGAGTAATTATGTTTCTTGTATCATTGATAAACTGTCGTGATGCTGTTTGCTTATGCCTGCATAGCCATAAGTTAGTTATTTGGGGAAAGGTCTGTGTTACTATAGTAGGTCAGAGGTCACAATATTGCCAAAGTGTATAACGCCATGCAACTTTGAATGAGGAAAATAGGAGGAGCGTCAAGGCCATTTCTAGGAGCCCAATCTAAAGACCTAAACAAAAGCTATCTAGCATACAGTGTCCTTTTTCTGTGCCTGCGAAGGCTATGCCAATCATCTTGTATCCTCCCATATTGTAATACCATATATAAATAAAGTCTTATTATTATACTCCCTTGATTTCCTGTATTCATTGTTCAGTCTTCTGTGATACTCAACTGGAGTGTATCAGACACCTGGACCTTACATATGTGTATTTATATGTAATAAGTACTTTGATTTTGTCTTGAACTTGTCTTAACTATTCCCTTCATTAACTTGGTTCTTTCATAGCAATTGGATCTAATACGTCTTCCTGTCCTTAGTCCACATACTGCTGGGTGCATTATAAATTAAATGAATTATTATTATTATACGCCATTAGAGAGAGAAACAGGTAGAGACAGGTAGAGAGAAAGACAGGTAGAGAGAGACAGTGAGAGAGAGACAGGTAGAGAGAGAAACAGATAGACAGGTAGAAAGACAGGTAGAGAGAGACAGTGAGAGAGAGAAAGGTAGAGAGAGAAACAGATAGACAGGTAGAAAGACAGGTAGAGAGAGACAGTGAGAGAGAGACAGGTAGAGAGAGAAACAGATAGACAGGTAGAAAGACAGGTAGAGAGAGACAGTGAGAGAGAGACAGGTAGAGAGAGAAACAGATAGACAGGTAGAAAGACAGGTAGAGGGAGACAGGTACAGAGAGAGGTACCACCCTGAGGTACCACCTTACCACTTACCAGGGTGACGGAGTATCGGGGTCTAGCAAACTGTCATCGGGCTCTACTTATGTACTTGTCCAAGAAAGCCCACAAGAGACACACACACACTCTCTCTCTCAGCAGTTCTTTGGAAATTAATGTCTGGTTCACATCCTTACAATAAAAAATGCAACACACACACATACACACACATTAATAGGTGAGTATCTTGGTGAGAGCAGTTCTCAGAAATATGACTCACCAACCCACAGAGCTGACCACACACAGATACACAAATGTGTGTCGGCACACACAAACACATGCATGATTGACACACGTGCAAAAGTGACAAACACACATTTGTGACATTGAGGTAACAAAGGACACAAATAATTGCACTTGAGGGGTTTTAATCTCAATTTGCTCTGCTAAACGAGCTCAAATGCTCTTGACACAAACACACACACTGTATGGCGTCAATTGTTCCACACGTTAAGCTGCAACCTAAAGGGATGTTGGGTGTCTTCATTCCAAATATGTGTTTGTGTGTCCTTGTTTCACTAGCCTTGTGGGGACCTAATAGGTCTGAACACACCTTAGTTTGCACAACAAATGAATACTACAGAATACTAAGGTCATTCATATCAAATGTCCGGATCCGGGCCCAGACGCAATGCAATTTGGACCAATGCCAAAATCAACATTCTAATTTAGTCATGATCCAAGCAAGTTTTCATTGGTGCATGATTTAGAGATATAGCCTATATTTTGTTCCTACTAGATGTGGTTTCTATCTTCTGTGTCCAATCAGGAGCTGTAATAACTGTCACCATGACAACTCACTCACTCAACGTTGGCTGCAATCTCTGTCATTCGCAACAATGCAGGCTAATAGTGATGGGAAGTTTGGATAATTTTACAGACTCGGGGGTGGTGGGGAGTGGGGGTGGGGACTTGCTCAACATTTTATTGCCAATTCCCTGGCCTAAATACGTCCACTGCAAATATTTGTCATATTCTCATATATATGTAACCGAGAGTTCCTTATATTGTCTAGACTTAGGTTTAGCTTTAAAATCAAGACACAGGCTTACAATGAAGGAACCAAGACGGCACTGCACATCTCACTTTATTCAAAGCCAACACACACAGTCACACCGTGAGAAACATACCCCCCTTTAACCACTTCCTGTCTTTCTCGTCACAATAAAAACTCAGTTTTCTGTAACTTCCTCTCAAGCTTCAACTGAGAGGTTACACAATAAAATACCTTACATATATGTTAGTGCATGTAGACCAGCAGATACTATTTTAAAAGAAAATGTGTTTGTGTCAAGAGCATTTTGGCTCGTTTAGCAGAGTAAACGGAGATTAAAACCCCTCAAGAAGACAAAAGTACAATTTTCTGTGTCAAATACGCCTTTAAGTTTTTGTCAACTCTGAGCAACCATAACCTTGGGAATGTATAGGTTTTTAATTTGTTACCTTACTGTCACAAATGTGTGTTTGTCACTTTTGCACGTGTGTCAATCATGCATGTGTTGGTGTGTGCCGACACACATTAGTGTATCTGTGTGTGGTCAGCTCTGTGGGTTGGTGAGTCATATTTCTGAGAACTGCTCTCACCAAGATACTCACCTATTAACCTGTGTGTGTGTGTTGCATGTTTGGATTGAAATGATGTGAACTAGACGAAAGAACTGCTGAGTGTGTGTGTGTGTGTGTGTGTCTCTTGTGGGCTCTCTTTGAGAAGTACATAAGTAGAGCCCGATGACAGTTTGCTAAAGACCCCCTTACTCAGCCACTCTGGTAAGTTCACTTCGAAGTCAAATAAAATGATGCGGGTGTGGTGTTGGATGGGGGGTTAAGGCAGAAGTAAAGGGAAAACGTTCTATTTGACTGCAATGAGATGGGGTCTGAGTTTGCATCCATTTCGGAAGAGGTTCCTGTGTTGCCGGAAGCACAGCCTGGAGCTTACGCTGCTTTTTGCCTTTCATGACATTGAATTAAAAATATGGTCATAATTGGTCACAGAAAAATTAATTGCGGCTTATAGTTTTTCTATATTATTTTCTTTATTTTCTCAGTCACACATACTCTTTGGGTGGTGTATCGATGTTGATGGATACTTGTCGTTGTGTCTCCAGCTTCTTCTACCCTGGTGCAGCTTCAACCGTCACACCTGGAGACAAGATGATCTTCACCCTGCTGATCCTCCTCCATGTCTGCATCCTGACTGTGGACTCCATGGTGGTAAGATGCTGTTAGTCATGCCGTGGTCAAGAATCTTATTCCTAATTTAAGATACTGTTGTAGTCACGCCGTGGTTAAGAATCTTATTCCTAATTTAAAATGCTGTTGTAGTCACGCCGTGGTTAAGAATCTTATTCTTAATTTAAGATGCTGTTGTAGTCACGCCATGGTTAAGAATCTTAATCTTAATTTAAGATGCTGTTGTAGTCACGCCGTGGTTAAGAATCTTAATCTTAATTTCAGATGCTGCCCTGTTCCTGTGTTTGTGTATGTATGGTTCTAAGCAAGAACGTTGCTAGACATAAAGCTCTACTGGGATACAGGCCTCTACTCACTATACGTATAGTTCAGAGACGAAAGTTTGATTTCAGCTTTGGTGGGCATCAATAGTTAATACGAGCGCGTGGTAAGTCAAAAAGGCCTACAGTTTTTTTAGCTTCATGTAATAACTAGAGTTGTGAAATGATTAAAAATCGTAATCAAATTAATCACAGGTTTCTGTGGATTAATCATGATTAATTACATACTACCAATTTTCCGAATTTTTGTCAATAGTGTGTGTGTTTGATTTTGCGGTACCTTGATGTTCGAGTCACCCGTTGCCACTCGCAAGACTTTGGTGAATCCCTCGGCCTCAACAATATCAATCGGTTTACAGCTTTTTGCAATACATTTGGCAACTGTGCTAGTCACCTTGTCACAGGCAGACTTAGTGAGGGCCCTACACTGTTCAGTGAGGGTGGTTTGGCGCATTCTACTTGAACTCCCCTCGCATGCTTCGTGTTGAGGTGGTATAGGTTACTTTAGGCTGGTATTGCTTTGGTGAAACGATAACATTCAGTCATTTAGCATTCAGTCGTTTAGCAGACGCTCTTATCCAGAGCGATAACGTCTTCCCGCAGAGCAGGGCTCCAGACTAACTTTTTTTACAAGGAGCACAGTAGCCCCTGACTGAAAATTTTAGGAGCGCAAGCAGAAAATTAAGGGGCACACCTTATATTGACCTGAAATGCATTTATTAATGTAACTGGAGAGGGTACAATTCAGTAGCAATTTTAGATCCTTTTTAGGAGTGCTCAAGCACTCCTAATATTTGTTTAATATTTTCTTAAATATATTTTTTATTATCATTTGATGCTGGTAGTTCATGAAGAAAGGGACATCCTTAGTTTTTTCATTCAATATTTTGCATAATAATACATAAATGTATTAATTGTTATCCAGTGAAATTAGGGATTTATATTAGCAAGGGGGTTTACGTTTAGCACTTTTGCAAGGCACTGTATTCATATCACATTCTCATTGGGGGCTGAGCACCCCTAAAGGTCTGATCCTAGAATCGCCCCTGCAACGCACCATATAAGCTTGAGTTTAAATACATTATTTAATGTGACATTACGTACTGTACATGCAAGTCTTAGCTAAATGACTTAAATGTACGATGCACTTTTCGATCAGTCCTCCGACACCACAACACGATACTTGCCGAGTATAACAGCGCAACAGCTCAAACACAGTCAGGTATACAGTAGCAACGCTAGTGCTAAATAAGTATTTAGCTGCTAGGCTCCATGACGCCGGGTAAGAAGGGCTCGTGAAACTGCTCACCAAAAGAACGAAGGGGCACCCGCTTGTCTGGCAGATTAAGACGAAGCGAAAAATAGCCTCAACTTTCCTAGACTTTAAGCTACGGTACTAATGCAGAAGGAAAGCTGATATCGCCGTCTTACTAGAACGTCGTATCTATGCGTTGTTGCTAACGTGTGCTGACATTGTGCACAACCAATGAATTAAAAATTTGTAGGTCTCACATGCGCGAGTGCTTGTCAAAAATGCTCGCACTGTCTCAAAAACAGGTCGCAAAATGCGACCATTTGGTCGCAGTCTGGAGCCCTGCCTTAGAGTGTGCATATCACTTTGGTTTTATTGGATGTTCCATCTTAGTTTTTTTGGAACACGAACTTCTCATCCAGAAGTTGCAGGAATTGTGGTTATTTTACGTTAAATGCGTTAAACAAATATAACGAATTAATCCTGTAATTTAATCATAACGCGTTAACGCGTTATTTTTCACAGCCCTAGTAATAACATATGTTGGATTCGTCTTTTTAATATGTTTGAGTCAAAATAAGGTGATCGGTTTGCCTGTTACTTAGAAACTTTCTATAGTTTTGTAATGTTTTCTTAGCCTACCTCAAATCTGACTTGTGTGCCGACACCTGGACTTGTGTGTGTCGCTGCAGTGGCTGTTACAGCAAGCACATAAGATGTTACAGCAAGCACATAAGCTGTTACAGCAAGCACAGAAGCTGTTACAGCAAGCACAGAAGCTGTTACAGCAAGCACAGAAGCTGTTACAGCAAGCACAGAAGCTGTTACAGCAAGCACATAAGATGTTACAGCAAGCACATAAGCTGTTACAGCAAGCACAGAAGCTGTTACAGCAAGCACAGAAGCTGTTACAGCAAGCACAGAAGCTGTTACACCAAGCACAGAAGAGCGAGCGGACATGGAGTTCTATGGCATGAGTCAGTTTGTGTTTTTGGTTAAACTGCGTCGCTTTTACAAGCGTTTAGTCAGATACTGTATTTTTTTCTGGGATTATCAATCTAAATGAATGCCCTAATAAAGTAAATTGTTAAAATAAAAATAAACTTGCCCCAGTAAAAAGGGTCTAGCAATGCCCATAGTTCTCAGTGTGTTTGAGTTTATTTGAGTAAATGAGATATGACCAACAGAAAGACAGATGAAGAAAAACAAAGAGGATGTTAAAAGATGTAACCTGTAATCTGTGCTCTGTTTGTGTTCCCTCTGTGTAGATCTCTCTGTTTTCTAAGAGGTCCGGCATCCAAAAGCGAGAAGACATCCCTTTAGACATGGCCCCTAACTATGGTGATGACTCCTACCTAGGCTGCAGACTACACATGAAAAAAACTATTTACAAACCATATTTAATGAAAGAATTAAATGAAAATAAGGAGTTAAAAAAGCTTTGGTCTGACGATTGGGCCGAAGAAATGTTCAAGAAAAAGGAATCTGTAGACAAGGATCTTGAATTAGATCATTTCAAGGCTTTATATGCTTACACAGCTGAATCAAAGATATATAGTGAATTCAACAGCGCAGTAAGAACCAAGGGGCCAGCGTACAAAAGAGGCTTCAGTTACCATACTTTGCACTTTCTGTTGTCCGACGCAATCCTTATCCCTATGCCTTATCCTCAAAGAGAACCAACCAAGGTGTGTCACCACATAGCCCTACCGAAGAACAAACCTGGGGTTTACAGGTAAATCTAATACTGAAATGCGTTTTGGATTCTTCGCTTCCAGTTCAAAGAAAACTGATCTGACTAATTTTGGAAACAATACCTGCTGTGAGATAGAGACGTGCTACGGCGCTTACCTCAAGAAATATTCCTGTTTTGGCGACGATGAGCAAGAGGTGTTGATTCCACCTTATGAGAAGTTCAGAATTATCAAGGGCAGTGGTTTCTCAAACTATGGTGCGCCCTTCTAGTGGTACGTGGAGGAATCTCAGAAATATTTAAATACCTTAACCATGATATAATTGAAATGTGATTTAAAATAAGTTTTGCCTTCACTATAATATTTTTGTTTCGAAAAATAAATGGCCGCGTTTCCCAGATTCGAACGTTCTTAAGGATTTAAGAAGGCTCTTAAGAAGGGTTCGGCTAAGAAGGAGTGCTAAGATAGGGGTGTTTCCCAGACACGTTCTTAACTGCCTTCTTAAGATCCCGCCAAAGAAGCCTCTTAAGAAGCTCTTAGTGGGAGCTGTCCACCGCCGTGGTGTTGAAACTAAATCAATCGATGCCAGGAAAATCGATCACCCACCACTTTATCAGCGCACGAATCACACACAACACCGTGTAAGGCCGTAATCATAATACATATTGGGGGGACACATCCCCCCCACTATTCAAATCTGGTCAAAATGTCCCCCCCAATATATTGATATAAAAATATAAATGTTCTACGCTACGACAGGCAACCACGCACGCAGTCAGAAATTATCATAAAAAATGTAATTCGTACCCCCCGATGTTGACTCCATGGCCACGGCCTTGAGCCCTATACATGATAGTTGATGTGTGGTGGTAGTGGTAGTGGGTTTATTGTTGGGAGTAGTCCACTTGCGTGGACTTCAGCAACGCCTTTGACTGGGGTGGAGCCTCGATCTCTTGATGAGGTTCCAGCCGAGTTCAATTACACCTGTCAGTTTCCCTGATTTCTGTGAAATACCACAGGGTTGTTAATGTTTTTATATCTAACGTCAACTCATGCAGATGCCGAATGTTTTTGAAAACGTAATGAGTGATAGTAATGATGATTCATTTTATTTATGTAGCTACAGGAACACATGAGCAATTATTTATTTTTATATCGTTATTTTTCTTATTATGCTATTATTTTTCTTGCGTCAGTGTTCTGCAGCTGTGGGCGCACATTTATCATCACGCATGGTTTTAGTATTCCTTTGAGTGTCAGATATAACTTTCCCTGACGCGGCTGCAGTGAGCGTTTGGTCGCTAAGAAGGCTGTTAAGAGTGGGTCAGGCTGATCTTACATTTCCTTCTTAGTGAAAGATCTTCTTAAGCTAAGAATGACTCTGGGAAACACGTACTTCTTTCACGGCGCTCTTAAGAGCGCTCCTAAGAAGGTTTCAGCGCGCTTCTTAAGGAATCTGGGAAACGCGGCCATTATTGGCACGCGCTACTACCTGACTGTTCCTGGGTAGTGGCGCATGCAAACATCCACAATAGCTACTGCGTGAACTGTGTGTACTGTACTTTAACTTCAGTCATAATGGTGGTACTTGGAGAGTCAAATTTTCTAAGGTGGTATGGAGTGTAAAAAGTTTGAGAACCACTGCTCTGGGATCACAGGGTGTCTTTCAAATCTAATATAGTGACTGAGGCAGGGACTGTTGGAGTGGTGCCAATGCTACCGGTGCAGGCCATAAGCCTTTTATTGAATAAAAAAAATATGTTGACATTTTCATATTCAATAATTTCAATATTTAATGATAATATTAATAATTAATAAATACGAATGTCCCTTTTTTATAATGTACAAAGTACTTGTTTTCAGGCAGTTCTATCAGTGATCTATAAATCATTGACGAGTTACACGCCCTCTTATTAGGTCATATAATCTAGTGTTTACGAAGGGCGAAAAGTATCACACCATAACTCTCCCCTCAGATTGAAATAAAGCGTTGTTCAGTGCGCATATATGCCTCTTCCAGGATTCACACTTTCAGGTTGGTGATTTTGACATTTTCATATTCCATAATTTCAATACTAGTTTAGTCAATACTAGTTGAATCATTTCAATACTAAAGATATATTTACATTTAATCATTTAGCAGACGCTCTTATCCAGAGCGACTTACAGTAAGTAAGTGAGACAGGTAGTAATAGAGAGACAGGTAGATAAACAGTGATGTCAGTTTGGTTGAGAGGAGTTGCAGACTGATATTGTAAGGCTGGGTGTCAACCTGCCTACCCACCTTTCACATGCTAAAAACTGGAGTTCCTGGACAGGGTCTTAACTTGATGGCTCTCACACCTCATTGTGTTATTTTACTGTAGCATTGCTAGTCATATGTTGATAAGTAAGGGTCAATAAGCGAGACCTTGAGACCTTCTTGAGACCTTCTCCTCAGCTCTGGCTTGTCGTTGTAGTCATTCTCCTTGCTCACCCTGTCTCTCTGATTTACAATGACCATGGTAATGTAGGTAAGAGTTAACTTTCATTCTAAAACTGGTAGTTCCCATCCTTGATTGTGATTGGCTATATTGCGTTCCATGCCGTTGTAAAATCCAGCATAACCTCACAGGTTGTCCTCATAACATTCTTTAACATTCCATATTACTACGCATCGAATAGCCTATTTCAAATTGAAAAAAACTGCAAAGATGTCCGTTTGGCTGTTGCATGGCAACGATTTATGTATGTATGTATTTACTCTGCTTCGCGTCGTGCCTAACAACTCCCCTTACCTGTTCTCAAATCAGCGTAAACCACGGCCTCTTGGGGCTTATTGCTTAATTTTGTAACATGTTTGCCTTGTAATTGATTTCATTCATTTGCAATGTTATTAAATGAATATTCATTTTAACCGTACTTTGACCATTCTCTAATTTAACCCATAGTCAAATAACTATAATTATATTTGTATTGGCCATGTTTTTGGTTCATGTTAATAAACTGTTAAGTTTCCCATCTTCCTTTAAACCATAAGGGAATTCGTTTTGGTTGTTTGGGCAATATATAACCCCCTACATTGATAACAGCTGCCCACAATAAAGCTGATTGGATCTGATCTGATCGGATCTGACACCATTCATCCTGGATCTGTTACACACACATAAAGATGTCGTACTGCATAGTTGCACTGATGTTCTAACACACGCCCAACTTTCACTGCCTTGTTTCTAGTGAGTCTCAGATGAGTTTCTAAAGAATAAAAGGATTCAATTAAGTTTATGGGGCTTCATCTGTTGTCCATTCTTATTTGGAGGGGACATTGTTATATAACTGCATTTTCTCTGTCCAAGGTCTTCTACTCCAACCAAATAACCCAGGTCTTTTTTACAGCCAATAATGACAGATGATTTACATGTTGAATATCAGATGTAGGTCCATGTCCATCTTTACTTTCTCTTTCTAAATGACACGTCTCCTCACCTTAACATCAGAGAGGGAAACGTCTGTTATTCTGTATTACAGTAAGAACAGCCCATTAATACTGTACAGTAAGAACAGCTAATTCAGGTCATGCAGAGTATTCAGAGTTTGAAAACTTTTGAGTTTTCTGATTAACAAATGTCCCTTTTTTATAATGTACTAAGTACTTGTTTTCAGGCAGTTTTATCAATGATCTATAAATCATTGATGAATTACACGCCATCTCATAAGGTAATATAATCTTGTGTTTTCCAGAAGGACAAAGGGCAAAAAGTACCACACCTTCAATCTTACCTCAGATTGAAGTAAAGCGTTAGGAAAATGTTCCGTGAGCACATGTGCCTCTTCAAGGAGTGACTCTTTCAGGTTGGTGATTTTGACATTTTCATATTCAATAATTTAAATACTAGTTGAGTACCAGTATTGCAGGTCTGGTTTGTGTGTAAATGAAGACTAGACTCCTGCTTCTGTCTCAGGTGTGTTATTTATACACTATGACACATTAATGCAATGTCCTTGGACTTTAACTGCTTTTCTGGATCTCATTTGATACTACTGATACAAACTAAGCAACCTATTTATTTCTCTAATATTCACACTTCTCCTAATTTATATTACAATTGTATTCCTGGCAAAACCTTCTAAAATACTTTGTGTTTGAATGTGACAAAATTTTGGTCAAATATTTAACATGGGGAACTGTTTTATCACCTCTTTATCTTCTTAAGGCTTATCAGACACTGATACAAGGTAAAATAATTCAATTTGTTCCTCTCAGATAGTCTGAAGGTTGTTTTTATGGCTGGTGGTTCCATTAAACAAAGGTTGCATTTGTACCCTACAGCAGACACCAGAGAAGGAGGGAGGAGGAGGGAGAAAGATGGAGGAGGAGCCCATGGAGCCTCCAGCGGAGGATGTGTTTTTTGACAAAGCGAAGTACGTTTTACATTTGTATTTATTTAGTAATACAAGATCCTATCCCATATTTGGGTATTATAAAGGGGGGGGTGAGGTGATGAGTGTCAGGTGATAGTATACTGTTTGTCCAAAGAGTACATTTACTACATATTACATTTAGTTGATTTTATTTTAAGAATATCTTTCTTTTACTATTTACTTGTTATCAAGGTCTACATCTGACGGTAATACTTTGAAGAGTGCTCAATCAATTGACGTACCTTTAAATTACAAAGGTTCAAGGTGAGATTTTATCCTACTCTCATTATCATTTGAAAATGAGCATTCTATCATTCTAATTCATGAAGTAAAATATAAACTGGAGGTCCTATAGGAGTCAAAATGACTAATTTCAAATGTTTCACAATTTCTTTATTGGTGTTGAACACATAAGATGTTGTTAGAAAATGTCCCCAAATCTCTTGCCCCTAAGAGTTCAAATATATTTCAGTGATCCTTATAAAATGTAGTTGGGTTTTGTGAATGACTGTCCTCTAAATCAGTCCTCTGCCTCCTCCGACAGTCCCTCCCATTCCCTGTCCCTAATGAAACACTTAACAACCATTTAAATCCATCTAATGTATTTTCCCTCATGCTTAACATCACCAGACTGTCTCTTTGTCCCACATAAATGAGGCCCTGTAACAGTGCAAAACAATAGTGACTATCAAGAAAACACAAACTAAGTTTAAATGTCTGTTGAATTGTATTTATATTTAATGAGTGTCTGTGTTATTTACAGGTCTTTATGCTCTGGTTATGCATCCGAGTATCCTGGAAGCAGTAAATCAGGAATGTCTTCTGGTGTAAAAGGAGCAGGGTGAGACTTTATTCTACTTTTAATGTCCTAAACCAGAAGAATACTGTTAACTGAATCTCTTCAAAGGTGTAGGATAATATTTTCATAATCAAGCCCTTGCGACAAACAATATGTTATCTTCAGTATATTCCACAATTGCTAAGTTGGTGGATATGAACAGTTATACATTTTTTATTGTTGTCTTTTTTTCAATAACATTAAATATGGTTTACAGACCAGGTTTGAAGCTATCTGTAGGTCGATCTACATCATCTTTATCGTCTGATCACTCACAAAATACAGGGTAAGTCAAACTTTTTGGATTGTCTTACCTTTTTATTATTCATTATTCATTGATTAAAAAAAATATTTTGAGTTTTAATCTTTAATTGGTGACTTTTTCATGTATTTCCATGTGTACTTCATAAAACCACAATACAAACATATCTGTACTAACAGCATTGTACTTGCGTAGTAGTGCCGTCCATAATGTTAAGTTATTTATATCTGTACAAAAATAACATATATTTAACATATATACGTTTATACATATTGATATATATTTATGTACATATTTATATTTAAATATGTATAATCTTTTTATTTTCAACTGTTTAGTTCTTAGAATTAGTTTAAGTATTGCACTTTTTTTTTAAACTTAATTTAAGATCCGTATGTGTATTGTCTGTACCTTCCTGCCACAGTAAATTCTGTGTTTGTGTAACTCACATGGCAAATGAACCACATTCTGATATATCTATGTTTTATATATATCATTGCATTCATAGTGTTACATTGTAAAGCAATGCATTACTATTCGTATCATGCAATATGAAAATCTGTCTCAATGTGTGTCTTTCTCCTGATTATGATTTCCAATCAGAAAAATACTGTGTGACATGTGCTCAGAGCTCAAGGCAGTGAAGACATGTGTGACCTGTAGTATCTCCTACTGTGAGACCCACATCAGGGACCATTACAGAGTCCCTAAACTCCAGCTCCACTCCCTGGTGGATGTGGGGAGACACCAGCAACTCTGCAGTGAACACAACAGGCCCCTGGAGGTGTTCTGCCTGACTGACGAGATGCTGATCTGCAGTCTGTGTTCTGCAACACAGCACAGGGGACATGAAGTATTTCACAAGACTGGACTATCTGACAGACAGGTGGCAGCAATTTTCTTTGTTTTTTTGTTGTTGTTTTGTGTATGAGTGATTGTGGATTTTGATGGACATTCTTATACCCCCCCCCCCAAAATAAATAATCCTCAGGTGGAACATAATTTCGTTTGAGTATTTGTTCATTATCATTTGATCTACCAACTAACAGTAATGTCCTTCCTCTCTTTACGTTGAAAAAGGCTTTTCATGAGGAGCGACACAAAAGATCATTTGATGGTAGGTGTGCCTGTTTGACTTTTCTTACCTCTGACCATCAGTTATTTAACTTTTTACATCATTTGATCAAACGGCTGTTATATATTGTGTGCATTTGGATGGACCATATTTCTCTTCATTGTTGTCTTCTTTATCCTTATTTATGTGTCAGTGCTGCCCCCTCCTGGAGAGATTAGCATCCTGTCAGTGAAGCCAGACTCAGTGACTCTGACCTGGGGACCTCCTGAGGGTCTGGAAGGATCCAAGACGTTCAGAGTGACCTGTGAGGGTGATGGAGAACAGAAGAACATTACAGTAACAGACATGTACAAAGTCGAAATAACCGGACTCCAACCTGGTCAGAAGTATGAGTTTCAAGTTTTCACAGAGGGGGAACATGAAAACCTCAGTGACTGGGTTTCTAAAACAGTAACTACAGGTACAGTAACTTTTAGATTGTCTTGAAAAGTAACAGAGGGTAAGAGTAACTCTTAGAGTTATATATTCTTTGTAGAATTAGATTAATTGTAGATTGTAGAAATTAAAATAAAATAAATAAACAGGCTTCTCCTCTCCCTCCCCCCCAACAGTGGTTCCTCCTCCTCGACACATTAAAGTGATGCAATGTGAAGCCACTCAGCTGCGTCTCCAGTGGTTTAAGGCTCCAGGAATAGATCACGTTCCCCAGAGCTTCCTGGTCACCTGGAGCAGTCCAAGGTCCGAGCCCCAGGCTGTACACATCGAAGACAGCTGCAGAACCCTGACCGACCTGCAGCCGGAGACCCAGTACACAGTCGGAGTCTGTACTGTGTTGAGCAACGGAAAACGAAGTGAACCTGCTTCTGTGACCATCTACACTAGTACGTGATCCTCCTGGGTAACATGTTGAAGGGTTTTCTCTTGGGGATCTGCAGATGCTCTGGTGCTCAACTGCTGTAGCTAAACACCTATCAGCTATTAAGAAACTGCCCACTGCCGTTCATATGATCCTCCACAAGCCTGTTCATATCAATTGTTGTTGCAGATCATCTGCAAGGGTTCCTCAAAATGTAGTGTTACTTTCATCACCAAACCATTTCCCCAATGTAGATTACAATACTTAAAACAGTAGATATATGTTCAATAAAATAATATTTCTTGATGTAACTCATCCAGTTTGTCTTGAAGTAGAATTATGTGTTGGATAATTGATATTTGATTCCTAACTTCTAAATATATCTTGTTCACTCTCTAGCGGTCCCTGCTCCAGTCAAGCTGTCAGTTGTCTCAGTGGACGCCACATCAGCCACTGTGAGCTGGGAACAGCCAGGTGGAATGGACCAGACCCAACTCCAGTACCAGGTGTCCTACCAGAGTCCAGAAACAGATCAACTCTCCATCACCACCACCACCCCCTCACTCAGCATCACTCTCTCTGACCTGAGACCTGCCTCTGAGTACTCTGTCAGTGTCTGCTCTGTCTTAGAGTGCGGACTGAAGAGTCAACCTGTGTCACATACTTTCAGCACAAGTAAGCAGAACAAAGTTATTTCACCAGTTAATTTACCAGTTACAATGTATATACAGTATGGGTCACACCCTTATGAGCCAAGGGCTGCCCAAAAGTGTGCTTTTTGACAGATTTGTTAATCAGAATATTCTATTTAACATTACTGAGCCTTCCAAATGTCCCACACACAGACAAGAATTTACCATAAAAACTCTACCCCAGGAGACATAAAATGTGTTTAGTTCAAATTAAAATGTTGCGTTGTTGCATTTTGAGGGTAAGGATTGTTAAAACAAATGTATGTACATTTTAAAACACATTTTTGTTTCCTTTTTTATGTATTTACAGGATCATGCCTCAGGGAGATGCTGTCCAAGACAGGACTGAAAGAACATTATGAGCACAAGCTTACGTTGAGTACTGTCCTTAAGATAAACTCAAACACTACGTCAGATGAGCCAATTACATCACTACCAGTGGCCTTTTTAAAGAGTCTTATGTTGGCAAATGCAAATGCCAGAGTCGTCAAATGTTTAACGTCTGACCACAGTGTCTCATGTTCGTTGCTAGACAGTCATGACAAACTGGAAAATGATGCCTTTAATCCTGTTGACCTTACAACAGCCATGTTTCTGTGCTCAGATAGCTTCCTTCAGCAGGAGATGGTTCTGAAAATGTCCATGTGTCAGTTTTCTGTTCCTCTCCTCTTACCCAACTGTGACACACGACAAAACACCCTGATGCTTTGGACCTTGAGGGACTTGATCAAGAAATTCCCACCCAGACAGGCAGAGTCAAATCTCTCAATGGAGGAGAGAGTTGTACAAGCTGATATTCCCATGGTGTCCTTTGTCAGGCTAGGAGAAGATCGACTATCCAAGTCCCAGATTGTTAACAAGTTAATAAGCAATCCTCAGCAGTACCATGACACGTTTGTTCATGAGGGGATGGAGTGTGGTGATGTCCCAAGGAAGATTTCAGATGGGTTGGTTGAGATCAGTTGGTACCTTCCAAGTAAAAACAAAACAGACATGTTTAGTAATCCAATGGCTGTGGCAAATCTCAGAGGTGACGTTAGACGTTTGGAAACACAGTTCTCGTTCCTGTGTGAAACGTCTGCAGCAGTTGTTATTTTCTGTGAAAATTCAGAGGCTGCCTTCCATGTTATGAAAGGCAAACAGCCAAAAGCCGAGTTGCTTATGGTTGTGAATACTGAGACAGAGAAAATGTTCCTCAATTCAACAAACGTGATTGTAAGGAAGAAACACAATGATCAAGAAGTTGTGAGAAAGCTACAGGTTTCTATTGGTAGGATCATCGAGAAGAGTTCTAACAACATGAAAATGGAAGAGATGGCCTGTATAGCTCGACAGTTTGGAATTGAAGTCGATGAAGACAATCCTGATTGTCAGCAAGCTAAGACCTTGGCTGAAAGAATCACCAACACAATTATAGACACTGTTAAATTCAAAGAACAACAGCTACCACTACAAGGAAAAGTCTGGAAAGAGCTTTCCAAGTTAGAGAAAGAGGAATGCAGACTTCTAAAAGCAGGTGAAACAAACACTGAGGAGTACAAAAGACAGTTGAGTTCACAAAAACAACAACTGAGAAATGAACAACAAAGTCGTGGTATGTCAGATGCTATGAAGATGTTCGTTCAAGGAATGTCAAGTCTGGAAGTTCAAAGATCCTATTTTTTCAAATGGCTGCGAATATATTTGGATGATCATTCACGACAGAGTCTATCAGGTTCAAGGAAACTCTACAAAAACCTTTCCACTGAAAAAAAGGATGAAATTGCTGATTTGGATAGGCATATTTCGGATTGTTCCTTGGGGCTTGAACACTTCCTTCGCGAGTTAGGCCAGTTCTACGAATTAGCATGCTGCCTTTCTGAGAACAGTCCTCAAAGGAAAGAGATGGAAACTCTGCCTCGACTGTGTGCCCAGATGCTTCTAGATGGTTTCCCCATTGAGCTTATGGATGGACACGCATCCAACATACCACAGAGGTGGATATCAGATGTGCTAACTTCTCTTCATGATCTTGTGCAAACCAAAAGCAGAATCAAGGTGGTGTCAGTTTTAGGGGTACAAAACACAGGAAAGTCCACCCTGCTAAACACCATGTTTGGGGTCAAGTTCGCCGTCAGCAGTGGATTTAACACCAGAGGAGCTTTTATGCATCTCATTAAGGTAGACGCAGAACAGAAGAAGGACTTGGAGTGTGACTTCGTTATGGTCATTGACACTGAAGGACTCAAAGACCCAGAACTGGCCCAGCTTTCAGATAGTTACGAACACGACAACGAGCTGGCGACCCTGGTCATTGGACTAAGTGACGTCACCATCTTCAATATCAACGTGGTGAACTTTGCAGAGATGAAGGACATCCTGCAGATCGTGGTCCACGCCTTTATTAGGATGAAGAACTCGCTGGATGAAGAGCGGAAGCCCATCTGCCACTTTGTGCACCAGAATGTGTCTGCAACATCAGATTATCACGTAAGGGAACGGAAACAAACGTTGTCAGATTTGAACGAAGTGACGCTGTTCGCAGCCCGGATGGAGAATAAGGAGGATCAGGTCACCAGGTTCAGGGACGTTATGGAGTATGATACAGACACTAAAGACACCTACATCCCAGGACTCTGGCATGGGACTCCCCCGATGGCTACGGTCAGTTCTGGCTACAGTGAGGCTGTGTACAACTTCAAAAAGAAACTGCTGCAAGATCTCGCAAAAAGCAGGAAGCGAGGAGATTTGACAGATTTCAATAAATCCGTTGACAGTTTGTGGGGCATAGTTATGTACGAGAATTTCCTCTTCACTTTCAAAAACAGCAGGACTGCCGAAGCCTACAATAAACTGAGGGATGAGTTCATCAATTGGGAATGGTCAATCGATAAAGAGATTCAATCCTGGATTGTAACTGCTCAAAATAAAATCAGGGATTTCTCCACGAGCGCTCCAGATTCCCAGATGTCCTTCAACAGCATGCTGCAGGACTTGTTGAGGGAAGCTTACAAGAAGGTTTCCAAGGCAGAAGAGGACATCCAAAACAAACTACAGATGTATCTTGAAACACAAGATGCCCAAAACAATGTTCTGGGAATATATAGAGAGGAGTTCATCACCAGAAGCAATAACTTAAGACAAGAAACCGAGGACACTATGAAAAGCCAACTAGAGAAAGCTGTTAAACTCAAACAGGGAAAGACTGAATTACACGACCTTGAACAATCACTGGCAAATGAAATTGACAGGAAGGTTGGTGATATGCTTCAAAAATGCAAAGGGGGTAACACTTCATTTGAGTCCATTGAGTCACTTAAAGAAGAATTTGAAAGAATGTGGGAACTATTTAGATCTCAGATGCCTTTCAAAACCCCCGAAAGAAAAGATGTTGCTGATGATGCCACCTCTATGCTGAGAACAAATTTATCCACAAGAGGGAGTCAGGTCAACAAGTTGCTGTCAAAAAACAACTTAAAAGATTGCGGAAAACAAGAGTTTGTTGTGAAATCAGGAAATATCTGGAACAAGACCAAGTCAGCAGTGATGTTCATGGACAGTGACAGGCTGAGAAAGTTACAACAAGACCTTTGTCAAACCATTTTGAAACAGTGTGAAGATTTCTTGGAACAAAAGCTAAACAGCAAATCTAACTACAGTGATAAATACATCAAAGAGCTGCTGGACATGGTCGATCAGAGATTGCGACAAGACAAGACGCTGCAACTCGGTGACCAATGTGAGACTCTTCTAAAGCTTCACATCTGTGGCAAAGCAGCCCGAACCTTTCAGAAGATGAATGAGGACTACATTGAACAAAATGACCCTCGCAAGTATCTTGAACGATCTAAGGAGGAGTCTTTCAAAAGATTCCAAGACTTATTTAACGAAAAAAAGATTAGGAGTTCCCAAAGGAGTTTGAACAGGGGAATGAGTTTTAACAGGGGAAGGTCAAACACAGCCTATCCAAATAAGTTTAAGATTTGACCCTTTGGTTTTGACAGAATGTATTGGTCTTGGGTTAGATGAACATAAATCAGTTATTTGCTCGGTACTTCAATTATTGAGATGGCGTGAATAAAAATGGCATGTTCAGAAAAACAAAATCTTTGTTCTAATCTCTCATTGTAACCACATTGATTAAAGGACAGAAAATATTGTCTTCAGTGATCTATCACATCACCAATTAGCTTCCCTTGTCTCTAAACGTTTTTACGGACTGTTTTACTTCTAATTTGTTTAGTGTGCATGTTAAACATGGACATTTACGTAATTACCTAATTAAGTTACTAATTAATAACATCGAAAAAAAATTAGATTCCTATTTGTTCCGAATTCTGGTGTATCGTTATGACTGAGTATTTCGTCCTGCTAGATTTCGGGGCACGGGAGGGTTTTTTGCACCAGTTTTAAGAGAAAAGACGAGCAAACGTCAACTATTTGGTCTCCCGTGTCCTCTGTTAAATATGTTTTCAACCGGTTGGGTCATAACACTTGTGTAGCCTACAACACTATCTAAAAGTTTGTATTCGCTTGCATCAAAGTTTGAGGTTCCTGTTTAGTAACAAGTAGAGAACTACTCATTTACATGGCAGTAGTTGTATTGGTTGTAAAGATGTATTTGTAAAAAACAAAAACCATGGCGATATATCCTGTACTCTTGCAGTAGTGTTATTCCCTTTGCCTTTTGTACACAATGTGTTAAAAGCTTGTCTCCTTAGGCCTACTTTATTTCCTTAAGTAGATACATACATATTGTATGACAAAAATGACTGAAAATAATGTTGCCCAAGCTTTCATTTTTTATTTTTGTCTCTACTGTAAATTGTCACTAACATTTTTTTTTAATTATTTGTATAAAATAGCACTAGCTCAATATACAGCAATTCATATGAGTTTTTCATTAAAGTAAGTTGTTTCTCAACATGTCTGTGTCTTTGGTTGTCATGTTGTCTATAGCAGACGGTCTTTCAGAACACAGGCAGCTCCAGAACACAGGCAGCTACAGAACACCGGCAGCTCCATAACACAGGCAGCCCCAGAACACAGGCAGCTCCAGAACACAGGCAGCCCCAGAACACAGGCAGCCCCAAAACACAGGCAGCCCCAGAACACAGGCAGGTCCAGAACACAGGCAGCTCCAGAACACAGGCATCTCCAGAACGCAGGCAGCCCCAGAACACAGGCAGCCCCAGAACACAGGCAGCCCCAGAACACAGGCAGCCACAGAACACAGGCATCTCCAGAACACAGGCAGCCACAGAACACAGGCAGCTACAGAAGCTAAAGACAGTAGAGAACTAATGAGTACCACATGTTTTAATTCAGGATTTAATGATATAGAGATACTTCATATGAAGGAGCTGAAATGGCAATCAAAACAGTGGAAAGCTTAGTGTTAAATTAATTAAAACAGATTTATTTAAACAAACGTTAAATACGAATTTAAGACGAGTTACTTGCTGAATCATCATTGCAGCTGCGTCACATTGGCCGTTCTGTTCCACAGCGGAACACAACACACAGGAGGGAGGGGTTCTATACAGAGAATCAAACCAACAGAAAAGATGATCAATACAGAACTAATAGCTACAAAACAACATAAGAGTCTGTACATCAGATTAAGAATGACAACAGCATAAGAACAGTGTGAGGTCTGGTCATCACAGTGCAGCATCAGCCCTCTTCCTGACAGGTCTGTCAGGGTGGCCGTTTCAGCGAGACATCATCCTCACAAACTCTGAGGAGAGAAACAACGAGGCGACTTAAATGTTGTAAACAGCTTCCTCCTTCCTGTCCACTTTCCATCATCACCCTCCTTCACCCCCCTCCCTCCCCCCTCACTCCCATCCTCCTCCTTCCTCCCTCACCCTCAAAGTCGACCAGTCTGTCCCCCCCCTCACCCTCAGTCGACCAGTCCCCCCCCCCCCTCACCCTCAGTCGACCAGTCCCCCCCCACCTCACCCTCAAAGTCGACCAGTCCCCCTCCCACCTCACCCTCAAAGTCGACCAGTCCCCCCCCACCTCACCCTCAAAGTCGACCAGTCCCCCTCCCACCTCACCCTCAAAGTCGACCAGTCCCCCCCACCTCACCCTCAGTTGACCAGTCCCCCCCACCTCACCCTCAGTCGACCAGTCCCCCCCCCCTCACCCTCAAAGTCGACCAGTCCATCCCCGTTCAGATCCACGTCTCGCAGGATCTCGTCGATCTCGCGGTGGTTCAGCTGCTCTCCCATCAGCTTCTTCATGGCCTCGCGCAGCTCCACCAGGCTGATCTGCCCGTCTCCGTTAGAGTCGAACTGTGGGAGAGAGACCAGTTTGAGTCAAACTGAGGGAGAGATACCAGTTGAGTCGAACTGAGGGAGAGAGACCAGTTTGAGTCAAACTGAGGGAGAGAGACCAGTTACAGTCAAACTGAGGGAGAGAGACCAGTTAAGAGTCGAACTGAGGGAGAGAGACCAGTTTGAGTCAAACTGAGGGAGAGAGACCAGTTACAGTCAAACTGAGGGAGAGATACCAGTTAGAGTCGAACTGTGGGAGAGATACCAGTTAGAGTCAAACTGAGGGAGAGAGACCAGTTAGAGTCAAACTGAGGGAAACACTGCTGCTGTAGTGGAAACACTGCTGTAGGGGAAACACTGCAGTAGGGGAAACACTGCTGTAGGGGAAACACTGCTGTAGAGGAAACACTGCTGTAGGGGAAACACTGTGGTAGGGGAAACACTGCGGTAGGGGAAACACTGCTGTAGAGGAAACACTGCTGTAGGAGAAACACTGCTGTAGGGGAAACACTGTGGTAGGGGAAACACTGCGGTAGGGGAAACACTGCTGTAGAGGAAACACTGCGGTAGGGGAAACACTGCTGTCGGGGAAACACTGCTGTAGGAGAAACACTGCGGTAGGGGAAACACTGCTGTAGAGGAAACACTGCGGTAGGGGAAACACTGCTGTAGGGGAAACACTGCGGTAGGGGAAACACTGCGGTAGGGGAAACACTGCGGTAGGGGAAACACTGCTGTAGAGGAAACACTGCTGTAGGGGAAACACTGTGGTAGGGGAAACACTGCGGTAGGGGAAACACTGCTGTCGGGGAAACACTGCTGTAGGAGAAACACTGCTGTCGGGGAAACACTGCTGTAGGAGAAACACTGCGGTAGGGGAAACACTGCTGTAGAGGAAACACTGTTGTAGGGGAAACACTGCTGTAGAGGAAACGCAGTGTTAGGTTCAACAGAGGCACTTACCTCTCTGAAAGCGTCTCTCAGCTCCTTGACTCCGATCATGTCTGCAGTCTCTGCCAACATTTTGGGACCCATCAACTCCACAAAGTCCTCAAAGTCCACTCTACCGCCACCTGCAGGACAACATGAGTCACTGCACCAAGAATATGGGACTGAGGAGGATGATGATTGCTAACGGTTTTTAATACTTTGTCTCAACATATAGTGAATGTGTGTGTACGTGTGCCTGCCTGTGTGTGTGTGTGTGTGTGTGTGTTTGTGTGTGAGAGAGTGTGTGTGACTCACAGATCTTCTGGCTCAGTTCAATGAGCTCCATTTCAGTGGGCATGTACCCCATCGTCCTCATGCACTCCCCCAGGTCCTTACAGCTGATGAAGCCGTCACGGTCTTTGTCAAACTCCCGGAAGGCCTCCCGCAGCTCTGGAGGGAGGTGGAACAGGGTGGAGAGGGAGGTGGAGGAGGGGGGTGGAGAGGCAGGTGGAGCGGGGTGGAGGAGGGAGGTGGAGGATGGGGGTGGAGCGGGGTGGAGGAGGGAGGTGGAGGAGGGAAGTGGAGGGTGGAGGAAGGAGGTGGAGGAGGGAGGTGGAGGGGGGTGAGGGAGGGAGGTGGAGGGGCGTGGAGCGGAGTGGAGGAGGGGGTGGAGGAGGGAGGTGGAGGAGGGGGGTGGAGCGGAGTGGTGGAGGATGGGGGTGGAGCGGGTGAAGATGGGAGGTGGAGGAGGGGGGTGGAGCGGGGTGGAGGAGGGAGGTGGAGGAGGGTGGAGCAGAGTGGAGGATGGGGGGTGGAGGAGGGAGGTGAGGGCGGTGTAGAGAGGCGTGGGAGGAGAGGGACGGATTGATGACAAAGTTAAAGCAGTGGTATGGCTGCTGCAGCCTTTACATGCAACACGTAACAAAAGGTTTTTAAAAGCGGCTTTGTTTATTTGTTTGTTACCTTCCATCTCCTCCGGACGTAGATTTCTGTCCTGCAGAGGAGGGGAACACAGAGAAACACATGAGCCAGGTCACACACATACACACACATACACATACACATATATATACACACACACACAAATACACACACACACACACACACACATACACACACACGATAAATCAAACGTTCAACACGACTTCTCAGAGGTGGACTGGATGAAGCACCCATCACACGGCAGGCAGCATGCAGAGGTTAGAGGTGAACACTGATTACAGCGCTGGAGATGCCAAGCAGAAAATAGTCATAAGAAGATTTCACAGTGGAAACATGCCGCCTCACCTATGTTCCCTCCCTCCCTCCCTCCCTCCCTCCCTCCCTCCCTCCCTCCCTCCCTCCCTCCCTCCCTCCCTCCCTCCCTCCCTCCCTCCCTCCCTCCCTCCCTCCCTCCCTCCCTCCCTCCCTCCCTCCCTCCCTCCCTCCCTCCCTCCCTCCCTCCCTCCCTCCCTCTAGTCCCTCCCTCCCTCTAGCCCTTCCCTCCCTCTAGTCCATTCCTCTCTCTCTCACACACACTTACAGTCTCTTATGCATTCACACTTGGACGTACACTACGTATCGCTCTATCTCCGCCTCTACACACACACACACCAGCCTGTAAGTGTCATGTATTCCAATCCTCATATCCTGTCCTGTTAAACTGCAGATTACTGTCCTCACATAACCGGCTGTTTTCTGGGAACTCCAGCTGACGCTTGAGAACCACAGTACACACGCACACATACAAACACACACATTACCTAGTCCTTGTGATATTTTGGTGGGAAATACTGGAAATTATTTACTAACATTTGCCACTTTACTGATTCCTCAGATTCACCTGTGTTCACAGGTGAAACAGTTGTGATGTCACAATAGGCCTGGTGGTCCTCGGGTTCTTGTAGGTGTTACAGACCTATTGTGACATCACAGAGAGTTATATAGTACTGGATTACAGAGTTTGTAGGCGAAGGAGGCATCATCGAGAGATTAATATGGTGAATTGTTTTACAAATCACTAAAGCTTATCGTTTTTTTCCCTTCAAATTTCGGTCTCTCTTTCTGTATTAAATTGTCTGCCACTGGCTTGCAGGCACATGCACAGACGTACAGTACACACACACACACACGCGCACACACACATTGTATGAACATATTATGGTCAACTCTTTAACCGAGCAATTAGAGGTCCTTAAGTAAGAATCTTAAAACAATGAACATTTTAGGGTTTGCAACACATACGAGCCAGCCCATCCTTTACTAACCATGACAATATCCTTCATTCCCTTCAGAATCTGATCCTTTGATTGGATTAAAAAAAGTTTAGGTAGGCCACAGTAAAAAAAAAAAAAGATTTTGTGTGTCTCTGTGATTTTTCCCCCATACCAGAAAGCTAGAACAAATATGGGATTAATGGATTTGTAAGCAGTAGAGAGTATCAATAAAGTTTTAACCTTCCCTCCCCAATGTATTAGCTCTCTGTCAAAGTAAAAACAGGCTTTGCTGGATGCCCTTGACCGGGTTATACAGACTTGTATCGGTCGTGTCACTGTAGTATGCTTGGCTGGACTTGTTAGTTTCCTCCAGGATCACTATGACTCTTATTGAGTGACTTGTTGCTATTGTAGGTTAGATATAACGAAGTTAAGTCTTGTACTTGCTGTGTAATATTTTACTGTTGATTGTTCTTTTACAGGTACAGTCCTGCACTTTTGTGGTTCATGTTGTTTTATTTGTAACTTGTATAACTGCATGCTCTTATGGGTCTTCCCTTTTGGCACTTGTTTAGCTTTTTCACAATGTATGCTTCATGTTTTGGCTGCTTGCAATGTTTGGGACTATCTCGTTGTTATGATCAGTGACCTATGCTCTTTTGTAAAGCTCTCTCTTGGAAGTCGCTTTGGATAAAAGCGTCTGCTAAATGAATAAATGTAAATGTAAATGTAAATGTAGTAGAATTTAAAAAATTAACTCCGGGGAAAGTGGTTCAGCAATACAGGGAAATATGTTCCCCCTGTGTACTCAGTGTAAAAGACTGGTGTATAGATGAAACTTACACATAATGATCACCACAGTAACATACAGTGCCAGTAGCACATTGTGCGCCCAGGGCGAGTTTATCACTTGCCCCCCAAATTCAACCCAAGCACTCTTTTGTGACGTGGTTGATTGCGTTACGGTTGATCATCTGTCCATCATCATATATAGCCCGCCCTGACTATTTGATTGGTCCGAACAGCTCCTGTTCGACATACTTTTTCCCAAAACTAGCGATCCCAGACCCAACTTCCCGACCAAATGTTTTTGTGGGCGGGGTTAAGTTGGGCTGACAGCCAGGCTAGTGGTCTGACTGAATCGTCACTATATGGAGAACAGGTGGCTTATCGTGTAAATGGTAACATCTTTCCGATCCTTAAATTTTCGGATTGGAATGTTATGAAATACATTTTTATTTAAATTTTTAAGATTACATTTGAAAAGCCCAACTTAAATAGCCTAAACGTAACATTTATCCTGTGCAAACATTCCAAGTTAAATCTAGCTTCACCCCTGATCTCCTGCTAGGTACTCTAGGCCAGTATGATAAACACCCTGCTAATAGCTCTCGGCAGGTAGCCAACCCCACTGACCTCAGAATATATCAACTCAATTGATCTCTGGTCTCCTTTTCCACTATGCCAGAATCATCCATCTGTACTAAGTAGATTTCTGAAAACACAATCTAAATTACAATCTGGTCAAACTGCAAAAGCAGTTGCCCCACGGGTGTATTGTAGACACATGCACGCACACACACACACACACACACACACACACACACACACACACACACACACACACACACACACACACACACACACACACACACACACACACACAATGTATTATACTGTACCAGTGGCTTTTCAATTTTATATTCAGCTGGTAAACCCTTACCTTTACAATCAAAACATGGTTTGGTACAATAGACACATAGAGTATAAAGATAACACTCACAATGGTGGGATGCTCATGGGTGGAGATAATGTTGAGGGCTCCTCCAATCAGGTGGCTCAGAATGGGAGGATGAAGATGATGTCATCGTAAGCATGATGGAGATGCAGTGTCTCTTCAGGGGATGACGATGATGAAGAGGAGGATGATGATGATTCTAAAGGATTCATAACCAAAACCATAGTGTAATGGGCAGTCATTAAAAAAATGAATGTCCTCAACAACAACAACAACACACACAGTGTTTCTTCACTGTGTGTTTCTTCACTGTGTGTTTCTTCACTGTGTGTTTCTTCACTGTGTGTGTGTTTCTTCACTGTGTGTTTCTTCACTGTGTGTGTGTTTCTTCACTCTGTGTGTTTCTTCTCTGTGTGTTTCTTCACTGTGTGTTTCTTCACTGTGTGTGTTTCTTCACTGTGTGTGTGTTTCTTCACTGTGTGTGTTTCTTCACTGTGTGTGTGTTTCTTCACTGTGATGAAGAGGAGGATGATGATGATTCTAAAGGATTCATAACCAAAACCATAGTGTAATGGGCAATCATTAAAAAAATGAATGTCCTCAACAACAACAACAACACACACAGTGTTTCTTCACTGTGTGTTTCTTCACTGTGTGTTTCTTCACTGTGTGTTTCTTCACTGTGTGTGTGTTTCTTCACTGTGTGTTTCTTCACTGTGTGTGTGTTTCTTCACTCTGTGTGTTTCTTCTCTGTGTGTTTCTTCACTGTGTGTTTCTTCACTGTGTGTGTTTCTTCACTGTGTGTGTGTTTCTTCACTGTGTGTGTTTCTTCACTGTGTGTGTGTTTCTTCACTGTGTGTTTCTTCACTGTGTGTGTGTTTCTTCACTCTGTGTGTTTCTTCACTCTGTGTGTTTCTTCACTGTGTGTTTCTTCACTGTGTGTGTTTCTTCACTGTGTGTGTGTGTTTCTTCACTGTGTGTGTTTCTTCACTATGTGTGTGTTTCTTCACACTGTGTGTTTCTTCTCTGTGTGTTTCTTCACTGTGTGTTTCTTCACTGTGTGTGTTTCTTCACTGTGTGTTTCTTCACTGTGTGTGTGTTTCTTCACTCTGTGTGTTTCTTCACTGTGTGTTTCTTCACTGTGTGTGTGTTTCTTCACTCTGTGTGTTTCTTCACTCTGTGTGTTTCTTCACTGTGTGTTTCTTCACTGTGTGTGTTTCTTCACTGTGTGTGTGTGTTTCTTCACTGTGTGTGTTTCTTCACTGTGTGTGTGTGTTTCTTCACTGTGTGTGTACATACAAGCTGGCTCTGTGCGAAGCTCTGTCGTAGGAAGACGCAGGCCGGGCCCACGATGTTGTGCAGCACGTTGCAGTTCTGGACCAGAGCGCTCAGAGGGTCCCCGAACTCTCGCTCGCCCCCTCCGTCATCCTCCTCCACGTAGGTGTCATAGGCACCCCCAACCCCCCCCAGCATCGCCACCAACGGTGGCCCTCTCCCCTCCGAGGGCAGCACTCCCTTTGGGAGGGCAACCAATCAGTTAGACGAGTGTACGTACACCGGCGACCAATCAGAATCATCAGAAATGTGAAACGACACCATCGGACACAACTGAAACTGTTATGCAAAATGTTTCTTGTCAGAGCTGAGATCAATTACATAGTAAATACTGAAATGAGACAGATTTAAAGTGATTTTTGTTCCTTTTTCCCCCCAAACGTTCTGGTTTCTCCCCTTCACACAAACACTAAGGCTCTCATTTTAAAGAATGATTTGACGCTAATGGGTACAAAAGTAGCACTGTTAATATTGTTACATAATCATTAGTTCTTGGAGTTGTGATTAAAACACACCAAACTCTCTTTTGGTGGCTTTATCAAATAGGGCTTTTAAAATCACATCTCTCTACAGACGACAGAAGTAAAAGTCCCTTACCTTCTTCATTTTGCTTTTCTTACACGCCTTGTTGATATTTCCCATCACCTAGTCCCTCTGTCTCTTCTCCTCCTCCCTCTCTTCCCTCCTCTCTCTCCCTCTCTGTCTCTCTCTCCTGTCCCTCCCCTTTCCGGCCCCCTCTCTCTGTCTTCCCCCTCCCTCCCTCTCTCTCTATCTCCCCTTCTTTTCACTCAGCTATTACATAAACCTCCAAAGTCCAGCTCCAACATTACATTCCAGGGTATCCCAGAAGGCACTGCTTCAGACATCAACTTCCCCCCGAGGGAGGCAACGGCGGCGACTACGCACACCCGGCCAATCGGGTTATCATCAATGCACATGCTGAGATACAGATCCTTGCTCCTATTGGTCGAATGTGTTGTAATGCCGAGTCCAGAGCCGCCACAGGTAGCGCAGAGGTCTGTTAACCACACTACACAAGGACATCAGAGGTGACAGGAGAGCAGGTCGCAGGATGCACTCTTCACACACTACCTGCTGCCATCACTCCCTCTCTTTCACCCTTCACTCCATCTATATTTCCTTGATTGGCCCCCTTCAAAGTAATCTTGTCCCTCCCATTTACCCCTCTCTCTCTCTCTCTTTCTGCTGTACTCTGCAAACAAGTCTAGGAGAATTGAGAGGGGAGGTATAGAGGATGGAGGGAGGGAGAGATGGAGAGTTGGAGGGGGAGAATTAAGGGGGAGAGCTGGATGTTTTTTTAATCCCCGACATTTCAGATTAAAGGAATGAAGGGATGATGTGGCCGGCTGGAAAAGACAGGAAGCAGGGGATAGGGAAGCGGGCCAGAAAGAGGAGATGGAAATTCAAGAGAGGGAGAGACAGGATTCCAGGAAGAGAGGGATGGAGGTCAAGATGTGTCTCTCAACAGGAGATGAAGGGATAAAGATGGAGTGGTGATGGGGTGTGTGAAAGCGGAGGTGAAAGGAAGGAGAGAAAGAGCAGGAAGAGGAGGGGTGGGTGCAGTGATGGAGACAGTATACTGCCATCCTTTCTTAAATTGTTCTAATTAAATCGAGCCTCTTGTGTTTTCATCCCCAAACTTAGCCCAAAGCCCATGGGTTTGTATAGCCAAACCCAGCTGGTACATGGCTTCACATCCAGTCCATGGATTCAAATACACAAACCTTTCCCATCGTCCATGGGATCCCATCCCAAAAACCTTGCCCTACATCCATGAGTTTGCATCCCCAAACCCAGCCAATAGTACATGGGTTCACATCCAGCCCATAGTCCATGAATTAATGGCCTCGAGCCCACCCAGGGGTTCACATCCCCCAAGGAAAGCAGATTTCACAGCGCAGCAGATAAAGGTATTAGTCTTCCGCTAATACCAGTTAATCCAGATGCTGGACTGTGAGAGAGTTGGCAGGAGAAACCTTTAGGAAGTGAAAATCACCACAGCTACTCTACGGTAGCTTCTATACGGTATCTGTGGTGTGGAGGGGTACAGGTGAATGTGCAGGAGGAGCCGATTGTGTAGTCCAAAGCAGTTTGTAGTCAATATCTCACTCTTTCTGGTAGGCATAACGGGTATTTTGTTTGGAGTTATTTTCATGTTCTGGTTCTTTGTTGTATCTCAGGCCGTCTGTCGGTAACCATGGAGACGACGTTTGTAAAAAAAAAAAAAAAAGATTTTGTTGGTTAGTCAGCTAATTTCCTTATAAGTGCGTGTTTGTGTGATGAACATTGTCAGCGAATGAAGAACTTATATGTAGCAACTTGTCTTTCTGACAGCACTGACACAGACACCACAAACAGGCCAGTTCACGCTGCACCAACAAGGTTCAAGAAACACTGTTGGGTTGTTGGGTTTAGAATGTTTGGAAAGATAACTGTCACTTTCACGCTGCGCCAACAAACTGCAACAGACACATCACACCAAACCAACACGACCCCACAGCTGTTGACTGTTGGTGTTTGTTTGGTGTGGTGTTAACTGGCCTTTAGAGACAGATGTTCTCATTACAAACAGGAGGAAGAGAAAAGGCAGACAGGGGACTATGTGATAGGGATCGTTTGAATGCAACGTTATTGAAAACCATTACTTATGTGGTATCAGTTATCAAATGAGCATTTGGCTCTGAAACAGGTTCATATTGTACATTATTATAATGAAATAAGATAAAACATTTGAGTCAGTTTGTCCTCCGCTTTCCCTTGTGTGTGTGTGTGTGTTTTTAGTAAGCGTGTGATCATTTGGTGCAGAGCAGCACCAAATGATCCATCATTGTCAGATTGGAGATGAGCACTCATCTCTCTGTCTCCCTCTCTCTCTGTCTCTCACGCTTATCTACAACCTGCAATATGCAACCATCACCACAAGAGGGAAGCACAGCAGAAATGGCACTCCAAGCAGTAATTCTGCCTTTTGACCACTAGGCAGCAATCTAAGATAATATTTTTGATCAAACCTACATGAATCCAACCAGATAGCAATCCTTGGCTCAGCAAGAGCCTAATCTATCACACACAGACAGACACACACACAGAGACAGGCACGCACTCCTGAACACCGAGGAAGGGGAGACAGAGAGGCTTATATAACTTAGCAACACCACACCACCCAGTCATAAAGCCTGTATCAAAACACCAGTGAGATTACTCCTCCTTTCCTCACTATGACAACAACAAACACTCCAGATGTCTTAGAGATGGATCGAGAGAAAGAGAGTAGAGAGAGGTAGACGAGATGGAGGGGGGGAACCCGATTGAGAGCTTAGTACAGGGATTCTGAGTTACATTTGGAGTTAAAAAAATGTGTGCTGTAACCTGCGTGTGTGTGAGATAAAACATAAGTTTGCATGTGTGCATGAGTGCGTAGATGTTTGATATGAAGAGGTTTGTATGTGTGTATGTGTGTGTGTGTGTGAGAGATAAAGATTCTCGTGGGTGTGTGCGCATGCACACCGTGTTAATCATCTTTGCTTGCAGCACTGATAGTACTTCTCTAGAAACCACCACTGTGCTACCTCACTCATCAACACCCTAACCCCACGGCAGCGCTCAGAGAGGAGAGAAACGGAGATGTGCTTTCCCCTCTGGGTCTCTGGGTCTGACCAATCTCATGAATGCTTTTCACATGTTCTGGATCTGTGTTGTATGTGGGGCAATCTCTGAACCCAAACAGTTCCTACATACTGTGGGCCCATCTGGACGTCTCTATCGCTGTCCCCTTTTACCCTGCTCTCTGTTGTTCTCTCTCTCTTCCTCTCTCTCTTCCTCTCTCTTCCTCTCTCTCTTCCTCTCTCTTCCTCTCTCTCTTCCTCTCTCTCTTCCTCTCTCTTCCTCTCTCTCTTCCTCTCTCTTCCTCTCTCTCTTCCTCTCTCTCTTCCTCTCTCTTCCACTCTCTCTTCTACTCTCTTTCTCTTTATCTGTCCCTTTATTTTCTCTATTTTTCTATTTTTGATCTCCCCATATATATGTGTGTGTGGCCCCCAAGGGTTTGGAAATGGATTATGTCCAGAACACTGTGGGAACAAGAGAAGAGCTAGAGCCGGTAGATAGAAGGGAGATGGCAGGGCGATGCGTACGTGTGTTTAACCATTTTCTGTCCTTTGTAAATGCTCAATCCTCTCCTCCGAGTCGTTAATCTCACACTCATAATCCTCCTCCACAGACCAATCAATCTCTGTTCTCTTTTCTCATCTCCTCACCCTCTCTCTCTCCCCCTCTCCCTCTCCATCTATCTCTATCTCTGTCACTCTCCCTCTGTCTCTCCCTCTCTCTCCCCCTCTCTATCTCTCTCTGTCTCCCTCCTACCTCTCTTTCTCTATCTCTCTCCCTCTCTCTCCCTCCTGTCTCTCTCTCATCTATCTCTCTCCCTCCTCTCTCTCTCTCTCTCTCTCTCTCTCTCTCTCTCTCTCTCTCTCTCTCTCTCTCTCTCTCTCTCTCTCTCTCTCTCTCTCTCTCTCTCTCTCTCCATCCTCTCTCTGTCTCTCTCTCCCTCCTCTCTCTCCATCTATCTCTCTCTCTGCAAGCTCATCCCAGCTTTGTTCTCTCTTTCCTTCCATGTTTTCATTATTCTCTCCATCTGTTGCCGAGGACACAGATGAGTTGATGTTAAGATATTTTAAGCAAGAATAATAGAAGAAAAAAAAACGAAGAATTTGGTATCAACAATGCTCTCTCTCTCTCTGTCACACACATCCACACACACAAGCATTGAGAGAGGGGGATTCTTCAAATTAGTTCTTCACTAGATGACTCCCTACGACACCTGATAATCAGAAGATTGCCTTGTTGACTGACTGGCTTGATTAAATTGCTGAAGTTCTGTGTCAGATTGAGAGCATTCAGTTTGGACTCAGTTTCCTGCCTCCCTGAAGCTTGCAACAGACACACACACACACACACACACACGTATGTATGTTCACACACATGTAAACACACACACATACCTACGCGCACACACACACAGACAGATGTAAACACAAATAAAAACACATCCACACAACCTAAAAACACACTCAGATTGTAACCCCCCCACACACACATACACGCAGATGCAAACAAACACACACAGAGATAGAAAACACACACACGTGTAAACGCTTAAACACACACACAATTGTAAAACACCCGTATTTACATTTAGTCATTTAGCAGACGCTCTTATCCAGAACGACTTACAGTAAGTACAGGGACATTCCCCCCGAGGCAAGTAAGGTGAAGTGCCTTGCCCAAGGACACAACCTCATTTCGCACAGCCTGGAATCGAACCGGCAACCTTCTGATTATTAGCCCGATTCCCTAACCGCTCAGCCACCTGACTCCCACCCACCCTCCCCAGGAACCTTACCTGTCCGAACACAGAGTCCACGATGGGGCGCAGCCTGCCCCTGGCTGGGCTGGGCAGACAACGCTCCTCCTGGGGCTGGTCCTCAGAGGGGGACGACAGGCTCAGGGTCTTGGCCTTGGTCCGGGGGGGTCGCTTCAGGCTGGCCGAGCTCCACCGCCTCAGAGAGTCGATCTTCTTCTTGATGGAGCCCTGAGAGGGGGGGGGGAGGGGGGGGTACAGTCACCCTAATGTTAGAGATGTACCGCCCCTAGGGAGTCTGGGTTGTTCTAGATTCGAGGAGGGAGGCAGGGGTGAGTGGGGTAGGGCTTAAGAGCACAGTAAACATGGATGTGCTCTAAATATATCATAATTGAAACGTACAAATACCCAAACAAGCATGTAGGCAGACACACATACACACACACAGAGACGTAAACAAACACACACAATACACACACGTGAACCAGCGCAACCTCACAGGATTGACGTTGTTTTATCATGTTGCTGTCTCATCGCTGGGAATATGTTACTCGACATCATATGACATCACGCTTTTGATGTCATCAAATGTTTCAGTTTTCAATGACGGAGACCATTCTGCAACAGTACTCCAAATGCTCCCTGAGTCAAACCCCTTCCTGGTTCCTCAGCGCTGAGGTCAGGGTAAAGATCGGATTAGGACGCGTTGTTGGAATTCAACTCCACCTTGTGCAGGAGTGTTCAATGGAGGCTGATACAGACATGCTCACACACACACACACACTCACACACTCACACACACACACACACACATACACTCACACACTCACACACACACACACACACATACATTCACACACGCACACACACTCACACACACATACACTCACACACTCACACACACACACACACACATACATTCACACACGCACACACACTCACACACATGCACTCACACACACTCACACACACACACACACTCACCTTCTTCACCAGCTTTCCTTCTGGGACCTCTATGGTGGACATGCCTCCTGCTTCACTCATCTCTCCAAGTTTAGAGGAAGAAACGCTCTCCATGTGAACATAGATGTCTGTCTGCTTTCCTGTCACATCCACCTTTCCTTCCTCAGTCTCTCTCTTTCTATTTCTCTCTCTTATTTACTCTCTCTATCCCTCTGTCCAGACCATCTGACACTGTTGATAATCACAGGCATCATCTCTCACATCGCAACCTCTCCCTGCTTTATCCCTTTCTATCACTCTCCCCTGCTCTCCCCCTCCCTCCCCCCTCACTCTCCCCTCCCTCCCCCCTCACTCTCTCCTCCCCCCTCACTCTCCCCCCCCCCCTCACTCTCCCCTCCCCCCTCACTCTCCCCTCCCCCCTCATTCTCCCCTCCCCCCTCACTCTCCCCTCCCCCCTCACTCTCCCCTCCCTCCCGCCTCATTAGTTCCCTCCCCTTGCTTCTCACTCCACTATTTATCTATTTGCATTTCTCTGACACACTTGCTCAATCACTCTCTCTTTCTGTAATTCTGTCTCTTTCTCTGTCTCTCTTTCCATCTCCCTCTGTCTCTCTCGCTGTCACTCTGTTTCTCTCTACCGCTCTCGAAATCCTCTTACACACTCATACTTCTGTCCATTGTTTCTGCAGCCCCCACAGCATGCCCCTGTTCCATGGCCAACAACGCCTCCACAACACACACACACACCAATACACACACACGCACTTAACACTAAATACATACACACACACCAACACACATATGCGCATACACACACTTAACATAGAACATACACACACATAATCTGTAGGTTGGGTTGCTCTGAGAGTAGGGAGTGAACTGTGTAAGGCTGTGTGAGGCTGTGTGAGGCTGTGTGGGGGCTGTGTGAGGCTGTGTGTGAGGCTGTGTGAGGCTGTGTGAGGCTGTGTGTGAGGCTGTGTGGGGCTGTGTTAGGCTGTGTGGGGCTGTGTTAGGCTGTGTGGGGCTGTGTGGGGCTGTGTGGGGCTGTGTTAGGCTGTGTTAGGCTGTGTGGGGCTGTGTTAGGCTGTGTGGGGCTGTGTTAGGCTGTGTTAGGCTGTGTGAGGCTGTGTGGGGCTGTGTTAGGCTGTTTGGGGCTGTGTTAGGCTGTGTGGGGCTGTGTTAGGCTGTGTGGGGCTGTGTTAGGCTGTGTTAGGCTGTGTGAGGCTGTGTGGGGCTGTGTTAGGCTGTGTGGGGCTGTGTTAGGCTGTGTTAGGCTGTGTTAGGCTGTGTGGGGCTGTGTGGGGCTGTGTGGGGCTGTGTGGGGCTGTGTTAGGCTGTGTTAGGCTGTGTGGGGCTGTGTGGGGCTGTGTGGGGCTGTGTTAGGCTGTGTGGGGCTGTGTTAGGCTGTGTTAGGCTGTGTGAGGCTGTGTGGGGCTGTGTTAGGCTGTGTGGGGCTGTGTTAGGCTGTGTTAGGCTGTGTGGGGCTGTGTGGGGCTGTGTTAGGCTGTGTGGGGCTGTGTGGGGCTGTGTGGGGCTGTGTGGGGGCTGTGTGAGGCTGTGTGGGGCTGTGTGGGGCTGTGTGGGGCTGTGTTAGGCTGTGTGGGGCTGTGTGAGGCTGTGTGGGGCTGTGTGGGGCTGTGTGGGGCTGTGTTAGGCTGTGTGGGGCTGTGTGAGGCTGTGTGGGGCTGTGTGGGGCTGTGTGGGGCTGTGTGGGGCTGTGTGAGGCTGTGTGGGGCTGTGTGGGGCTGTGTGGGGGCTGTGTGAGGCTGTGTGGGGCTGTGTGGGGCTGGAGCAGATCACAGAGTTCCTCAAACAGCAGGCCCAAACCCTGAGAGAATGACAAACACACACATAATCACACACATCACACACCAAACATAATCCGATTCTAATTCTATCTTTCTTTCTCTCAATCTCTCTTACTGTCATAAAGCTAATTTGCCAAATCAAGAGAAACATTAAAGTTACTTCGGGATGTTGCGGAATGTCTGAGCTGTTACGACACGTTGTTAAAAGTAAATTCCCCAGAATAAACAACGCTCCACTCCAACACTACGCAACAGCTTTGAATATGAAGCAATCATTCTGAGTTAGGAAACAGTTAACAAAACAATATATATAAAAAAGAGAAAGTTGTGTTTTTTCGTTCGACATTTCCCTTACCCCTGCAGTCCTGAACGTACACACTAGATCGAAGTGAGAGTCTAGTAGTTTCTATAAACGTCAAACTCAGACTTCATCCATCTCCATGACAACACTCTGAAAAGTACTTCTAGTTACTTTGGAAAGTAATGTGAGCTCAGCCCACAGGAAGTGAGACTTCCCTCCTGGTTGTTGCAGCAAGACAGCTGCCGAGGTCGAGGACAGAGACAGGACGAGTCACTGAGAGGATCGACCCTACCTGGAGGTCAAGGTTCAAAGGTTCTGCGTCATCCAGAGGGTAAGTACCGATTGTAGGTGTGTGTGTGCATGTGTATGTACGTGTGTGGTTGGTGTGTATGCACGTACGTGTGGGCCTGCATATGTGTGTGTGTGTGCTTGTGTGTGTGTGTGTGCCCCAGTCACTTGTGATGGGAGACAGTTTCTGTGTTCATATCTGTAAGTTCCATGACGACGCTGACTGGATCGATGCAGGCTTGTTTACCCTGAGAGGGCATGTTGTGCTGTGGTGATGTCACTTCCTGTGACAGTCTGGGATCCAAACACACTGCATTGGCCAGATGGACCTAACATGCTGCTCCTTGACTGTGTGTGTGTGTGTGTGTGTGTTTAGGAGAGTGTGTCTGGATGGAAGTGAATCTGTACATGTGTGTGTGTGTGTGGGTGTGTGTGGTTATGTGCTGACGCACAACTCAACCTTAATACTCCTGGCAGCAGCTGGCTCCTATAAGTATACCACCACTTACAGCATTAAACCCTTCATCCTCCAGTATCCTCCTATACTCCTTCACTCTGCATCTCTCCTTCCCTTCCCACACCCACCTTCTATCCATCTCTCCCACCCTTGGCTCCCTCCATTCTCCCCACAGGGGAAAAAATCTGATAGCAACTCTTCAGGAGGGCACACCAAAAGTTAGGATTGGCTCCCCTCCCCTCCCCTCCCCTCCCCTCCCCTCCCCTCCCCTCCCCTCCCCTCCCCTCCCCTCCCCTCCCCTCCCCTCCCCTCCCCTCCCCTCCCCTCCCCTCCCCTCCCCTCCCCTCCCCTCCCCTCCCCTCCCCTCCCCTCCTCTCCTCTCCTCTCCCCTCCCCTCCCCTCCCCTCCCCTCCCCTCCCCTCCCCTCCCCTCCCCTCCCCTCCCCTCCTCTCCTCTCCTCTCCTCTCCCCTCCCCTCCCCTCCCCTCCCCTCCCCTCCCCTCCCCTCCCCTCCTCTCCTGTCTCCTCCCCTCCCCTCCTCTCCTCTTCTCTACTCTACCCTCGTCTCCTCTACCCTCGTCTCCTCTCCTGTCCTCTTAAGAGTGAGTGATAGAGGATCTGAGCTGGTGTGACCTGTCCAGAGTTAATCCTCCTGTCTCTACATTGTGGATCCGCTCGTTTAATATTCTCCAAATTACAACAACCTCACTGGTAATCCTGCAAGGCTATAAATTACCTCCTGTGTGCGTATGAGTGTGTGTATGTGTGCATGTGAACGAGTGTGCGTGAGTGTGTGCACGTGTGTGTTTTTGTGAGTGTGTGTGTGCACGTGTGTGTGCGTACGTTGGGTGGGTAGTCTGAGTAAGCGCTTACATAGGATGAAAAAGTCATTTATTTTGATCACTGTAAAAATGTTCAGCTGTTAGATGTGTCAGCCATCTTAAGAGATCAGGGGGGTGAAATCACCATTCAGACCTGCTGTCGTCAGCTATACTCTGCCCCCCTCTAGTGGTAGAAGTAAGAAAGACACCTGTCAACACGAAAAAACCTTTCTTGAACAGAAATTCAGGATGTTACCGAAAAGAAAATCATTTAATATTTAATATGAATGGTGCAATTTATTCATATGAACACTAAGCACGACCCCGATTGTCCTTGTATAATTCTCACAATGACACAAAGGTATTTACAGAAAAAACTAAAACACCAAACGAGGAAGCCAACTGAAACTTAACAGAGTAACAGAGGCAGGTTCTTAGTGTTCACCACTCCATTCCTCTGTCCTCCTGTCCTCCCTCGGATCGGATGTAGAGAGAGGGGCGTGGGGAGGAGTGGGAGGAGGGGGAGGGGAGAGATGGGGAGGAGGGGGAGAGGAGGGGGATCGGAGGGGGTGGAGGAGGTTGGGCTAGCCGTTCCCCCCCCCCCTTTCTCCTCTCCAGAGGCTTCAAGGAGAGCCTTCTCCGCTCCCCTCCTACCTCCTCCTCCACCAGCCCCTCCACCAGGGCGCTAAGGCCCTGGCGGACACGGACGCAGAACTGCGGGCAGCTGAAGGCGTACAGGACGGGGTTGAGGATGGGGTTGAGGAAGGCGAAGGTGGTCGCCAGGGGCAACCCCACCTCCACCAGGTTGACGCCGGGGTACCAGTACTGTGCCACAACCTCCATCAGGCAGAAGGCGTGATAGGGCGCCCAGCAGAGCACGAACGCCGCGATCACCGCTGTCACCATTTTGGTGAAGCCTCGCGACAGCCCCGCCTCCCCCCCTCGCTTGACGGGGGAGACAGGGGTGGTGGGGGAGTTTGGCTGCCTGGACAAGGGCTTGAAGATCTTGGCGATCGAAGCCCCACACCCTCCTCCCCCTTCGTTCAGGATCCATGTACTTGCCAGCCTCTCGGCGTTCTCCTTCCTCCTCTCCCTCCTCTTCCTCAGGCTGAGGCAGAAGAGGCCGTAACTCCCCGCGATGACCATCAGGGGGAGCAGGAACGCCAGCAGCGTCTTGGACACTGCCGTTGCCGCCTGCCGCACCCTGCAGTCCGTCTCCACGGCCCCCGGTGAGGCGTAGAGCGCAAAGTTGTGGTAGCACAGCCTTCTGCTCTTGTCGTGTGTCTCCGTCACCGCCCGGAACAGGAAGTACGGGAACGCGTTGGCCGCCGCCCACAGCCAGCCGACGCC